>NW_015090851.1:1138901-1296991 GCF_001431845.1 Calidris pugnax
TTTCCGCGCTCTGCAGTCCTCAACCAAAGGGGTTTTATTGCACCTCTCACATCTCACATGCACCCAAGTACAGGAAATGGGAGCGTTCCCCCAGCCACGCTGTAACTCCGCATTATTTCCCTTGTACGCGACTGCGGGTCCACGGGGGGACGCGGGGAAGGGGAGGGGGCACATTATCAAAGCAACCCTGGGAAATCCAAACAGGCTGCGAGAGCAGCTCCGCTATCAATAAATGCATTCACTCCTTCAAAGTCATTCCACTGCAAATAAAATCCCTTCAGGAGCCCAAGGCGGGGGAAAGGCACATCTCGGCTGCCCGGAGCCCCGTTCCCGCGCCCCGCCAGGTAAGCGCAGCGCTCCGCCGGCATCAGCGCCTTCTGCGCACTCGCCCCGACGGCTCACCGGGCAAGCACCCCCTCCTCGAGGCCCCCATCGCCACGCTCCCCCCTCTGCCCACCGCCCCCGGGACGCCGCTCCCCTCCCATCCCCAGGAGGGAGACGCGCCGTCGGGGCCGCCGAGCAGGGGGTACCCGGCTCTGAGAGCCGAGGAGCGGGCTGCTCGGGCCGCGGGCGCGCAGGCAGGGAGCGGGACGGCGTGGAAAGCGGGGGTTGCTCCCTGACAGGGCGGTGGAGGCGTAAAGGCAGCGCGGAGCCTTCCGCGGCCCGGGGGCGGGCGGTCGGCCCGGGACCCTGCGCGCCCCCGCCGGCACCTGCCCATCCCGACGGGGCCCGAGGCCGCAGCATCGCTCCCAGCAGATTTATTTATTTACTCCCTTAGAGCTGAGGAGCCTTTCCATTAGGCATCTGAGGAGCCTTTCCATTAGGCATCCTCACAGCCCGGGCTGCGGTTCGTTCACCGGGACGGCTGGTGAGGAATTTATAAATGAGGTGCAGGAATAAAGGGGTTGTTCGTTCCTTTTAGGAAGACCAACCTTAGTTTTATGCCTAGTAAATAATATTTTATTGCCTTTGGTTTACTGTGGCATTTCAATTATCCCCTTTAGGAGTCTGCAAACTGCGTGGGTTAAAGGTCATTTCTCAAATCACTAGAATTAGTAAAGAATAGCAGAAAACTGTAAAAAGGGGAGGAGCCGCGCAGTAAAACAAGAAAGATAGCCTGAAATAAACTAATAAAGAGCCCCGAGCTGTTTACCTCTCGGATTTGTATTCCCGAATGATGTTTATCATCATGTAATTGCATAATGTCATCGGGCAGAGGAAAACGCCTAGCCCAGGACGATCAATACAGGCAGGCAGGGCTGGTGGCAGCACTTGGCAATTCCCAAAGGCAACAGCAGATCCCTTTCGTTGCCGGCATTCCTAGTCGTTGCTTTTAAAAAGAAAACTGAACAGGGAATTTATAAATCACGGGCAAAATTTCAAGCCATGGCGCATAGAAGTGGAAATAAAGGGCAGAAATCCAAACATCCTGCAAGGCTTTAAGAATTTTAATTTCTCCTCGCTATTTAAAACAGCTGGGTGAAGCTAGAGGGGGCAGGAGGGAGAAGTATTGACAATGCTGCAGGCATTTGTGCTGCCCAAGCTTTTGTTTCCCAGGTTTGCTGGTGATGGAGCTCTTAAGTTAACCGGGCAGTGGATCAGGTGTGCTTAACTGCTAACACCGGGGTGTTTTCTGGAGAAAAAAAAAAAAAAATGCTCAGAGTAATGCAATAGGAAGGGCAAAGATACTGTTGCATGTCCAAACTGCAAAATCCCTAAGAGCAGCTCTGCAGGATTTTAGAGATGAAGGTCTGATACAGCTCTGCAATTCTCTGTAGGACAGCAATAGATTATTTCTGGTCTTTCTAGATGTGTTTCTGACATTTTTCTGCAGAGTAATGCATTTTAACAAAGGACTAGTCACATTGGAATATTGCATGCATGTGTTCATTTTAATGTGTAGTGCTGTGTGATTTATATCTTTACACCTTGGCGCCAATGGCAAATAAGCAGTCAGAGGCTGATAGGCATGGTTTTCCATCATGAAGAACCCATTTGGGAAACAGAACTTTCAAGGGAAGAGGGTATTTTCCTATATGTCCTTTTGGTTCATCATGGCATTTGAATATATAATATAGAAATTATTAAACATACTGCACTGAACCTTTATGAAGGCATAGCCCACCTACAGCTGCTTCAGTTTTCCTGTGCATAGTGTATCTGCATATATGCTTTTTTTTAGGTGAGGGGCCATATATAGTACTCTAATGAGCATTTGACAGATCAAATACATCATGTTATTTTGAACACGTAACCTGCACTCTGCCCACTAGAACATCTGCTCCAGGGATTACTCTTTTTTTTAAGCTCCAAGGGACTTAGATGTGACTTCCTTGAAATCATAGATGCGCTTTCCTAAGGCTGTTTTCTTTCTAAAACATGCTGTTACTTTCTTCTGCAGACCATCCTGTCATCCAAAACATGGCTGAACTACCAAAGAAATGCCAAAGATGATGATTTTATACCAAGTCTTGCAATAATTGTTGTTTTCCTACATCCTTAGCCACTAGATACAAGAAATAGCATGAGAAACTCCCACTCTTCTTAAATAATCATTTCATATTTCTGACTTCTCCAAATTTCTTTAGCAGTTAGGTCAAGAGACTAGAGCACAAAGAAATGCGTATGGACATGTGTGTCCATGTCCCCATCCTCCTCCCTCCCCCCCGCCACAAATCCCAAATTCATGATGTTGAAAGAAGCCAGGATGTTTGGGAGCAGGAATAACCACTAGAGAAGAAAAACTACAGAATCTAGATTAGCATTTGTCTCTACCAGGTGAAGACAGATTTTAGATGCAGTGAGATGCAAATGAGAAGCATCAGGCATCAGAGGAAAGTTTACAGGGTAATGAAGTGCCACAGGTTCTGCTAAATATACCGATCTACAAACCTGCAAACCCTCTAGAAAAATAATATACCATTGATGATAACTCTACCAATTTGATATTAGTAGTAATGAACTGCATAACAAATTGCCCCCTCAAAACACTCAGCATTTGTCTGCATTATCAGCTGGAGAAAGATAGTTGTGGACTCATTTTTTTTTTATTTTTACTGTTTAAAACACAGCTGGATTCTTTACATTCCCTCCTACTGAGGTCTACTAAACTTTGCTGCCACTGCAGAAATCACAGCCCAGGTACAACACATGTCTGCTGGGTCATGGAGGAAAATAAAGAGATAAGAAAATTCTATACAAAAATGAGAAGTAAATCTAAAAGCTGTTGAACCGGGATGCCAACCTGGTGCCATGTCTGTTGGAGCATGGGGGCTCAACTACCATGAGCTCAGCCAGGTGGAAGATGGTCAAAAATTGCCCTCTCACAAGAGCAGGGAAGGTTGCTTTTTGGTGGCCCACAGTGATAATTACTTTACTGTTCTGGGAGACTGATGCCACAGACAGTTACTTGAGCCCAACCCTGGCTCTGCCTTCTGTTGTTTTTTAGTTTTATCTCTGGAATAGCAAGGTTGTTGAAGGTAATTGCCGAAGACATAACTTATTGCTCCCAGAAGCATTTGCTGTATTCTTCTCTTTCCCGCCTCTGTCCAGGGCAGACATCCCTCTCCTCACACCTTGTGCCCTCACCTACAAGCTCTGAGTCTTTATCTCGGTGATACCACTCTTGTTCGCATCTCAGCCATCCCCCTGCTGCCACCATATGTCATTGGAATGTTTCAAGTAGCGAGTCTGGTTTACTTAAAGAATAGTGCTTTTAGAGGAATAATACTTTGCTTTGTTTCCATTAGGACCTTAAAAAAAACGTTTATGGGAGGAAAAATAAACAATCCCACCACCACTCCTTAACAACAGAGTACTTTCCCTCTCCTAATGCTACCAGTTCCTTCTTTCACTGAGGCCAAAGGCACCTCCCATAAACTCTGGAGAGCTCTTACACGTTCCTTCTGAGTGGTCTGAACATAACTCTCCCCAATACACACACACAAAGGCACACACAGAGTTCATTTTCCAGAGATGACCAGGCAGGGAGCTTTGTCACATTGACTATGGACCAGCAGAGTCTTCTGGTTCTTCCTCAGAGCGATGAAGAATAATAGTTGAGGCATGGAGGCCATAGCTGCAGAGAAGGTCCGCACAGTAGGCAATGGGGAAAGGACAGGACAAGGTGCTTTTCTACAACTCACCTGTATCATTTCAGTGTAACAGCCCTTTAGCAGCCCTGTGCTCACGCGTGGGTCTCTGCCTTGTGGCTGTGCTTCAGGGTCCCAAGTGCAGCAGCAAAGGGAGGGCAGAAGCAGTCCAGCACCAGCTGTCGGCATGAGGGATCATCCTGGGGTGATCTCTGGACTTCAAACAGACACCCCTGTAAGCAGACTGCCGTTGTGCTCCGTTTACACCGCTACCACTCCCCAGGCAGCCTGAGACCTGGTTTGGGGCTGCACATACGGTGCTGGGTGGTACATCACCTCACTGGTTTCACCATTCTCCTTGGACTGTATAAGATGGTACTCCTACCTTAGGTAACTTTTTGATCTCATTTCCTGCCTGGCATATTTTTATGGTGTTGGTGTGATTTCCGTGTCGTACTCATGACCCACAGGTAACTAGGATTCTCGGGAGACTTTACTGATGGCAAACCAGCAGACCATGAACAGGTGTGAATTTTACATGTGGGAGGAAGAAGAGAGGAAAGGGCACCACAGACCCCATCAATGTACTTTATTTATATTGGTGTCTGCACACTGGGTAAACAACCCCACTTTGGGACACCACCGTGGGCATGGACCAGTGTGACACCCACTCCTGACGTGGTCACAGCCATGTGTCATTGCCTGGGCTGTGTCCACTCCTCAATAGCACTACTTACCTCTGAGATTAGAAGATTAGCTCGAGTTTATAATTGTAGCAATATTAGACCCCCAAGGTCTGCATAGCTTAAGAAGGAATGTAGGTGGATGCTGTCTGAAGCTCTCACCTGAAATATTTCTAAGCATTTCTTTAAAATATGTACACACACATATCATCAGTAAGGTGTGTTTAAGAGTGAGAGGAGGGAGCTTGTTTAGCCCTTATATGACACTTATCTTAAAGACTACTTAGCTAATTCATCATTTCCTTAGGACTAAAGATATGTCATAACAGCTAAGCCAATGTATATTTGTCCATGACGGCTTAAAGCCAATATAATTCTGAACATAGCTATCAATCCATACACCATGAGCAACACATCTGATAAATTTAGCCCTATCTTTCAAGCTCCATAATAGTCTGTGAATTGACCTTGATTCTTACCAGTTTATTGAGAATGCCACATTGTTTGACAACTCATTTTATAGCAATATTTAAGGTTTAGATTAATTTTGAACTCTTAATTTTAAGTATTTGATTGGGCCAACCTTGTGACTTGTTGCCCTGGTGATAGTATTGTCTTTATTTTTTAATGGAATGATTAAGGTACCATTTTAGCTCTACATTTTTTTCCTCAATTTAAATGAAAATTGTGAAAGCTTTTGAAATCAGCACTGACAGTGCAAATTTTTGCTCACTGTGAATAACACAAGGACACACTGATAGCACAGCCATGGGACCAGGCTGAGTAGTATGTATTAAGATTCTATACAGAATAGGAGTAATGGCCACATCTGGCACTTACAGCAAGTGCGTCCCCTGCTAAAATCACTAACCCAGCCTTAAAAGTTGGAATTTGATTTATCACCTCTTATTCTGTTCTGCTGTTTTGAGCCTGTAGACTGTTACTTTTTGAGGAGTGACTTGACTAAAAATGGTTATAGCATAATCCTGGAAGAAACAAGGACCACTGTGGTGGAAAGTGTACGGTGCTTCCAGGCAGGACCTGGCAACGGAGTGGACAAGGGCTTCTGCAGGGAAGCCTGTTCTGCACTCCAACCTACCTGCATTCTGGTATCAAAGTCTGTGTATGGGTGACTCGTCTTGTTCTGCTTCTTCCTTTGAAGACAGAGGAAAACCATCCGAGCAGCTTAGTGCTATAGGAGCTGACAATCCCACGGAGATTGGTCTTGTACAGTGGTCTTCTGTTCTTTCTAATGGTACAGAAGACTATAAGCTGCTTTTTTTTTTTTTGTCAAGTGGCTGTGGTTTTGCTTCTGGGAGAGCATGACAGGTACTCGTTACTGCCCAGTGTGCTGCTTTGAGCAGCTCTGGTAATCACCCAGCCCAGTCTCGTTGGCATCTGTCCTGGTCACAGCATTTCCTCCACCCAAGCAGTCAGTAATAACCTATAATTCAAAGCATGGTGGTGACTCCATGATATCACTTTCAACAAAGCAGCCGAGCAAAGGAACAGCCACAGAAGTACCTACTTAATTGCTTGATAATAGTCATTGCATCTTAGTTTATCTAATTGTCTTTATTACAGGTTGCCAATTTAGCAACTTTTCTTTATTTAATTAGCTGTCTGGTAATATTTTCATTAAACACTTTCTTCCAGAACATCTGAGGCTTACAGGGTAACCTAACCAGCGTAGAGGTGGCTGTACTGATCTACCATTGGTTGCAGTGAACTCCACAGGAAAACAAAATCTCTTTCATTTCTCTAAGGTTTTATGCAGAACATTTATTGTGTTTTCATGATCAGTTACATGTATTTCTGTGGAATGATGGAAATGACAGAGGCTAATACCCTACCTGCTGTTCAAACAGAAGTGCATTTCCACGCAGTTCCATCATCCTGTGACGACTATTTTATTTTTTTTTTTTGACAACATGGTATGAAGTTATTGTGAGGACTGCATTATCATGAGTAGGAGACAATGAGGATATTCTCTATTTCCGTAGAAACTGATAGTATTGCTTCACTATCCCACACCACCAGCTTGTGTTCCTTAGGAAAATATTACCGAGTGTTCCCTATTTTCTTTGTACATCTCCTCCTTATCAAAAAGGTAAAAAATAGGAGCATAGAATATACATCATGTAAGTCACTTAAATAGTTAAATGTGTGTCACAGCAGGGCTTTTTGCCACTAAGTAGGCAGAGTGCTCCCCTTCAAAATGCTGGACTTTACACTTGCCATTTGCACTGGAATGAGTATTGACAGTCCCGTCCCTGAGACTAGAATAGTTTTGGAGAAACCATTCCTTGTCTGAAATTCAATTTGAGCAGTATTTTATTATACTGTGACCCTGTGAGTATACAATCAGGAGGGACTCCTGGGGTTTATTTCAGCTGATTATGGAACACAGAGCAGAATGCAGCCAGTGACCTCTGTAAATGATCACATATTTGACTTTTGGATAAGAAGTCATCTAGTCATAAATGATTTATCTAAGAGATTCTATCTGATCTGAGACTAAGCTTCACTCAGCTGTATTAGCAAAGCATGTAACAATTTATAAATTTCACATACTGTAATACTTTAGAAAATATATTTACATTTTATATTCTTTACATATATCTGGACTGGATTTTGAAAGCTAATTCAAAGTGAAATCAGATTTTTAAAATATTTGTTAAAAAGCCCTTCCTAAAAATCTGGCATTCATTTTAAGATGATATCCTGTATTTAATAAGAATTGTTAATATTGTCTGTGTAGCATAATTACAAAACTGTGCTAAGATGTGGCATTCAAAAGAAGTGTCCTTTTCATCTTCATTCCTGCGGTGCAAGTGGGATGTGCATAACATCAAAACTATCTCTTCAATTACCATTTTGTTTGTAACATGGTTTAAGGCAGTGACTTTGAAATGTTTTGAATATGCAAATAGGAAGAAATTTAGCAAAATAAAAACATCTGATTTTTACATTTGTCCCATTCCCCTGGTGTTTGACCTTCCTGAAGGTACTAGGCTATCACACACCAAGACACCTTTCTTTCATATGAACTACTCAATTCAAATATCTCATTTACTGTATTTGCAGACTGCAGTTTAACGTCTGTGTTGCTAAGTAATCTAAACTCTTCTCAGACCTCACTATGGTGTCAAGGTCCAACAAATCAGTTGCAAAAGATGCCCCTTCAGTGCAATTTCTCACTTATCACTCAGAGTTTAACAAATGGGCATGCATCCCAATTTGTATTTGGAATTTCAAAAATGAGGGGGGGGAATATAGTCTTTGAGCCAAACTGAATTGGCAAATGAACTCTGAAAAAAACAGTATTTCTAAACAACCTATTTTAATATTTCCTGATTTGTGTGATACTTCGGGACACTAAGGACGGCAACCTAATGTATATTAGGAAAATTTTATAAGGTTTTCTATATTTCATTCTCTATAGTGCAAGTTGATTATATTCAAATCCCACAGCAAGCAAAGGAGGGAAAGCATTTTCATATTGCACAGAGTAGAACCCATTGGTAATCCAAATCTGAAGCATGTGTTTCATTTCAGACAGTCTTACCTTAGGTGCCTCCTGCCCCATGCGAAGTCCTCTGTGCTCCCTCAGAGAAGATGGCAAAGCAACTAAAGAATCACAGCATTCCTTCAAAAAAATGTTTTCAAAGACTGCATATGGCACTTCTGTGTGAGGGAATTTAGAGCTAAAAAATGTACAAAGCACTCCACAAAGTAGAAAAATCAGTCCTGTACACCCCTATGGCTGCAACAGAGAAGAGCAAACAGAATAGCAGCAAAGCATAAACATTTTAACCAAAATCATTCCCTGCAATGTATGTAGAGAACAGATGTGAACTAGGATTGCTATGAAAAGGTATCACCATGACCATGAGTATTCACATTACCCCAAAAGCATTTATAATTGATTTCAGAATCTAAATCTTGTAAAAATTTGCTTACGTGAGTAGTTGTATTCTTCCATAAGCTATTTGGCCCATTATAGCCAAAAATGCCAAGTACCAATATCCCTTGCTCACTTGAGAAGGACTGGGAGTAATTCCTTCTCTCTTCAGTAGCATTACTGATGGAAACATTTTTAATTCTTAACCTGGTTCAAAGACACCAATGAATATAATAACATTTATAGTCAGATCAGTAAATAGTTCTCTGTATTGTAGCAGAATAGCTACATCCAGTGCAGTATGCTTCAGGTAGAAGGAAGATAGTGAGATATTTCAATTAATTTATCTATGGATTGCAAAAACTGATGGTAATCTTGAAGAAAAATTAAGAATACATGCACAATACTCAGGTCTGAAGAAGAGATTCCACTGAAATAGTCATGTTCTTGTGATCAAGAAAAAATTACTTATCGTATCAGCTGGACAGGTCTTTTCCTGTAGTTTTCAGACCTTGATGTTTTATTGACCAAACTCCTTGCTTTAGACTTGAGCTCATGTTCTCCGAGGAAATACAAGTGGTAATTATGCAAGTCTTTCCTTCCCTGTCATAGGCAACATTCACAAGGGAAATTTACAACCTTCAGCTTTCAGATACGGAGACCGGTTGTTTAACTTCAGTGAGAATAACTCTGACATGGGGAAAAGCAACAGAATTGGAACAAATCCTCTAGGAATGGCTACCTGGACAGCTCTGGGAGTTAGTTATTATGGTGTTTTTTTTCCTCTGCTTCTTTTTGCCTGCAGTAACCCCGACTGAAAGATTGGTAATAATTTATTTTTTTTAGAAAACAGATTCCTTAGATATAATGCATTTTACTCCCTGAGGCAATAGCAAATATATCTATAGCAGTAGAAAACTAACCTATAGACTGACTGAATGATACTTATTCAAACGGAAAAAATACCATAAGTGACTGCAATTTAGAGACACTATAATGACTTATGAGTTGGTAGGAATAGAGTGCTGACCTAAAGTCAGGAAAACTATAAACAAAATACATTGTAAATGAACTTCAGTATGAAACTTAAGATACTTTTTTATCACAAAGCATTCAAAAAGTTAGGCAATTTGTTCATCAGAATTACATTCAGCTCAAATTCTGATATATAGAGGAAATAGTCTGGCCCCATGCTCCTGAAAATGTACACAATTGCTCTACAAAGAAGCAACTGGGGTACAATCAGAAACTTACTTTTAATCAATAGTTTTTCCATTCACTTCAGTAAAGTTTGGATTAGTTCCTTAATGCACACCCTTATCATGACTGACAACAATCCTGCCTTCACACGTTTGATTGATTTAAGACTGGAGAAGGTACAGAGGGCGGGAGAGTTATGCACAAGGAATACAGCTGGTCCATCATGATTGCATTTCTGTGACCCTTAGTGGATTGTAATAAGGATCTTCTTATTAAAACAAAACAAAACAAAATAAAACTGCAAGAGCTCCAGGGCAGATCTGTGTTCTCTTTTGGCCTGTGTTAACCTCTAACCAAAATCTGGCCATTTAAAAAAAAATGTACTTCAGCTGTTTTTCTTTATTTTTAGAAGTTTAAAATGAAATATAAAGCCCATAATAAAATGCATATGAGGACACAAATCAATAGACTTGAGAACTATGTTAAGAACTACCCAACCTCATAGGTCTTCATTAACAAGGGTGTTCTCATGAAATTCAGAAAATGCTTTTACTCGCTTGTGTGCATGTTGTTGTTCCTGATGTTATTTATTTCTATGGTAACCAAAGCAGTAAATACAGCAATATTAGACAACAATAATCAAGAAAAAAAAACTTATTGCAAAAGAAGACAACTAAGAGCCAAAACAGAGGTGTTTAGATGATGGTGTAATTTGCTATAATAACTGTTTAGCCACATATTTGGCAAGCCCTGGATAACTCACTTATGAGTAATGCATTTGTCCAAATTACATTCAAATAAAAAATAGTTACCATGCTACATTATCATCCATTCTGCACAGATATTTCCTTTCTATCGATTTTCCCATGACAAGAAGACTTCTGACTGAACTCAGGTTAACTCTGGATTGGTTCTTATTTCTCTCGCGCAGCCCCTCGAAAGCTGGTTAGGTGATGTGGAGCCACACATCATCAGTCCTTCGCTATCTGGAGCTATCTGACTTCCTCACGCAGCCTCCCACTCGCCTCTCCGCTGTCTGCTCCATCTGGAGGGAACTGGCTGCTCTCCTCCAGCCCCGGCTCCCCGAGCGCGAGGCAGCCAGCAGCTGCCAGAACATCTGCTGTCTCCTGGCCTCGCTGGGGTGAGTACCAAAAAGCATGGCCTTTTTAAAGTTGGATAGTCGCCTCCATTAGACACTGGATGAGTTCAAAGTTCTTGGATTTGTCCTGAGACTCGTAGCTACGTGGGAATATATGGTATAACTGTCTGTGACACAAATGCAAGTGCACCTTTCAAAGGGATACGTGCGTCGTCTTTAGGATGCACTGGCATTTTGCCTGCTCTTCCCCTGCATCTGCGGTGATCTGCTTTTAGAAGAGTCTCATTCTGAAGAAAGAGTCGTTTTGAAGAGCAGGGAGTGGAAGGAGTGTAAAACCAAACAAAATCAGTCCTTGATTCTCAATTGCATCCATCCAGGGTGGGCTTCTCAACAGGGCTACTGCTGCATCAGTGCCTCCAGGCCATATGAAATCTGTAGTGGTGCGTCATGGGCTACTCCTACTGAAGGCCAGGGTTGCCTCTTCTTTGAAAAGGTGCATTTAAAAAAAGAGGTGTCTTGTCTGAAAAGCTAGAAGCATGAAATAACGTCACTCTAATCTCAGAGGAGGAAAATCACAGGAGCCCCACATCAGCTGTCCTTTTCTTATATGGGTCAAATCATGCCCTGGCAACGTGCAGGGCTCCCACTGACTTCATAATGGGAAATGTATTACTTATTTAGAGCTGGCTTGGCTTTACTTAGAATGATTTAATACATTAGTTATTAAACATTTCGTGTTTTGGGGAAGCAATATCAACAGGTGAAACAGAGTCATGCAGTTCTTTGAGCCTCTGTTTTGTACTTTCTGACAGGTTTCCACACAGGGCAGGACACAGTATGCATAATTACTGTGGCTCTTCCAGGATCAAATCCTGGAACTGGAGCACAGTGTGAACAACCAGGAGATGCAGTAGGTGTTCTGCAATTGGCTTTATCCAACTCATGCTGGCACGGAGCTGTTTGAGGCTCAGAGTGTGTCTGAACTGACATGTTGGCTTGAAACGCAAGCTGACACATGGCTTCATCCCCTGAATGTCCCCCACTGCTTATAGTTTTGCTTGCTCAAACCTCAAGCTACTTTGGCTTAAGTCTGGAGTGAACAAACAGGCTCTCTTAGAAAGAAACCTCAAGCTCAGAAGAGGTTGACCCTTATTCAGGCTGTGTCCCATAGGGCTGGAGGAGATCTTGGCTGGTTCCTGCGGCCGGAGCTGCCCCCTGGGGAACTCCTCTCCCCTGAGGCACAAACACACTGGTCCTGCCCCTTCTCCTCGGGCACAGACAGCCCCTTTCTATAGAGGAAAGAGGGGGACTCCTTGCTGAAAGCAACCTTACAGAAAAAGGGGCTCAAGAGCCTTTTACAGTTTCCCCAAATCCACCATCCTCCTCTATATCCTCAGCAGAAGGCGATGGCGCATAGTGTCCCCTTCACCACGCAGTGAGGCAGGAGCTGCCTTTAAAGCAGGAGGTGATTAATGCTGAAAATAGAATAAAAGTGTGTTTCCAGTGGAGATGGAGAGTCCCCTTAATACAGGCGCTGACTGGATATAGAACAAGACCATTCTGAAAAATTATGCAGGTCTAGAAAGAAGATAGAAGCAACTGCTACTCAATTTGTAGTATTGCAATTCAAAGCTAAGTAGGTGTAAGTAGAATACACAATAAATGTATATTTAGCTGTAGTTAAAAGTGAAACTTAATATCCTATGTTAGTACATAGAACACTCTTAGCAAGAAAACTAATTTATAGGTAAAGAAACAGAGCTTAAAACTAAGAGACTGTGTGTTTTTAAATAACCTAAGTAAAATGCATACTTACTTACCTTTTATTCTCCTGCTGTGTGTGCCCTGAGCTGGTCCAGGGAGTTCTATGAGGTAAGAAATTCCTGCTCAACAAAAGTTCCTTTTCTAAAAAAAGTGAACATAATGGAAACGGGGAACCACTTACCAGGCAGCTGAAAAAGGAGCTGACTGTGCAGAGAATTTCACACCTTATGGCTTTTGGTCAGTAAAGTACATAAACAAAATGTAATTTTCTATGCAATTACACAGGGTCACACAAGAATATTATGTTTTAGAAACCCACTCAAAAGCATATTGCTCTCTAAGAGTCCAATCCGGAAAATGGTTCCTCACTTTAGTAAAGTTGCTCGTAAGCATTTCTGGGAGTGGGGCCTAGGAGACATTTTCCTTTTTATGCTTTCTTAAACAGTTTATGTGATAGTAACAACAGGAAGATAAATTACTTTGAATGGTAGCAATTAGAGAAATAAGGAGTGTGATAGATTTACCATGTGGAAAACATCTCTCACACATTTTCTTACAGTCATTAAACCTACTTTTAATGACACAACACTGATTTCAGAAAGAAACAAAGTTTATTTGATGAATATAAACAAGCTGATCAACACTAAATACTTCCCATACACATGATAACAATGTTATGAACTCTAAATACCTTGGTACTTTACACTTCTACTAGACATTAAATTACAATGACTGTCTAATACATGCCCACTGGTAATTTCTAGGAATTCCTTAGTTTCATATCAATGTCCTTAACCATATATCAATATCACAATCCAGAACATGCCACTCACTTGGAAAAATTATTACAAGAAGCACTATCAAATGAGGATCTAAGGTAAATAGGGAATACTGACCCATTGCTGCAGAACATCACATTCAAACGTCACCCTACACACACAAAAAAAACATTGCAGATATAGTTTGTGTCAACACATCTGAGGTCTTTTCATAAACACTGTTTAAAAAGTAAATTGAAACCCACTTTCAAATGAAAGTCAATGTGCAGGTACGTGCATACTGGATACACAAAATTCATTAAATACAAAATTCATACTGTACATTTAAATGAAAGAAAGAATGTGCAGTACAAGACTGATCTCACAATAAAATAATAATCATTATCTTAAATGTTAACCAAAAGTTGGTTTGCTTCTTTACACTTAGAGGGGGAAAAAAACCTACCAAACGTTGCTCAAATAAAACATTTCCCAACATCACAGTGTTTATTGTAAACCCCGAGATTCTATTTTAGTATATGAAAAGATTTTCTCCAAACATCATAGAGTATCACATGAAATGAAAAGAAAAAAAAAAAAAGAAAGAAAGAATAAAGCAATTTTAGATGAAATTTTCCTCTTTAGGGGCTAACTTGTAGGCCCTGATAAAAGTTTAGATCAACACTCTTACCAACATGAGTGGAGCAAAAATGCCCCTAACATAATATCTGTGACAAAATTGGCACATACATATAAATATCTAACTATACAGCTTTGTATCTGTGACCCTATTTCCCCCTAGTTTATTTCCTACTTCAAGTATTCAGTTGCAGAGTTAAGGTAAAGACCTGATTGTAAGAGACACAGACGATTGTCCCCTACTGCGACAACAAATTTGTCATGAGAAACTAGTTTTGTTGTCTGTTTCCAAGTGCAACATTTGTCATATGTGCTAAATATACTCCCAAAAGCTTTGCTGTTTCAAAAACAAAGATCTAAAATGCCATTGATAGTTAAAGGACAAACGTTTTAAACATGAATGAAATTGGGATTATCTATGCTATACTAATTCTATACATTTTACTCTACTTACTGAAGACAGTAGCATCCAGCAGGACTCCTGCTTGAATAAATTGCTCTTTGATTGCACCAAGAATTATGGTACAAATAAATAAAATATCATCTCTAGACAATTTTAAAGGGATTACTATGTATGGCTCATGTAGGATGTTTAGGGTTAATTGCACCACAGGTTCAAAAAATAATTTTTCTAAATTCAGTGCAAGACTTTAGGAGTATCCATTTAGATTTCTCTTTTTTACAGCAGCAAAGAAAAACTACTAAGGATTAAGGCCACCCATGCTTAAATTTATTGTTTGTCCTTTAAAAATGCAGATATTCTATTCCCGCTCCCATCAGCATGGAAGCAGTTCTTCCATGGACAAAAAGATGACTCAATAAAACAGCCAAACATTTGCACATGTTTGCCAGACTGACTGAAAATGTTCATGGAGTCCTAAGGATCCTCTCCTTGAGAAGTGGTAGAGATTTGACTATCAGTTATATTCTCTCACTGAATGTAACAGCTTCACATTTTTATTTTTCCTTGTATGTGCTTTAAATTTATTTTACTAGATATATTTTGTTGATGCAAACAGCCAAGTGCTGTTTGTTCATTGGTATTTTCTTCTTTAACATCTAAGATTCATTGGGATCCATGTTGGAGACAGTTTTTCAATGTAGAAAATAATAACAAACAGTTCCTCATTTACAGGAGACCTAGTGCATATACTGTATTCACAACAATCTTAATTTTTGTTGGTTTTTTGTTTGTTTTGTTTTTTGTGGTTTTTTTTCTTGATTTTTTTTTTCTCAAAGAGTCCCAGCTTTTATTGTTGAAAACCTGTATGCATTTGGATGGTAAAAGGTTGATACATCCTTGTGTATATGTCCATATATATACATACTTACGTATTTATACATGCCTCAAGCTTTTACCATCCAAGAACAGATAACATCTTGTATATAATCTTATATTTATGCTCAAATTAGATGTCCTATGCATTGTCAGAGACACACACCATATTTTCATAAAGCTAATCTTTATCATCAGTTATTAGTACCAAAAATTGATTTCATTTCCAACCTGGCCCAGAGCTTAATACCGGTTATACTATCAAAGTGTTTTGGTTTTTGTTTTGTTTTTTAATTATTATTATTTTTATCAGTAGATATAAGAAAACAGAGGAGGGTAAAGGCTTGGTTTTATTTTTTGGAAAAGCCCACACCTAACTGGGTATAGGATTAATGCCAACACCCTTATATAACATTTTACTAATACCTCTTTGATAATCTAGTGCAATAGAAGTGATACATTAGAATAGACTAGGTAAAAATCAGCAAATGCAGATACCACATCTAAGAGAATCTGAATTACTTGTTAAAATTAATATCAATTTACCAAGAATTAGTTAAATAACCTGTTTAACTGAACTTCATTAAACAATAATATTCTGAACAGATGGTTTCTTAGTGAAAACAGAATAACTTGCAAGATCCATTAAAGACAGAAATGAAGCTCTTGTAATTTCTACTTGAGTCTCCTTCATTATTTTCCAAAGTATCTAATTTTTTAGTAGACTACAAGAAATAATGGAGAAAATGCCAATTAATGCAGCATTTAATTAGGTATCAACCTTAGCATTCGTTTTCTGCATCTGTGATCTTCTCCAGGATATCATGGTCATGTTTGGAGATCCAGTGCAATAGATTATCATCATTACCTTCCAGCGCTACATTTTTTCTCTTCCTCTTTCACTAGTTCCTCTGACAACTGTAACAAGGAAACAAAATATTCCAATTAATAACATGATCGAAGCATTCAAAACATCCTAGTTCTCATCTAATCAAGCTTGTCATAGACATCCATGGGTATGTTGATTTTCTAGGGACTAAGGATTAAGTAAGGATTTCTATTCTATTTGAACCCACTTAGTATGTCTATGGGGTGGCAATTAGTTTTACAGCTGATTTGTATGACAAGATTCCCCCTAAATCAGAAAATTTAAATTTAAATTTAAATCTGTTCTGATCTATAAGCACAGTAGCTTTGAACTGGAAATGCTATTAATAAAACTAAATATTTTTATTTTGAAACCAGAGAAATCATCTATTTATTTCAAGTCAGTTCTATGGCAGGTGAGAATATGCAGTACCTCTAGCAACTCTCCAAAACCGAAGGTACTGAAAGCAACATTTGATTGTTATATTTTAAGCACTTTAAGTCCACTTTAATTTACAAAACAGTAGAGAAAGATTTTATGGATACAAGAACCTCAGATTTATAAAATTTTAAATATACAACAATCTGTTCTGGGTTTTTCAGCCATGCAGTCACTAATCAATGGTTTGGCTGGAATTGCTGAAATCTAGGGGACTATGAGTGGTAACTGGTGTAAGCCCAAATCAGTCACTGGAAAGAGCCTTCCTGCTTTCCATGGGCTTTGGATGAGGCTCCGTGTCTGATTATAAGTGACAACAGAGTGAGGCCTGAATGATTTTTATTGTCACACTAGTTCTGCTGCAAGCAAAAAGCACAGTATTCTTGAACAGGGAGCAGTGAACCAGCCTTGTTCACATTATCTGTATATCAGATGAGTGGGGGGAATTAAATGATTCCTTTACAGGGCAGTTGTTCATTTATTTTCTGACTTTGTTTCTAGAAAAGTGGGAATGCATTATGTATGGGATTCTCTGTAGTTGCCCTTGCATTTATGTAACTTTAGAAGTTTTCAGAACATCCAATTTTATGAAAAAGCAATTTCCACAGAATGCTTATACTTTTGGTATACAGCTGAAAAATTGTTAAATTTTGTAAATAGAACTAGTTGACTAAAATGCCGCTTTAAATTGTAGAAGCTAATATTTATCAGAGTAATTATGCTGCAAGTGAAGTGAAACACTGCTTACAGAATAAACTTGCAAATGATTTTAAATCCCTATTTTCAAGTTCACGTCTGTGTGGCAAGCACATATAACGGTTTATATAATACAAACTTAGATGAATAATTTTACTTTTCCAATGGGAGGTTGGTACAATTCTTCTGGTTAAAACACTTAGGGACTAATCCAAAGCCCACTGAAATGTGGAAGGGTTCCCACTGATTTTAACAGGTTTTGGATCTGGCCCTTGAGTGGAGAAAAAATGACTTCTGCAGAGCTGGAAAGCCAGGGAGTTCCTAAAGTAGATCATGTTACTAGTTCTGGCACATAAAATCTTTGCAAACTTTTTATGAAAACTGTAAGTCAGAGCATGCATTGCGTTTTGTGAACTGTGCATAGCTCCCATTCTTTTGTGTTCCGAGTATTTCTTAATCATCATTCAAAGAGATATATAGGCATAGGAAGCACCCATATAAATTAACGAGGAGAGTATGTTCCAGAAACTGTAGCACAAAAATGTCCATATTTTTAAACAGGTTTGCTAAAACATAATCATAGCAAATCTTCTATACACTTGATATTTTACAAGCTAAAGTTCCTTTGCAATTAACACTCATTTATGCTCTTAAAAATAAGAAACCAGAATAAAGTGTCTAATCCGAGGAGCAGCAACAAATCACAAAATACAATCTCTCTCCAGCTTGCTCCCCACATTTTCATTGGGGTTTTAGTATAGAATGAAACCCCTGAAAAAACCCCACCCACTTAATCAACCCACCCATTCATCAGGAAACCATACATGTATTGGAAATGTAACAAAAACTGGTTCACCACAGGTAGGAAATGCAAAGTATTTCTCAAGTAAGTCAAGTAAATATATAAAAGGATATTGCTGTCAAATACCAACTGAGGTTGAGTAAATTAAATTTATATTTGTTTCTTCAATGCTGTACTTGGTATAGGTCACTGAACCTCTAAAACAGAAATAAAATTTGGTAACATACATTGGGCCTGAGATTCAGCAGTGCTCCAGCTGAAATGAATGTCTTATGAGTTTGGCACCTCTGACAGTCCATTAGATACCAGTCAATGAAAACAGCAGAAGGATGTGAAGATATAAAAGTGTAGTAGCCCACAAATATTTGTTCAGATTGTTTTTCCTTTGGATAAAGACACCTGCCTGATTACTACTTTTTACCTCCAATCCTTTCCTCTCAGCAGTGATTTGCAGAAACAAGCTGGAGAGGGTGGGTAAACACAAAGGGGTTAAAGGGGAAACTGTTTAATAACAGTAGTAAAATGCAGGCTATTTTTGACATCTGGGTTAATGTCCATTATGCTCCATATGCTTTCCAAATGTTTGCAACAAGCACCCAGATACAAAAACAGATACCCATTCACATAGGCTTAAATGGCCCTCTCCTAACCTGTTACACATGGTACCTACATAAAAGGCCAACAACTGATATGGTAATTAGTGAGTCAGAAAGAGAGGGAATAGCCACTTTATTGCAGGGAATTGGTATCTGACCAAATGTTAGTAGAGAAGGATATCATTAATGAAAACCTGCTAGGGCTATTTCTGCTCCTTAATCTATGACAAGGCATCTGCATTATAACGTGACATCTTTTAAAAAGCTGTCAGGACAAATTCCTCAGTTTCCTTCTCTAGACTCGTTCATCATTACCGCGTTCAGCGTACCAACAAACCATGGGAAATTATTTCATTTTCTGAAAACAAGTAACTAGACTGAAAAGTAGTATTTAAAAAATAAGGCTATAACTCATAAAGTCTTTCTCAAGTGACCTCCTGGAACTCAGCTGTGCCTCTTGCAACAACAAACTCTAAATGACAGGAAGAAAAAAAAATGCATTCTAAATTTTTACTTTTGTCTGTGCAAAACCATGAAAAGAATGACACAATTAACTAAGACAAAGCCCTGGCATGGTACTGTTCTGAATTCTGTCCCTGCCACTAGCTTATTGTGTGACTAAGGAAAAAGTTGTATCATTTTTCTGTGCCTAACTTGCTTTTGCTATAGCAGGGATAACATCAGGCTCCTCACAGGAATTTGCAAGGCTTAATGTTTGTAATGTGCCTTAATAGTCTTGGATGAGTGCTAAGTATTATTATTTTTCAGTTCCTGCATTTGATTAAAACTGAAATAACACAGTAAAAATTAAATTAATATATTAAGTTACAAGTAAAGAGCAAGCATGTGGTTTGTGGAGCTACTTGTAACACTTTTAATACGAACATGTATTACAGACTAGGTGATTCCCATGGTTTGTAATGACATGTACCATGTGGGCATAACTTAACGACTGCAGAATCCCCCCAGATGTTTGATTCAGCCAAAAATCTGTTCGTGGCTTCTGTGCAAGCCCAGAGCTCGGACCAGTGGGAGCACTGTGGGCTGCTTTTCCCCTGCCCCTGAAGTGCCATTGCAAATATGATCACAGCCCAGATATTTGCAACTCAGCACAAGACACAATATTACGTAGCACAGATCAGCTGGAGTGCTCGCCACCATATAGCTCCCTTAATATAGGATAGGAAAATGGCATGATATGTACTATTTGAACTTCCCTGTCATTACAGTCCCAACAATAAATACTGGTTTTGCTACTTCCTCCTGGCCTAACTCTCATGGAAAGAATGAAAACCCACCTCTCACTTTCCAAAGAATACAGTAACCTGTTAAAGCCTGTTACATGGATGTGAAAATCTCTAGCGAGGAGGGCTGAGAAATAATTAAGACATAAAGTTGTATCCAACCTATGTAGAAAACTTTCAATGCTGAGATGCCAAAGACACCTAAGACACTTGTTGAGCTGAGTGAAAAGGTAAAATCTAGTTTAAATTTATAGCATTCCTTCAGTGTCCCTCTAGGAGTTTGGCTTTTTGCCAGTGTTCCTTGTTAAAAATTTGTTAAACGTGTTTGGCATTAATGCAAACACAAAGTGCTCATTTGTTACAAATTCTATTGGAATGCATTCATTTAAGGCAATGAAGTAGTTACCAGAAAAGAAAAAATGTTCATTAAGTACATTTTAAAAATACAATGATGTATGCGGTGCATAACTATGGCGCCCCAGTGGCTATATAAATATCTGACAGAATAACCACAAGTTGTGTTTGGTTTGAAATTGGAATCTTTTAAACATAACCGATAGAACAAAAACTGGTTTTGTTTGTTGTCAAAACTGATGTTAGTCTTTCTTGTTTAGAACTAGTTAAAATAACCAATGTTTTGGCATACAATTTCTTACATCTCAAATCAATAAAGCCCACAGGTTAAAGTAATGCTAAAGGAAGTTTCTCGATTTGAACGGTAAGTGCAGCACTGCACATTATCTGGAGAACACTGAACACAGAAAGTAAACACCCTGCTTCGAGGAGAACAAATTTTAGTCATTCTTAAAAACTCCACTTAAGGAAATGTTACCTGGGAGATCTGCAACTGTCTGACAACATTCAGGTATGCCTAGGCAAAGGTCTCCTGCTCTACTCTTAACGCACTAATCCTTTCAGAAATAAATAGCTGAAAACTAGTTTACAAAATCCTAATAACAAATCTCTCTCTTATAATAACAACATGAAATATCCCTGATAATGATAATTCGATTTTGAATAAGCAATTCTGAGGTGTATTTCTTAGAGGCTAGAAAATAACACCTTA
Organism: Calidris pugnax; assembly: GCF_001431845.1. Classification (NCBI taxonomy): domain Eukaryota; kingdom Metazoa; phylum Chordata; class Aves; order Charadriiformes; family Scolopacidae; genus Calidris; species Calidris pugnax. The sequence goes on from NW_015090851.1 coordinate 1,160,026, forward strand.
TCTACATTTTAAAAGTAGAACCATCTTTGTTTTTACTTTTTCAATGATTTACAGTTTCTTACAATAAAGCTTAAAGATGGTAAATACATGATTAAAATACATTTTAAAAGAAAGATCCAGAAACTGTGTAATTTAATTAAATATTGAAAGGTTTGCAAGAAATGTCAGTATAAAAAGTTATTTATAAAGACAAAATTAACTTTGTTCCAAGAAGAATTTATTTATCCCATTTGTTGCTATTTATGTTTTAAATTCATTATGCAGTAAACTTCAGAAGGATCTGCAGCTGGTGGTAGAATCATTGCATCAATGTGATGAACTTTCCATATTGCTATAATGCCAGAATTGTTAATCTAAGTAAGGGATAAAAGCAGATACCATTGGGATGAATAAAATAAAATGGATTCAAGCCCTCTAGAGAGTAAGAGTCCTTGAAAACTACTGTAAAATAATATGATAAAATTAGATGAAGTTTATGAACCTTGAGACTATTTGGACAAGGATGTCTTCTCTACTGGGAATGTTTATAAATCAAAATTAGACAAGTGGTATATGAGTTGAAAGACAGCTTTTTTTTTAATAAACAACTTCTTTTCATAAAACAAGTCTAGTCCAAATCAAAGCTCTTCAGAAATATGAGAAAACTCAGCACATATTCTTCAATCTGTCACTTTCCCACTGAATTAAAAAGAGGGTTATGGGGAATGTTAAGGATGGCTTCAGACTAGCACCCTTCAATGGGCTGAGCTGGAGTGTATTGGATATGATGGAAGAATTTCCATCGACTCCAGTGGACCCGAGAGCCACTCAGGGAGGCAGCAGTGACTCAGCAGTGCAGGGCATGGAGCTCTTTGTCAAGACATTTATAACTTCCTTAAGATGCAGCATGTGAGACCATTAAGACTTCTTTTTATTTTTCTTTAAATCAAGCAGAAGTGACAAATAAAGAAGAGCTCTTGGGTAAAATGCTTCAAACAACAAAATTTCCCAATATGATCCTAAAACCTGTCAATTGCAAAGATTACTTAATGAAATTCGAAGGAGCCTTTTTCATCCTTGCTGATGTGGAATGCCATTTATTCTCATGCTAGGGACTAATTAGGGGCCTTTTTTGAAGATCAAGGTTTTGCGATCTCTGCTTCTTAATAACATGGTTTGCCTGTCTGCCACCTGGGACAAGGCAAGGCACTCTCTCTAACTCCTGAACAGCAGGCACTGCCTTAGGCCATTGCAAGTGCAGGCAGGAAACTGATCCTGCCTTCCCAGTCGTTTAACCCCCTCACTGCCGGCCTTCCACAAGCCCACTCAAAGTCCTGAACAGGCAGTGACCAATCTAGTGGGAAAGCACTACTGTAAAACAACAAAAAATGGTGTGGCTGGACATCTGACATCAAGGGCAAAATTACTGTATTGGTGTAGTGATAAAAATGGCATCAGAAACCCAAGCTCTACTTAGAGACTAGATTGGATGCACGTGGCAGTGCTTGCTGCAAATCCACATACCACTTGCTGTGCTCCAAGCAGACAGGCAGTTTGTGTTTCTGGTGGCTGGGAAAAGAAGTGGTTAAATAAAAGCTGTGTCAAGCCCCCAATCTAATAAGTCATCTTATTAGGAAGTTGTGATGCCCTGTTTGCCCTAGCCTGTGGCTTGTCTGCTCCACTGAAAGGTCTCCTGCTGGGACCTTTGTGGCATTATATGAGGTAGAGAAGGCTGCTGCAATATATGAGCCTTGGTTTTGAGCAGCCAAAACAGCAGGAGAACTAAGCTGCAAAGAATTAAACATGTAACAACTTTGTAAAAGCACAGACAGTGATTGAGGTTGGCCCTTTTGCTGTTGACACATTCTGGCCCCTGTAGGTTGTGGTCACTAAGCCCATTAGAGTTGCAGTGTGGCAACATCTAGTTCAGCAAGTTCAATGTGTTTCTGTTTTATTTCTAAATACTGGACGCATGCTGGCAGTGATAGGAGAGCGGAATATGGCACCAGAAATATGTCATAAACACAGTCATCATTGTCAGGGATGTGAAATTACTTTTCAAAGTATTTATTTTTGGCAGATGGAGGTTGGGTATATTTTTGCATTTTGTTAACTGAAATTTAATTGCAACTTGCTGCATGTTTTGTTTAATTTTTTTTTTTTTTTTTTAAAAAGGAACCTCAGGATGCTGTTTTCTCTTAAAAGAGAAAATTTTCACTGGATAGAGAAATCTTTGTTGCTAGAAATTAATTGCAAAATAAACCCAGAAAAAAATGGACCCACTAAAATCTCAGCTGGGATAAGTTTCACTTATGAGTATCCACTTATTTAAATCAGCACTCCCCACTTTTTTTTTTTTTCATTTCTTTAAGATAAAAGATATTTAAATCAGATTTTAAAAACTGGATTGTGAAATGGACAAGAAAGATGAATGAAAGCATGAAAGGAGATATTACTGATATATCTGAGGGGTGATTTAAATTATAAACCCTAATAAGAGATACAAATCAGAATAATATCCCTTCCTATCTCCCCAAGGACTACACTTCTTTCAAGCAACAACAGAAGGTTTCTATTGCACATTGATGAGGATGCTTGTGGTCCCTGAGCTCTGAAGTCTGTTTGCCTTTCCAAACTGCACTGTGGTACCACGTTTTGTAAATCCCTGCAGATTTGTCACTGCCAGGAGTTACCAGTCCGTAGCTACGGAGCAAATGATGAGTTGGCCAAACACTTGTGTATCTGAAACATTTGTCTCTCTCAGGCCTGTTAGGTGTTGCCGCTGCCCGTGTTCCCAAATGAGCTAAAGCTTATGTAAGAGGTTAAATGTGCAGAGAATGATAAAGACAGGTCACGGCTGAAGGAGGGAAGGGGTTGGCAACATTTTCTTCTTCTTTCTTTCCACAGGCATTTCCCTGGTGCCCTCCCGTTTCTTCATGGGTGAGGTAACAGGGCTTTTGCTCAGGCGTGGTCACCCTTTGGGTGCACCCAGCTCTCTGCTGCTGGCAGCGCTGCTCAGGGCTCATTAAATTCCAACTTGCTGATCCACAGAAACGACTGGCCAGTCCTTTTGGAGGGACAAAAATGATGTCAAAGGCAAAGCACATTCTTTGGCCCCCGGTGATGAAGGAGTGTTTCTTTTCTGTTCTTAGGAGTTTGCCTGAACCAAGCAAGGTCATAGCTGTGGCTTTTCTCTGGATGAGGGGAATTTCTAGAATTTGTAGGACTTTTTTTTTTTTTTTTCCTGTCATCTTTTTAGATTTGCTGATAGTTTGGGACTAGAGGGAAATTCTTAAAATCTCATACATATTTGTCTGGCTGTAGGGAGTATGACTTGGTTTTCACCTCATGCATCCTACCAGAGTCATTCAATATTTAATAGCAAAAATTGGCTGGCTGTTGTGCTTGAATAACTCCAGTTACTGCGGCTGTCACCACACTCTGTTGTTAGAAGCATATTGGCTACTAGATGTTGTACCAGAGTAAATACTAATAAATTTGGTGGTTGTGGTGAGGAAGTTTAATCTAAAAGCATTCCAGCCAACAAGCAGGCATACAAGGGCTGTGCTCCTTCCTTTGAAGTACCCAAAGGCTGGATGGAGTCGGGAGGAAGAGAGGTGGTGAGGGCTGAGTGAAGGTTTGAGGTACTTCATGTGTGGGCCTATTTCTTCCCTTAGGAAAAGGCTGGATTCTTGGCTAGAGAGGACAAGTCTTCTTGGAAGTGCTGGGCATAGTATAGTGTCCTTAGGGCAGATGACTCCAGTAAATTGGCAGAAGTTTGTTGGGATTATCTTTTTCTTAACTAAAAAATAATAATAAAATTAATAAAGTTGCATCTAACGGCTTGCGTCTGCTTTTCCAATCACCTTAGATTGCTTATCTTCTAAAGCTGAGAATAAAATAATGAGCTTCAGAGTATAGGTCTGTGGATCTGAATATTTGTACCAACAGCTATCTGTCCCTATCTATACTTCATAATTCAGGTAAACCATTAACATGCCATTTCATTAGTCTGTTCTGCTAGTTAATAGCCCTGTGCTCTTCAAAGTTAAACTATTAGTTATATTTAAATACTAATTGTGCTGTGGAGGGCATCGTGAGGTATGCTTATTGCATTAATAATAATATTAAAAAAATCAATATGCCAAAGGATATATACCAAAAGCCTGTTTTTCAATACACAAGATATACTTTCATCTTCTTCCCCTCCAAATCATCCTAAATATTTTTTATTTTACATGCTTCATGATATGAAGCTACTTATAAAAGTGAAGTGTACAGTTGCATCTTTTAATATCAAGAAGAAAGAGATACAACTAGGGAAAGTGTTAGTAGGTTTGGTCTATTTGAAGTAAGACCAATGCTGGATCCACTTAAAACTCCTCGAACTGCTAAAGCATTACAATGACTGTGTGTGGCAGTGTGAACATGACCATACATGCTCGACAGCTACTTATTTTTTTAAATACCCATCCAAACAACACACAGCATTTTGAAATCTAACTTGTGTGGTCTAATTATGCAATAATTTTTATACTTTAGGCCCCAATATTATGAGCTTCTCCACAATTATAGGTCTGCCCACGCATTTCTCAGTGCGTGATGGGGAAGACTTAGAGCCCAGTTCTGGTAAGTCTATAAGCATATGTTTTAATTTTTACTATAAGTGAGCCTTAAATGTGAACCTAACATTAAGAGAATGCTTAAGAGTCTACCCTGAAAGGGATTTTACAGACTATCCTTTTACTAAGGACATGCATATAATATGCCACGCAGATCGAAGACCCACAGTTATCAGCATACCAATAATAATAACTATTGCATACAGAGGAATAATAAAATAGCAATAAGCTACTTGTTAAAGCAAAATCTTGCTCCCCCCGGTCTCAAAACACCATCTTTTTAACCATTTATGAACTCAAAAGCATGCAAGTCTGTAAGAGTTAGCAAGATGAGAGGCTTAAATTGCAAGATTTCCAAAGGAGATACTCAGACCTTTCATGCAAGTGTCAAATGACAGGTAAACATATACAACTGAAAATATGAACTTCATTATGAAATCATATAAAATTGCAAGAGCAACATTTTCTACTTGATGCATTTATAAAAAAATGATGCATTGCAATTAAACTGTGTTTAGCAACACATGACTAGTAAATTTATGAGTAAAAATAATCACTACAATCCATCACTAATCACAATTTACGCTGAATAGTATTTTTTTCTAGAGAACACCTAGTTTCCTATGCCTGTTTTCTTTCCCTTCTCAATATCCCATTCTAGCTGTGCACCTTCTATATTTTTTCTCCCTCTATTTTTCTGCTTGCTTAAGCTTTATTTCTCCCTGCTCTTTTTTATTCCATTCTCTACAGCAGTGCTCTTACCACTCTGTCAGTCTCTTGCCAGTCTATGACCAACACATTGCTGAGTGGTTGTACTGGACTATATATAGCTGGACATTGTGTGATATCATCACCATCTACTTTACCTACATATTGCAGTTCTGTTGGTTTGAACAAGATAAAACACGAGGAGAGTAATTCACAAAAGCATTTTTGAGGACAACAATTTGCTAATTAAAAACAGCAAAATAAAACCAGAAGATAATCATGTTGTGCATGCATAACTGTGTCAGCACCACTGAGGAAAAAGAAAAGCACAGAGTGATGCTTGACTCATAGAAACAACTTGGGAAATAAGAATAATGGTGGTACAAACTTTGTTCATTCTTCCATTAATTTTAGAGGAAGTAGCAACAAACCTGGTACTTAAAAAAAAATCTTTTCCACTGAAACAACTGCAAGAAAGACAAGATAGCTTCAGGACTATTTTCTATAAATTTTGTTCTTAATGGACTCTCTAATTCAAGAAAAGAATATCAAATTTGACAACACATCCTAATTGGTCATTAAGCATTCTAAATACAAAGAAAATTATCCAGCTCATGTAGTTCTAATTTTCTGGATTTATTTTTTTCCTCACACTCATATGTCTTGTCTCATTTTCCATCTGAACTTAAAGATATAATACAGGTTACCACTGCTACATACACCTCTACATTCATGTTTATATACTCTGGATATGAGACACAGTGGCCTGTGCTATATAAAGTAGAGTTGGATACAAAGATGTGGGAAATTCAGCAAAAAAGCACAGCTGGACCATGATTTCATATTTGAATTTAGAGTACTGTATTGTGAGGGCTAGAATATAAAATGTGAGGATTAAGTCAAAGAATGTGGTTTCACTGCATTTTTTTTATGAGAAAACCTTGTTTTTACAAACATTTGCACAGATCAAATCAAACTAACATTTTATTAATTTCTCTAAGTTACTTGTGCTTTTGAACAAGCCAATTTTTGTAGCATATACCCTAACAGTAATTTCTCAATTGTTTTATCACCAAAAGCAATTGATTTAGCCAGGAAAAGGTTTTTAACAGAGCTCGACAATTAAGAGTCATGTAAGAACCAACAAAAAACCAGTAATTTTTTCATGCAAGTCATGAGATCCATAACATAGAAAAGGAAGAGGATCAGCCATGTCCTTTGCAGATTTTTTTTCCAATAAAATGTTTTGGGATCTTTATTTTCACTTCATTAAATGAAAACTTATCTTTAATTCTCTGAAGTATGTACCATCTACTAACTGGCATTGCCACGGTAATGATCACAAATATTTTTTTTTTGGCTCACAGAAAATGCAGCTTGTCCCAGTAATAATTTCTAATTTAGCTCTCTTCCAAATTTCGAAGTATGGATCAGGAACAACTCATACCTTCCACTATGCCTATGCAGGAGGAAACAGGGCAGGCCCTCCAGGGAACGCATCCTCCATGCTCTCTGCAATGCACGTGCCCTGAGAACTCAGGGTTCCCTGCTCAATCCGGAACATTGCATTTAATAACCATCCATAGATCAATACCATCCACAAACCATTTAGCACTGTTCTGGTTTCATTCATACTTGTGGTCTCTGCAGTTGGCATGGCAAGCCTGGGCAACAGTTACATGATATTTGAGTAAGTGTTGCTTGTATTATATCTAGAGTCCACTGTCTGCTCATTTCACCAAGTGTCCATATTGTGGGAAAATTTACCAGTCATTTCATATTCACGCCCTTCAAACCACTCGTGATTTTAGAGACTTCTCATATTTCTACTTCTTTTCCAAACTGAAGAATTATATTGCAATAGCCTCTCTTTACATAGAAACAATTTGAAATCTCTATCATCATCCTTTTTTCCTAGCCTTTCCTGTGCTCTCCATTCTTTCTCAGTGGCTTATCAGAAATGTGTGGTGTAGCAAAGATGTGGGCAAACTTCGAACAAGTACAGGGGTTGAAAATGGCTTGATGTTTAGGTGTCTATTTCTTTCCTAAATATTTATAATATTGTTTGTCTTTTTGATTACTGCTACAAATAAAGCTAAATTTTTTGGAGGACTATGCACAATAATTGCAAAATCTCCATCCTGAAGAGTAACGGCTAATTTATGTACTGGCATATGGTATGTAGCGTTAGGGTTGCTTATCTCCCATATGCCTCCTTTTACATTTATCTAAAGGAAATTTCATCTGCTGTTTTACTGCCCAGTATCTCAAGTCACTGCAACCTAGATTTTGAATTTTCAGAATTCCTTCAATCCTGCAGAGGAACAAAATAGATTTCAAAACAATTTCATGGGAAATTCCCATTAAATATCTCTGGTTTCTCAAAAGAATGAGCTGAAACTTTCAGGGCAGCTGGGACTGAGGGAAGGCAACAGACATATTTCTATTCTGTGCCTAATTCAACAAAACGCCAATCCACGCTTGTGGAATCCTTTTCTGTGCTGGTGTTGCTGGCTGACACAGTGTCAGCATTTTTTCAGGATTATGCCATTATCAGCCTGTACAGGGACCCTTTAAAACAGCTGAAATAAAAGGGTTCTTTTTGCATATTTATGCCATCCTGCTCTGAGCACTTCCTGTCGGCCCCAGTAAATCTCTTTGCTAAATTTCAATCGACTCTCGTGGTGTTCCAGCTGTTAGATAAACTTCCAAGGATATTTTTGTGACAGGTACAAACCTAGACAGGAAATCTCAAGAAGAAATCCTAAATTAATTATATGTCAACATTCAAGCCACAAGAAGGAGCAATTGTCATAAATTTTTGAAAGTTAGAATCCAATTTTAGTTGTAAGTGCAAAGAAGTTCACTGACTCAGTTGTGAGTCAGTGCCAACAAAATAATATATTTCACATTCTTTAACAGCTCGCTTTGGCTAAACATAGAAGGGAAGAAGCTAAGATTAGTGAACTGTATATTTAAATCACATAAAAAGACTAGAGACGTGAACCAGTAACAAATTGTAGATTTACAAATTATAATTCAGTATTGCCTAATTTTCTCTCACCTTTTTGAAAACGCGTACAAAATATAATCTAATTTTGTACTAAATGAAAAAATCTTCACTACCTGAAAGTCTGATAATGCTGCCAACAACATCTTTCTGCAATACCACACAACACGTACCCCCGCTCTCTTCCTCTATAGACACACACCATGCATTTTGTTTGCTTTATGAATGCTGGTAGTATCGAGTAAGCAAGGGGCCGAGAGGGTTGAAAGAGTCCTGGCCCAGAGAGCATTGCCCATGTTTCTCTGATTGTAGCATTAGTATGGATTTCTTGACAGCTTTTCCAGCTCCTCTGCCACGTGCCCTTGCAGCAGCTCTGAAGGCAGCATCCAGGACACACGGGCAGTTTGAGTGCTCTGCAGCCACCACCAGCTGTGCAGGTGGCAGAGATTCCCTATCCTGTTCCCCCAATATTCAAAACATTTTCCTGGGAATGCTGTCAAATGCCATAACCCTGGCTGTGCTCCTGCCCCGCGGCGCTCCCCCAGCAGCGCAGGCGGCAGCGGTGCACATCCTATCCGACCCATCAGCTGGGCACAGCTGGGAGCAGAGCTCTAACCCAGCTGAGAACAGCTGAGAAAGCCAACCACTGGGTGTCAAGTCAGGTCCTACAACAGCAGCCTTTTGCTCTAACCTGGTAGGGTGGCCTTTTCCAAACCCATTGGCCTAAAGACCCTAAAGGGAGAGTTTTGAGATACCTGTTCTCTCAGTACAGAGAAAAATGTGTCCTGGGAGTAGGGAAAGAGGGAGGGAGAGAAAATACATTAAGCTTTGCAGGCTGCATTTTTCAACGCAGCTTTGGGGCACATATGGGAGATGGTTGTGGTCCTCATTCTATCACCAGGTCTCTAACAAGCCCTGGCAAACAGCTGAGCAATGCACTGCTCTAAATCCTGCAGTGTTGGTACAGACCTCAGGATGCTGTACCTGTCTACCACGTACAGAGCTGGCAGTGAGAAACTGTGTTGGCCACAGCCATTACTCCCACCCTTGGCAGAGCTCTGCACCACCAATGGCTATTGGCTACATAGCCCAGCAACCATCACTCACGTAAGAAAAGCTCAAGCAAGGAGATGCAGCCACCTTCCACATGCAGAGGCAAGACAAAGTGAGCAAGCTAGAGAATCTGCTCTACAGCAAGAAGAGTTACAGCTCACAGGGAGAGAAAGATAGTTCAGACTATTGACAGGACAGGCTAGAAAACAGTCATCTCGCACAATGGGCATGAGGCCATGGCTGAGTATTCTGTTCATAAACAATATCCTTTTATAAAATGCAGGTAAGATTCCCCCTGCTTCACTGAGTGCTTTTTCCTCACAGATGAAAGACACTAAAAGCATCCATCCGAAGCCTATGGAAAACAGAGTCTTACAAATTATTTCAGTGGAGCCCTGTCAAAATAGTCCCAGGAAGCAAACACTCAGACCCATCCGCAGGCAAAACTTGGCCCACAGCATAAATAGGAATACATCAGAAATCCAGCAAGGCACCAGCAGGAACATACTGCACTTAACCGACCACCTTGATTCTGTGTCTCTGAAATCCTGTGGATAAATAACTATTTATGTCACCCTGGGAGAAAAGGAATGTATGATATGGCTACGAAACCACCTGGACTTTAATATATAAAAAGTGTTTTCACTACTTATGGAAAGCTAGACATGTAAATTACACTACCTTTAGCAGGAAAAAATATGTGCCAAACACCCTGCCTAGGAGCAGAACTCAGGAAGAATAGGGGCATGGTCATGCCAGTTTTGCAGTGTTTTCTTTTACAAGCCTGTTTTACTGCTGAGGTGGGGGAGACCAGTGTTATTGCTTCCTCAGAAAGCTGTTCTCACAGGATTTGACTATTGGTCATGAAAATCTTATAAGGTCAGGCGGTCCTGCAAGATTTTAACAAATTGAGTGTTTAACTGCGTTCCGAAGATTTTCGTTATGTCCATTTCTAAGGTGGCAATTAATCCCCTTACAAATGGCTATCCCCTGGGAAACCAGAATTACATAGAAGCAAATCTGGGGATATGAATTAAATTCCCTTGAAAATTTACACAAATTGGTTATAAAATTATTTATCTACTTTCAGAATTTCCACATGGACAGATAAATCTGGTGTTATCAGCAAAATTGTATCTGCATATTTACTGTGGAAATAAATTGGCCTAGCCCAGTTTCTGGAGACATCATTTTGCAAGAACAAGACACACAGCCACAGCATCCTACACCATTAGAGGTCCCCTCAAGGCTGACTGTTAGCATTAGAACATTAGTAATCTGTGTATTTATCAAAATGTGGACACTAGAGTGGCTTGAAGTAGTTTCACTTCCTCTTAAATGATAATAAATTGGCAGCGTGAGTGTTGACTGCCTGAAATGCAACTTCATTACTTCAGAGGTTAATGGAGCAACCTCTCTCTGTTGATCTTCCTGTCACCATTGGCTACAAAAGACTCTCTGACACAGTGCAGTTTTCAGGAGAGGCACAAGTATAACAGAGATTAACCACATCAAAAAGAATACTGTCCCACTCCATTATATTCTGCAAAGCTGGTGTGCAGTAAATCACAATGGCCAGCAGTGTGATCTGGCTTGTCTGAAAATAAAATTAGCAAAAAAGAGGTGATGATGTTATATGACTGAGAAAAATACATTTTCATCTTAGAAAGAACTGAAAAGTAAAGAAGAGAAGAAAAAAAGGAGGAGAAAGGGAGAGGAGAGGAGAGGAGAGGAGAGGAGAGGAGAGGAAAGGATACAAAAAGAAAAGAGAAAAAAGAATGTTAGGAGGAAGAAGCCTATAGCTGCTGATTAAGGATCACAGCACAGACAGCAATTTCCATTAATTTCTCCATGAAGGAGAATGCACAGCCTTGCAGGGCTGGCTTTGGAGTCCATAAGGGAAGAGGTGCCTGGGTGCTCTCTGAATACTCTCCTGTGCCCTAGAAGGAGTTTTGCCACCCCTCCAAAACTCCAGCTAGCAAGGTGTGTGCTGCTGCCTCCCCCTTGTCTTAGGGACTCGCTGCTCATACGAGAAGGAGGGAAGCTCCATATGAAATCCCAGATGAACGTGGGCTCTCTCCAGTAATGGGGGATATTACTTTAAATAGCTCAATAACACTACAGCTTGGCTATCTCCTCCTCTGTGGGAGAGGAGAGGAGAGGAGAGGAGAGGAGAGGAGAGGAGAGGGACCAAACAAAATGTAAATAATTTAATTATGATGTAAAGTATTAGGAGCTACTGACCTTGAGCTATTTTGCACTAATTCTATAGAATCCCTCTTGTATTTCTTACAGAAAGCTACACAGCGATTTAGCCAAACTACTATTCTTTTGAAGGCTGAATTCATGCTTTTGCAGGAGATGAACTCTGACAGGATAAGAGTAGGAGGTGGCCACTAAGATTCAAAGAGGATTACATTTAATGCTGGTTAAGCGAATAACCCACTGAATGAAAATGTATTCATTTAGGGAAATGTGCTTCTTGTTATATGTTACTGCCCTGAAATGCATGGAAGGTGTGATAACTTTTGATAATTCATAGCTCCTGTTGATCACTAACAACAAAATGAACGTGTCCCTCACAATTCTGAACAGAGAACATTGCCCAAGGAAGCAGAACATTCTATACATCCCATACACAAATAATTGGAAGTCACCTCCAAGAACGCAGATTACTCCTTTCCTACAAGCAGTAGCCGCTTTGTCAAAACACTAACCTAAATTCACAATAAATACAGGTCAGTTCTCTTTTTGTGAATATGTGGATGAAATGAAATTTCTCATTAGAAATGTTTCTTTTTGTTTAATATTACTATTCAGCAGATTAACAGATGAATACATAACTAAGAGTACATCAGACATGCAATTACAGCACTGTAAATGCATGCACACATCAAGTAATTAAATGCACAGTTGTGCAAACAATTCAGGTGTGTTTCAGGTCACTTCTATTCACTCTCCACTTCCCACCCCGGCTAGTGTTTGGGATGGTGTTTAGCAAGTCTGACAACATGTCTACAGCAAATATATCAAATTCCCTTGTTGAACTCTTATCTTTTGGAAGTTACAATTAGAGGTGAATACCTTTGAGCTTGAAACACATCAACCAGAATGAAAGCATCCACTTCCTACACACAGTGGCTGGTACCTGGACTTCATATTTGAAGGCAACATTGATAATAAGAAGTGTCTGCTGATAGTTTAAGGGAGGAGGAACCTACTGGAAATCACAGGAGATAAGGAAGATCGGGATTTCTTGCTGGAGAAGCAAACTAGGGGTGAGATTTCAGGAAGAAAATCCTCTGACTGCCAGAGCAACTGTCACCTTCCTAGCCTGTGATCTAGGTGTTGTGAACAATGGGACAGGAATTCAGTCATCATCTCTGATCCAGTTAGTGACTCCTTTAAAGACCTTAGGTAAGTTGCTTATTTTCTCTGTATCAAGTTTTTCTCAACTGTAAAAATCAAAAAAGCAGCCACTAAACCTGGAGAAGTCCCTTACAACCTACAGATCAAAGTGGAATGTAAATGCTAAGCTTTTTTCTATACTACTACACCACTTTCAGTTTCTTTAGGTTGAAAAAGATACATAGCATTATCTGAGTTCAGGCTGATTAGAAACCATGGCTTACCTTTGAAAAGAGTGAATAGGTTCTGGATGACAAATTTGAAAAAATTAATTTTTTTTTCACTTCACAAAGCCTTTCTCTAACTTAGGATTCAAGAATGCATTCCACCAATTTGAAGATGTGTTTTGCAGTAACTGCTATGCTGCTGTAGAAAGATAATACTTTGGTGAATGATTTAAGAAAAAGATTGAAGATAAAAAATTGGTAGTTCAATGGTATGTTGACCCCATGAATGTCAGAGAGTTGCAAACGTCTCTATTATGCATTGCAGACTCTATCAGTAACACAGCCTAACAAAATACGTGTGGCTACAGATAGACCTTGGACAAGATGAACCTTGGCAACACCTTGGACAAAGGTTAAGCTACAGGAAATAAGAAACTTCTACCAAAAATCCTAATACAACAGAAACTTTGTATTTTCTCAAACAGTAGTATCTTATTACTGAGGCATCAGGTTTTATTCATGTTGATGTGTATATTTACAGATGCCGTAACACCCAACATTGTAGCACAATAGTGCGCTTTTATCTGAGAGTGAGCAGTTCCCATTCTCAGCATGTCATCGGAATCAAAGCAACATCCTGATTTACAAAAGCAATTGAGCATAGACATTTTCTAAAACAACTACTATTAACTCCATTTTAATGGCATGTATAGTTTCCAGAAAAGTCTAAGGTAGGTAAAATAATCCTAATATTTCAAAAAGTTCTTGGAATGGAAATATCCTGTATCTTTAAAATAGATTCTAAGTTTGCATCCTGAACTTTTTTTTTTTTTTTTAAATAAAACCCCCTTGGTTCTTTCTTCATTAGAATTTTTAACAACAAGGGCAGAAATCTTAGATGGAAACCCATAACAATGTATTTTTCAATGAGATGTAGACTTTAGAAGGATTTTATTTGCAAAAAAGAAATGCTTTTTTGATCTTTATGTCCATTTGCATGGTAGAAGTATTCAAAGGAATGAAGTATTACTGTCATTAGTAAGTAAAAGAGATATCAAGTGTACTTAACTCAAAGATTATCCATCAGAAATGAAAGAAAACAAAGACCCTACAAGTATGAGATAGCCTCTTTTTCTGTTGGCTGAAATCTTTCATATGGTATATAATGCTGGCAAAACAAAATTTTTCTATTCACCTTTTTCCCTATTGAAAAGTAATGCTCTCTTTATCTAACCTTTTCTAAACCACCATTGAAAATTGTATTTTCTGATTCAAACAAAACATTGTTTTTCTTTCTGCCTCATATGGCTAATAATAAAGACTTGAGGTAAATCTCCCTACAGCTGCTTTCAGTTCATTTTAAGTCAATGAAACCTATATAATCCTGTAATACAGTCAATTGTTTCTTTTCTACTAGGCCTGAAGGGCTGCAAGCTTAGAAAGGGAAGAATTACTGTTTTGCTTTTAAGCACCTATTAATATTTTGCCCCTCTAGCAGTTCTTTTTTCCCCCTTTGAAGCCTTTTCCCCACTAAATTAATGTTTAACAATTAAATCAAGCTGAAGGAGATCTTAAAAGATCTAGACAATTACTGATTGGGTAGAAGAACAGCCCTTTAATTCAAATGGGAAACATCTCTGAAATGATGGTATGAGACCCCACAACTAATTACATAATTTTCTGCATCTGAGAAAACATGAGCTGAGAGAATGCAAATAGAGCCACACATGTAATATCAGGAAGAAAAGCTGGAACTCTAACATCTACCTATTATCTTTGAAAATAGAGTAACTTGTAAAAAAACAAGCTTTGTGCTACTAGATATACAGAATAAAAATGTAACTTTACAAAAAAAGAAGAAAATCCAAGGGATGGCATCACTTTTTCAGGCAAGTATTACCCCTACACCTAGAATGGCAATACTAACTCTCTATATAAACATCCCAAGCAGGCCTAAGAGCCCTTTCGAAATTGTATATTCTTTGTATACATAATATACTTTTGTGTACTTGTAAGATACAAGTGTTCTGAGTTTCCTGCTTTCTTCTATCGTAATGCACGTGTTAACTTAAAAATATATCCACAGCTGAGTAGTAAAGTACAATAATGGAGTTTTTCTGTTAGGCCTGAATAAATAGAGTTTGTTCTGAATGAAAATCCTTAACCTGAACTCAAAAGCTGGTTAGAAACCGCTTCCTTTGTCAGATCCTCTTAGCACCCAGAGAATTGTCTGCCCCCTTGATTCAAACAGTCCTTTGCGTACTGAGACCTAATCAGTTCCATAACCTCGTGTGCCTCTCCAGACCTCACAAATACTTTTGTGTGTGCTAACACTCCAAATACTGTTCTTTTTCCCTCCTAACTCAAGAAAATGTCATCTGCTTTAAGCAGAATATTGTGATTAGCCTTGGTTCTTAAAAAGAGCCAGACTGAATTATGACCAGGGAGTGTTTGGCCCAAATGTGCAGTACCAAGACCTAATTAACAGAGTCAATGGCTTCATCCTACTTCCAGCATAGCTACATGCAGAAACGGCTACGGGCACCTACTAGAATGTCCAAGGAAATGACGGATTGTACCAGCAGAAACCAAATAGATCCGTGGTGTGAAACTTCTGGAAAAGGACCCATGCCTTTTAAGTTTGTTCGTCTCATAAGGATTAGGGACAGACGTTCAATGAGCCAGACACCTAATTTCCTGATACGTCCTCTAACGTATTTCTAAAGGAACCTGACTCTTCCTGATTCCAAATATATGAGAAAACAGCACGAGATACTTTAAGTTGCTTGCACTTAAATGGTTGAACTCTTAGGGAACTTGAAGGTTTTGTTTGCTGTTTCAATGTCACCAAACTATAGCTATTCCTTAAACATTTCAGTAATTGCACACTGTTCTCCTGCAAGATTTTGAGTACTTCCTACTACGAGACAAGCCACAGGTAAATGAATTTTAAAAAAATCCCAGCAGATTTTCACAATTCAAATACTTGCTTAATATTTTAGATGTAGTTTTCTCTAATTCAACAGTTTTACTCGTCCCTAGATAGAATCAAAACATGATCTAAGGAAAAAGTGTTATTCATTTTTATGAGTCATCAAATCATTTTGAAACACCGAGCACGTTTTAGCTCACCATCTGTTATATAACCTCAACGCAAAGTAAAATTATTATGCATTTGGCTAGAAATCTGAATTCCATTTTCAGAAAAAGGTTGAGATGACAAACAGACTACTATGAAGGACACATTCAGCCAACTGAAAACATTCTAGCACTTCCAGGAATTAAGCCTCTCATTCCTATAATAACAAAAAAAATCACTGACATAAGAAGGTCATGTCCTTTCCTGCTTTTGATATTTTTTTTTTAAATATAAATACCTTTAGAGTTTTATATTATTCATTTTAAATGTTTCATTTCACCAAGCCAATTATATGGACAATATATTTCCCAATACAGACTGTAACTGATTCATGAATGTGTGCATAGCTGAGGCATATGCACTGAAAAGCTATACTCAGTCAAATGCCTTCTTTTTGTCCGCAGAAAGAACACATATGTAACAACTTCATGTTTGTGTAATTTACACAACATGCTGTTAAAAATCAACAAAACTAGGAATCACTTGTATGTTACACAAAAGCCCCAGAGACATTCTATAATAACCCTTCATTTATGGTCCTGAAAGGAATTGACTCTCTCAAGGAAATACATATGCTGAGGACCAACACAAGCCCCAGCCCCTTGCAGACAGTGAGCACAGGCTCTGCTCATGGGTCCCCTCCACTTAGTGCTTGTTTGGAAATTGTCTGCGTGTGAGTGGGTGGGAGGGGTGAAATCCATGGGGCTGTGACTGAGGAGGCAGCAAGAGGAGGAGATGGAGCTGGGCAAATCACGTGGGAGCTCAGGGGCTCCCACCACCACTGCAATCAGTTGAGGGCAGAATGTGTTGGCGGTAGCTCTTAAATGAGGAATCTGAGGTGTGGTTCTAAGTGCACAAGTCTCTACTGAGCAACCAGCACTGACTCCAGCACAGACTTACCTGCTGCCACTTCTTCTGAGTCATTCTGAGTGCTGCCAGAAGCAGCTGTCCCACACAGCCAGTAGGATGCTGAGGCTCAGCCCATCCCTGAGGTCTCCAGCGCCTTCTGAGATGTGGAGAGTCCTATGCAGCCAGATAGCTGGAGAGCTGCTCCCTCACCTGAGCACGATGCACTTGCCAGCGTGCAGAGCAAGGCCTCCCACAGCATGGCAGGAAGGTGCTGGGCTGGTGACTCAGGAAGGGGCACACAGGACAGATGCCAGTAGGAAGGACCATGATGGTGGCTCCTGGAGAGCCTAGGACAGCCAGTGGCAAACCTGTGCACGCAAAAGCCTGATCCTGCGGAGCGGCTGTGCTTTACCACCACATTTACAAGCAGGCTGCGAGCCATTTTGTCACTCTCCCTTCCATTTCACACACCAAGTAAATCTGATGAGGACACTGTCCTCTGACACCTTCTGTTTCAGAGAAACTACGGAACAAGCAAAGATGTTGCTAACGCTTCAGGAATGTGCTGAGCTGGGCAGCAAGTTTGCAAAGGATTGCCTGAGAAGGCAGAACCACCCTGCCGGGGCAATCTGAAGGGAGCACAGTATTTAAACACTGTTTTTGAAAGCCGTGAAGATAGGGTGGGTCAAGAAGACAGATGAGGCAAAAAAGTAGGAGAGAGATCAACAAAGGCACAGGCGTTGGGCCAAAGAATAAACTTTCCTTACTGTGTAATGGCAAAGGTGAAGGGGAGTTGACTGGCAGCAAGAAACAGGCTGTAAGCTTCCGAAGTGGAACTGTGCCCCTCTCTAAGAACTGTGTTCCTAAGGCAGGAAGAAAATGATACAAGGACAGAAAGATGTTTCTGTCTTTTGGATTCAGCATATTTCTTGCAGTGTCAAAAGTTCAAAGTGAAAATTTCCATCTCAGTCTGAAGAAGAACAGTGTAAAGGACTGAGTTTTGGGAAAGCATGAGGATCTTCCTGGAGATCCGGCATGACTACGGGCCTAAGCAACAGAGCGCAGGTCTGAGCAATTAGAAGAGCACGTCTTGAGAAGGCGTGTAGGAGCTCCGAGCTGAAGGCAGTCCCGGGTTCTGCTCAAAGTCAGGAAGTTTGAGAGAGCACAGATCCAGTGTGGTGGGACCTAAAGACAGAGCTTGGGGAGCATCCAGCCAGGGGAGCCTGTCCAGAGCTGTGACACCCAGTAACAAATAAATAGCAAACAAAGATATACCGGTGACGACAATCGGCTTCAGAAGTTAACAGGAGAAGCCTGGAAAGTGTAAAACATACTTGTGTTGCTAGGCAAAGGCAATGAAACTAATTCTAGAGTAATGTTGTGTCAAGTAGAGCTTTGCGCAGAGGAATTCGAGGACCAGAAAATATGGAAGATGAATTGTTATTTAAATTTCCGGATTTGGATCCTTCCCATAAGCCTGACAACGAAAAATTAGTAATACAGATTTATCTAGTTTGTAATAAAAAGAAAGAGGCTGATATTATGTTCTCAGCAAACATTAGCTAACGGGCATGGGAAGGTTTAAACTGTCACCATTCAAAGCAGTGATGATGAGTGAAAAGTGACACAGGAAACTTGGGGACTGTTTTTAATCACCCTTGCATAGTTGTTAAAGGCACAATAAAATGGCAACAGGACATTATAAATAGAGCATGTAAAAGAGCCTTCTGTGACAGGGAGAACTGTTACAGACTCCCTTATTAGACAGGTTGGCTTAAGCATTCACTCTGTCACCTTCCACAGTTGGACAAATGCTCTGTCCCATCTTAAAGATAACTGAGCTTGTTCAGCTCGGTTTGGCCCATCTCTAGTTTAATACAAAAAGGGTGATTTATCAGAGACTTAGCTGAAAAAGCAAACAAAAAAAAAATGACCCAAGTATGTTAAAACTTTTTCAATTTCACAGAAAGGATGCCAGCTTTGTTTGAACAAACACCATTTAAATTATCTGGGACATTTGGAAATAAATTTGTTTGTAGAAAAGAAACCTTTCTTCCCACAAAGATGCTGGGAGAGGACAGAGCTTCCTGGTGATTTCTGGTTGTGGCAGAACTGAATTTTGCACATCTATCTGCAAATCACTCCACAAAGAGCATTGCACAACAAGACAATCCTTTTGGCCTAATTTTCAAAGATCTTAATACCAATAATTCCCATTGAAGTCTGTGGAAACACAGAACTAGCAAAAGGAATCTGAACATTTCTGTTATTTATGAGGAATAAATGATAATCAGTCCATTAAGTTAACCAGTCCATTTAGTCTTGAAATGTAGCATGCAAACATCTTAAATTCTAGATGCTATTCACTATTTGCAGCAGCAGTTGCAGCAAAGAGCATGCAAGCTTAAAAAAATAATCAATAATCTGGTTTTTGAATAATTTAGTTTGGATTCTTATTTCACTGCAAGTTATGAACTGTAATATTGAGCATAAAATCAACTACCATTCAGAGTGAAAACTGAAGAATTACCAATTTGTTTCCAGCATTTACTTTGTTGTGCTATTACATCTCAGATGTGCACACATTTATTTTACTGAGTTTTGTTCATTTAAGGCCACAGTTAGAGATAAAGAAGGTGGGATCTCCTTTAATGACTTCTTAGCAATATTTGCCCTCTGCAGTCATACAACAACATAGAGCATGAAACCCATAAAAAGGAATATTGGTGCTCATATAAGTTAAATTTCTTATTCATCCCTCCTTTCCCCAAATGTGTACTGTGTTCAGCTAATCTCACCTGTCATTCTCAGAAATGTTTAAAATAATGAAAAGAAATTCCTTAAAGAGAAAGATGATTTCCCATAAGACTAGGCATTACTGAATTATTCCAAGGAAATAACATCTGTAGTGCTCAAAGACAAAGGACCTTTCACAAGACCTACAGTTTTGACATTTTAACTTACATTTGTCTCCCAAAATGAGGCAGAATATCAATGATTAAGATTTTGGGGTCACCCAACAGAAAAAAACAAATAAATTGAATAATAAAGAGCACAGCAGAATGTTGAGAGGGAAATAAATACATAAATATGATTAGATTTAAGCATGTACTTAATACATGTTTAGAATTCTTCACTCATACCTGACTCCATTATTGCAGAGATTACCTTTCCTTTACCCTTCCCTCTCTGGAAATTTAATTAGTGGCATAGATGAGAGATGCTCACCAGGCACAATGAGATATGCTAAGGATGTACAGGAGGAATACTTCGAACACTCTTTGTAGTAAATTATCGCAGGTTTTGTAAACAAATGAGAGTGTAAATAAGAAAGCTCACATACAAGTCCTGCCACACGGCACTTCTGCAAACAGACGTGCCTCACCTCACCAGGAGGCAACTGTCTGCAGAGTAGACCAAACCTTCAATATATGTCATCTCCTAGGATGAAAAATGAACATGCAACAATGAATCTTACCATTATTATTTTTAGTTTTTGAAGTTATATTTTTGTTCTTTTACAAAATACTCCACTCTCACAGCTTAGAGTAGCAGTAGACACCCTTTAAAAGACACTACTTCCATGCCTTTTCCATTTTACTGTATTCAACTGGTTTTGAAGGAAAAACATCTGTTGAGTCTTCTACCTCAAAAATATCCCCTTATATAAAGACTGTCTCTGAAATAATTAAGATTGCTCAATACTAACCTAGAAAAGGATTGCACAACTCTGAGAAATAACCCCCTAGATATAAGGACATGGTAAATGACAGGATGTCAAAAGCAAAAGGAGGGAGACACCTGCAAATTAATTCTGTCATCTGCGCACTACTCACCCACTCACATCACGTGGGGTTGAAGAATGAGGGACCTCATCTCAGTGGGGTGGTGAAAGGATCAGAGAGAAGAACAAAGCAGCAGCTGATCGTTAACAGTTGCAATCAAAAATTGGAAGGGAAAAGCACAGGGAAAATTGAAAAACTGAATTTAAATACAGACATGGAAAAAGGCCAAGATAGAAGAGATAAAACACCCTGGGCAATTAAAGAGAGAAGACTGCATTAGATGAAAAACACAGCTTAACCCAGTATGTTAAACAAAGGCAGACTGCAAACTTTGTACCTCTGTGCCGAAGTACATTGAGGGGACTGATGGATGTCACTGTTGTTTCTGAACCTGCTGAGAAACTTCCCCAGTTCTGGAAGAGGAAGAAGGCAGGTACAGGCATGAGTGATATCCACCATCCTTGCCGAACTCCACTGGAAGGCTGCCAAAAAGTGAACGCAGTTGAGGATTAATTAAACTATGAGCAAACTACCATTGCTGAGCAAATCCTTCCCTCCTCCCTGTGTTTGAGAAACTTTTGAAAAGGGGAAGAGGGAAAGAATGAAGTGTAGAGGTGGCACAGAAGAACCAATCACCCCTGAGGACAGCTTTGTGGCTCTGGAGGATTCCCTGTGATCTCTGCAGACTTCATTACTCACCTTACAAGGGAAAATCACACTGCTCCTGCTGCACTACAGGCAAAATCATCCAAAGAAATGGAGCAACCTACAAGGGATCTTTCTACATTTCTTGTAGGCTTTTTTCCGTAAGAGTTAGCAGGTCCTAACATCAAGATACAGATGCCTGGCTTGAAAGTCTGCAAAGTTCACCGGACAAAGTCCACCTTAAAGGATGCCTTTGAGGAAGTTTCTGTGTGGAGAAGGGCTGTGTATGTGGGAATCTACCCTTCTTTATATGTATTCTTATCAAGGCACATTTGTCTTCCCTCCTTGGGAGTAGGTACAAGTATCAGTGTAAAAGGATAGCTTGATTGTTCAAGCATTTACATGGTTTTAATGAGTAGCTGCTTAAATGGTCCAGCAATTCCACACATAAATATCTGACCCCAGGGCTACATTAATTTATGGACCTTCCAATTATGGAAAGTATTCTTTTTTTCTTTTGCATTGCACTTGGACTGTTCCTTTTATTGCTTACTCCATATCCTTTCCCACTGCTCCCCTGTGGAGCTTCGGGTGATTGTGGGAAGTGACAGAGGGATTGTACACTGCCCTCACATATCAAGGAAAAAGGTCTATTTAGACTATTTACAAGCCTGGAAAACAAAATACGAAGAATTGTGGAAAAGTTTATGTGGGAAAGTTCCACATAATTTTTATTTTTCTAAAACAGTGTGAAAGGGAACCTGAGCTTAAAAATTGGGGTCTACAGCTAGAGGTTCAATACTATATATATATGTATGTGTGTGTGTGTATGTGTGTGTATTTGCCCCAAGTTAGAAGTCAAAATCCTGGCCTTTCAAGTATGTGTCAATAACAATTGTAAATGTTTATGAGAGGGAAAATGGAAATTCTCATCTAATTCAAGCCATGCCAGAAACATATTTGCATTGTCTACAGTGATATAGAAACTGTATCAACCACAGCCTGGTCACATTAAAATTTTAATTACAAAGTCCGATGCAGTTACGAACAAAGTCTTTGGATGTTTCTTCATGAAGTCCAACTTAAGACACACACACACATCCCAGTACTTTAAAATCTCTGGCTGTTTATAGCAGGGGATTCATTAAAGTACTTTCAAAATATAAATTCTATACCTTACATATAATATTTGCAAAATCGCTCTAAGCATGTGTTTCTCAGTGCTGGCAATATTACAACAGAATTGGAAAAGGAAGCCAAAAGTAATCTCTGTCCAATTAATAGCAATATTTTCAACTATCTGGACTAGCTAAAAATACACTGCTTGGATGACGAAGGATAGCTTTGAGGCAAAAATAGAAAAAAAAGAAAGGAAAAAAAAAGAATACTTAAGACAAAACAAAAAAAAAATCCCAAATCTTTCTGAAGAACTTGTGCAGAGCTTTAACATTTATAACCTCCCTTCCCAAGCAGAGCTGAAAAACACAAAGAGGACGTGAAATTGATAACAAAGGAAAGATGCCAAGAATGTACAAAATAGAAAGAATTTCTGCATTCCTTCTGTGAACATGGAAGTCCTCCCTCTGAAACAATTTATCTTGGCTGATGAGGGATAAGTGGGTGTGCCCAAGACAAAACTTGTCAGACAAAGATATGTTTGTTTGCTTTTTATTTATCTTAAAGTCAAAAGCACAATACATTACAGTGCTAATGTGGGCCTTTTCAGATCTTCACTCTACAGTGGGATACAAGATGGAAAGAAATATTTATTCCAAAGGGAGGACAGATCTGTAACTAACTATAGTTATCATAAATTTGTATAATAAGTAGCCTTTGAAATGGCTGTGCAAGCATACTGAAAAACATTCTAAGCAGATAAGAGAAATAAAGACTGAAAACAGCAGCAAAGACAAAGGTGAAGCAAAGTGTTCCACCTCCTACAGTAGAACAGTGGCCCACTCATTGCTAGCACTATTAGACTACAGGCCTCACTCCCTGCAATGATGTTCCACCTCAAAGAAATGCAGATCCTTAAATTAATATGGTAGTCACTCAGAACACACTCCAGCTAAAAATTAAGGCCTAACTGGAAGACAAACCTCTTTATTTTCTGTTTTCAATTCTAGTCTTGCATACACTGAAAATCTGTTTCTGAAGGCTCGTTATTATCCAAAATTAATAGCTTCAGGAGTGTGACAGCAGAAAATGCTGCTTAGGGAGTAGTTCCCACTGGCAGAAAGATAGAATGGTTGAACTAATTTTTTATGATTTTTTTTTAAATTTCTATTGTCCATGGCTCCAAGTAGACAACAATTGACCTTGAAAGCTGCATTCCTAGCAAGATTAAAGAGTACAATGAACTTTCTGTTTAGAACAAGATTAAAGAAGATCTCTGGAAGACAGAGAGACAATGCTTTACTTCAAAGATAGGTATGAAAATCTATTCTGACAAAACAAAACAATATCAAGTGAAAAGTCAGAAAAAAACGGTCTTGGATCTCTACTAATCAGCACTGCTTTCTTCAAAATGGAAGTCCAGGAATTCCATCATCAGGAATTCTTTGTAGATTAATTACATGTTAAATGACCAGTTCAAATCAATTCATTCATGCCACATGTCTGGATTTTCATGCATTATATCTGATATTATTTTATATTTTTAACTGTAGCTCATGTTAAAATGCAGTCGGCTTAAAATTAATGTGCTGGACATAGAATCTTCATTTTATTTTACATAGGCACAATTTCAATGCAGAACTTTTGAAAATTGGGAAGTTTTGAAATGCTGAAGTATTGCTACATCACTCTGAAGTAAGTTCTGCCTTGCGTATTCTTTTGAGTGATTGACAACAAGAATAAAAATAGTACCATGTTAATCCTTTCTCTTGATTAAACTTGATTAATTCTAGTTACATTCATAATCTTATTAATGTCTTGGGATTACTACTTTTAGGATACACAAACTAAAATGTATTATCTGATGCAATCATTTGATGAAAATAATGGGCCGCGTGATTACTACGGAAAATGAGTGTTCAGTACCTCAGGGGATGAGAGCCTATCAAGGGGATAGCAAGGCATTGTTTTTTGTCCAAATCTTAACAGTTACATAATATTTACTGTTACCCACCCATATACTAAAACCACATAATGCAGATGGTATTTCTAACTTGAATTTGTCTCATTCTCAGAACAGCCCATGGTGATTTCATTTATTTACAAAAAGACACTGAAGAAAGAAGATATCCACTGCACTTGCATAATTCCTGGTCAAGACCTAGGATTTGCTTTAGGCTGTATGAGTTTTAGAGGGCTCACACCCTCCCTCATGTTGGAGTATGCCATAGCCAACCAACTCCTGAATCTTAATCATGTTATTCTCAATCCTGGACAGAATATTATTGGGTTTTGGTTTTGTTTTAAAGAAAATCGGAGAGTGAAAACAGAAACACATGGAGCTCTGTGGCAACAAATGGCATTGTCCATGACCTATTTGCCATGGGAAGAGCCCATAGAGGGGGGTGAGGTCTGTGGCTTCCAGCAGCAAGGTGCTGGGAGAGGTTTCTGCCTAAATGAAATACTGCAAGGAATGTATAATTTTCTCCTCAGTTTCACAAGTTTCAGAAGAAACAACAGCACTATACTTTTATCCTTTTTTTTTTTTTCACAATTCCTTTTTTTCATCCATTCAACCAGTTCTATCTCACATACATGTTAGTCAAAGATTCCAACTACCTAAGATCATTGTAAGAACCAATTCCATTTTCAGGGATAGGTCAACAGCAGAACATTCCATATGAAATGCATATTCTCTCATGAAACAACATCTGACATTTATATTTTAAGCAGACAGTGACTAGATGGCACACAATAAATGTAATTAAGTAGCCAAGCCTAGCAACAGCAGGGTCAGAATGAAATCTTGAACAAGCACAAGCATGTTATAATTTTGTATAGGTTTTAGTTCTAAAGCAAAGAAATGCTGGAAAATGATATCTTTTCACAAGTTTCATATAAAATGCAAAACATTCATAAATATGGTTTTAAGATTCTTAAAATATAATGCTGTAAATCTTATTACAGACTTCAGATGTAATTGTTCTGCTGTTTGTCTCATAGCCCTGTGCCCCTTAACTTTATATGGTTACAAAGGGGATTAATTTTGCTTTAGTCCTTTGTTTTCTTTTGCTAATAAAGACCAGACTTGTTTGTTCATTTTCTTTCAAGTACTTCTGTTTCTTATAGTGTGAGCTCATACACATGTAATACAGAAAATCAAAAAAATATAAAAATCTAGATGGTTCAGGTAAAGTCCAAAAATTTGGACAACCTGAGAATAATCAGAAACTTTTGGGGTCATCCATTCCTCTTTTATTCCCTCATATTTCTCATATTCCCTCGTACATGTCTCTTCCTCTGCATTTTTGTTTTATTTTGAACTAATAAAAACTTCTTTTTCTCTTCTAAATTCATACGCTTTTCTCTCAGAATCCATTTTTCCCTTTCCAAAACATTACTGGCAATTGACAATACATTCACGTTACAGGCTTATCAGTTCAACTTCTTCATCTTGCCAACAAGGATGTGCATTTCTAGAAAAGACCATCTGATCCTCCTGCCAGCTGAAGGGACAGGCTCCTGTGTTTGTATAGAGCTTTGCTGGTATGAATGTGTATGCGTATGGCAGATTTCCCATACAGGATATCTACATCAGGTCCAATAGTAATAATTTCTTTTAAATCATCATCACTCAATAGGGATCAGAATATAGGTTTATACATTAAAAAAAAAAAAAAAAGTGGAAGATATTTTAGAAAGTCAATTGGAGTAGAAATGCCTTGACATTTTAAAAATAATATAAATAATAATTGAAATGATTTTGCAATTGTGAGCTCCTAACCTGTGCTATGTTCCCAAACACAACAGCATTATGAACAAAAAGACCAGGCTAGGCAACGTATTATTACCAAAAGTGAGAGAAAACAGTCTCGTAATTCATCCTTACAGAAAAATGAAATAAAAATGTGCACCTGAACTAAATTTTAAAGTCAATACAAATTTTGGTACTCTCTTCTGCTGGAGAAGCCCAAGATATTCATAACAAAGTAGGAGCTATATAGTTTACCTTAACAATATTCCTTTAAAATACCTAATTATAATTCTATTTAAAGGAGAAAATACTGGTTTAAATAAAAATTTTCATCAAAACAGTTCCTTTCATTGTATTCTTCAGACAACACAGGGCCCTCTGACCTGTAATTTCCTGGACTACAGCTTATGTACATATTAATGAAGACATAATAGCTTTGACTTGTTATTGGCAAAAATTTTCCACAACTTAATAAGATACAAGCTCTTAGAATGTAGAAAGCAGAAATACCAGAAAGCTTGCTTATAGATTTGTTTACCCATCTCATACGGTTTTCTAAGGCAGGAGGAATAAAGTTCAAGCATTAAATGAAGTTCAAGCATTGCTATTCTGTTTAAGTAGTCCTTCATATAGTCTTTCTGACTTCATCTTTCCTTCCCCTCTAAATATATAATATTCTAACCAGCATACAACTATGCTTGTATGTGCACTTGGTACTAATAACTTTAAAGTAGGAAATGATGGTGATGTGATAGCAAATGAATGTTGGCAAAATGTCAAATGTCCGGTGTAAAATTTTATGAGCATGCACATTCCAACGTAATGTGGACACAAGCCATCCACTGTAGTTCATTTTGGCAGAAATATTGCAAAAATATAATTTTAGCATATATTACAATTCACTTATGGATGCTTAAAAACACATTCATCAACCTCCCAAGAAAGGTCAAAGAAACATATGGGTATA
The DNA here is from genome assembly GCF_001431845.1 of Calidris pugnax. Taxonomy (NCBI): domain Eukaryota; kingdom Metazoa; phylum Chordata; class Aves; order Charadriiformes; family Scolopacidae; genus Calidris; species Calidris pugnax. Next base: position 1,187,228 of record NW_015090851.1, read on the forward strand.
CCATCTACAAGAGGAACTGCTGTATCAGAAAAGACTGGTTGAAAACTGAGACACAGATAGATGCATCAAGGCTGTTGCATAGGTTTCTTAGTGCTGACTGGGCTAAAAGTAAATACAAGTCTGACAGTAGGGAAAACGTTAGTGAGCATGGCTATGCTGATTCTAGTGGACCTGTAGCAATTTAATCCAAATGATGATGAGGCCATTAATTTGCAAAAGAATTAAAATCTTTCTCGTCAACATTTACATGTAAGATGTTTGATGCTTTCTGATGGTACATACATAGGGCCATGTTTATAATCATACATGAGATGGTAACCTTTTTTTTTTCATGGAATAACCTTATGGTATAATTTTTGCACTAAAAGACTGAGTAGTGCAGTTAGCTGTGTGTGTTTAGTTATGGGTGGAAACTAGAAACCTATTCTTGTAGTAGGAGTGCTGCTTTTTTAACAATGAAGGGACAGAGAAGTTGTGAAAAGATGAACAGCGTGAAATTAAATACCCTGTTGCTGTACAGCAGGATTTCACACTGGCACAAACGTAAGCAGCAAACAGGCAAACTTTGGGCAGGACAGTGCAGCTAGAATACACCAAAAGGAAAACTACTTTTACATGATGTGTGAGTGAGAGCCATTGATGCCAGTGGGGTTTCTCAGCGCGTACGGTGCTTACTGCTCTCAGCTCAGTGTTGGAAGGTGCTGTGCTGATACAGGGTTTTCTGCCAGCAAGCTGGTGTGCAGTCAGGCACTTCTGAACCTCCGTAAGCAAAAGCTCTGTGCACCAATGGCTGGATTACAGAATGACATTCAAATATACCTCAAAAATATCTTTATAAATACACTTAAGTCTACTATGTATAATATAGGCAATATATAGTGGACACTCACGTCAGAGCAGCAGGGAAGCAAATGCATTACAGTGTTGAAAATTATATTAAATCATTTCAGCTGGTAGGTTTTGAAAATGAAACATCTTAAATTACCTGATTACAAACTCCTAAACATCTAGTCATTAGGAATGAGAAGTTTTCAGGATGGATGTAAATATTCATTATTATATTAATTCTTGTTTATACAGTCAATTCAAGTTCACAAATGGAAATATGACATTTGCCACAACGAAAATAATCCTATGGTGTGCAAAATGCACGTTCATTTTTAGTTTGCCGCAAACACCTGGCACCTGGAAGAATTGCTCTCTTGGAATATTCATCTCTGTACACTGTTTCACCACTAAACATTATAACGTTTGTGAAAAAGGGGAACCTAGTAAAGGCTTTCAGAAATTCTTGAATAACTTATAAATCCGCTAACTCTCAGACAAAACTGTCCTTTTAGAAAACATATGACATCCCTCAAAGCTCTACCTCTTCCAGACTCATTAGTAGTAATTGATAAAAGACATTATCAAAGGAGATATTTTTAAAGAGCTTGAACAGAGGTTTGTGGGTGTCCACTAGCAACCTGCCCCTTCTTGTACTCCTTGGGCTCCTGTTTACCAAAACAGACCTCTTCTGAAGTGCAATTCTCTTCCTTTGGCTTTTGTCATCACTTTACAAGCCGTAAGTAACCAACTAAACTAAAAACCAAAGAGAATTCTGCTAAATACCAGCTGAAGTCTTCATTATGGCTGCACAAGAGTCTCCAAACAAATCAATTAGGGTGCCCCACAGGGCAACTGGTAAAGATGCTTTCACAGCAACTTGTCACATCACACATGCAGAGAGCATATGGTACCTGCTGCTGGTGACTGCTTAATATTAGACAAAAACAAATAGCCAATCTCCTTCACTGAGCTTTGTGGCCAGTACTATCTGCCAAGGAGCAGGAATGTTCAGCTCACAAAAAAATGGCAGAAGCCACAAGAAGATCCTTAAGACTTGTGATGACTGGAGAGGCCATGAGAAGTTAATGAAACATCCTACTGGATCATACACCCACTAAATATCTACCATAAACATTTGCTTGTCCATAGGGTTAGCTTTAGGCAGAAGTTAATGAAGAACACCTCTAAACATGGAGCAGAAATCTTAAAGTAATGCTGATTGTCAAAGGTGCCCTGGGAACGCTGCCCAAGACACTTAAGAACCACCTCAATGACTTTTTCATTAGTCTCCAGAGCTTCCAAAAGTCTAGACTTACTATCTTGAAAATGTCAGTATCAGACAAATTTATGGTGAGAAGCAAAGTTCATGAGATAATGGGGGTGGGGAAAAGAGGATGCTGGGGAGAGGGGGAGAGAGAGAGGGTGGGAAGAGAGAGAGATAATAAGTCTAGACATTATTTTGAATATATCTTCCATTTTGTGACAACATCTTGACTTCTAAGCATCTGGTTGATCTTGAGCTCGTAAGGAAATAAATTCAGTTCATAGACAATGGCATCAGTTCATTTTATTATGCTACAAACTTATAAAAACAACAATCCTTGATTTTATCCAATTAGAATAGCTAATCATCAGGGATTCATTGTCATGCACATAGAGCTAATCCCTAACTCAAAAAGGTATCAATTCAAAGTTGCAAACAGACAACAAGTGTAAGATGAGTCATACAGAAACGAATATGATGATAAAGAGTTTTCTTATGTGCTTCCTTCAGTCAAAGTTTTACACTTGGGACTAAAAGTAAGGCAGATGACATTCCTGCAGGGGCTAAAAGTAAGGTAGATGACAATCTTGCCTAAGGCTCTATCCATTCTTATCATTCTTCAATCCTTAATTCATGGTTGTGTTGAACTTTAGTTGTACCATAAATATTGGTTCCTATGCAGCCTGAAAGCAATTAATGCTTAATAAATTTTCCCATTTCAGCTGATGAACAAGCTGACCAGAATGAGCTTCCAAACCTGTTTGATTAAACAAAGGAGAAAGGCAGACCTGAAAGCATTAAAGAACTTAAAATCCTCTCTGATTATCATTAACTGATCTGCACCTGGAAAAGGCATCAGAGAGCATAATGTGATAAAACTAAAAGGTTAAGATGTTTGCAGAACAAGAATAATCCTTATGCTATAGACAGGAAATATTCAACTCAGAATAAAGTTTAATGAGGGCAAAATAAAGCCTAGGCATGTGGAAATGCTCCTCTTTGAGGATATTCTTTATACCAATTACTCTTCAAAGGTACTGCATTAATGTTTTTGGCAAAAGATTACAATTAAATCATATGAATAGTTTCCAATGTTTTTGCATCTAATGTGCTCAGAAATGTTCTTTTGTTCATATTATGAATCTGTCATCCTTGTATTTTATTTTGGCAATTCATATAGATACTGATTTCAATTACGTCAAGAATTTAAAAACATCTCAGCCTATTAATCTCGTTTATGACATGACAAATAATTAATTGGCTTTCATTATTGTTTTTTGTTTTCCAAGAATATCACATGGGGAGAAAAACTGCCAGTAAGTTCCTACTCCTTTCTTATTTCTTCCTGAGAGACTTACTTTCTTATTTTCTTATTTATTACCATTTTTCCCTTAAGAATTAACCACTGTCTCTTCTATTTAATTCTAAAAAATTCTCTTGCCTTGCTTTGCACAGTAACAAAATAATACAACCCAGTAATTCCCTCATAAATGTTGGGACATACAAAGGAGAACATTTTTTGAACAGTGAGTGCAACATGGAGAGGCACACCTGAGTTGGGATATTTGTCAGTGGGATTCATATATTTAACTTCCCACATATACCCTCAAAAATTTAACCCTTCATTTCAAAAACAATGCTGTAATCTTCTCCCCCAAAATTTTAATAATAGCAATAAGCCATTTTATTTTTTTCTGGATACAGAGATCCCTTTTCTCAGAAAATCTACCTAATCAGGTGATAAAGATATCACCTTGAAAATATTTGGGAGATGAAACACACATCAAAGTAATGATCTGCCTGAATGCACTTAAGTGACAAGAGCGGGGACTGAAATCTCCTAGCTCATGCATTCATAGAAACCCTAAACTCTGGATTCCTCTTTTTTTCACACTTTTTCCTATTCTCCCTGTACTATTTCTGCAAGTTCTCCCACGTTTGCCATATGCCTTTCTGCTCAGGAAACCCCACCTTTGCAGAACTCAGTAATTCAGCCTTTTTCCTGACCAGTATTCTTGGACTTCTGTGTTTGTGCCCAAACCACTGCCATACTCCATGGAACTGGCCCCCACTGAGGGGTCTTGCAAGCACTTTTGGGTTACAGGAGGATACTGAGATCAGAACTGCTGCGCCAACACCTTGCTGGACTTGGCTTCCCCTTGCTAGACCCTAGTGCTTTAGAATTACAGTTCTCTGCTCTTTGTGTGTTTCCTCTTGCACAACTTAATGTACTATTTTAACCTTTTTCTAACTCTACTTATTTCCACTGCTGTGCCTTCCAATAACAAGCCTTCATTCTAGCTTCTTGTATATTATAACTGCTTTATCATTTTAGGACGTTTGCTAAAAACACGACAGACAAGATCACCATAATAATGACAGAATATACCTTTCCTTTGTTTCCTAGCCTATTATGAAGAATTTAAGGATAAATTAATGTATACAATCAGCATTTTATTCCTCCAATATAATGGTTTTTATGCTGTTCTCCTCACAATTACAATGAAAATAAAATAGATGTACTATGTCAACTACCAAAAGAAAGGAATTTTTTTTAACCTCTCTTTTGTACAACAGTGTATTAAATTAGGAAAACAAGATGGATTTGAGCGGAAACAATGTAACTGTTCTACTCAAACACCACCATAAATCTGAGTCAATGTGTTTTGTTCAGAATTAGTGCAAGGAGCCATTACTGTAATTCTTCTACTCTCTTTTCCATCACATTTGAGCACTGCAGACGCATCGCTCATTCCAGTGCTTGGAAGAGCATCCTCAGCCAAAGAGATCCGCTCGCTTCCTGTCACACCCTTCACTAATTTGATGCTGTTTACCTTCTTCACTACGATACAATTTGTTAGGATCCTTTTTCCAGGTAGCTGGACGATCACATGTGTTACTAGTACTACTAGAGAAAATTTTCAGTGTCCCAAACATATGAATGGAGGCAGTAATCACGCAGCAAGGTGTCTAAACTTGCTGCCTGCGCTTATGGAACATTCCAGTCTGCGTGTGGAGCATTCAGCAACTAGTAGGCAGCCTTTTATGGTGAGATACAGGCCTACCAGTAATGACAGCAGTAAAAAATGACAACGCAGAATGCCTTTTATAACGTGGCTAGTTCATTGCAGACTACAAAGGACATGGGCACACAAAAAAGGAAAAAAAATACACATTGCATATACTACTAACAACTCTTGTATTAAATATAACAGTGTAATTTGAAAACGGATATTCTAATGATAAATAGCTGCAGACATTTCAACACTAAGGTCTTCCAGTAATATTGCTGTTAATTTAGAAAAGGGTGAAAAGGTCTTTAACTATGTCATCAATACCTATTGCTACTCTTCATCGTTTCACTATATAGTCTTTTGAACATTAATTAGTTCTTTGGTTTTACCTAAAGCAGAGGAGCCAAACAGTATTCCTGTTTAATCACTGGGGCCCCTGTGTGCCTAATGTTGATTCCTGGGATTTGGAGTGACCAGAAGCTGGAGCTCTGTGTGTCACATTTAGCTCACAGGTTGAGGGTTTTGCAATAGGTACATACGTTTCAAGCATTATTCCTGATTTTCACTTTCAGGATATTCAAGAACTTTGTGGTTCAGCTGAAAGAAGTATATTGTCCTATTATAGAAAGGGGGGGACAGCAGAGGGAAGTGTGTAGAAATAAGTTTTCTGAAAGGCAGCCTCTCTTCTATCAGCATAATTTCAAAATACCAGTTGAATTGCAAGTACAATTTCTGTTCCTTGCACCTCTAAGTGGACTTGACTGTGGATACAAAAAAAATATACCTGTTTATTCTCTAAGGGAAAAGACTATTTAGAATAAGTGTACGCTTACAATTATGGTAATGCTTAGAAAGCTCAGTTATAAAAGGGTTTGGGAGGTTTCTTTATATATAAGTTGCAGTGTAATCTAATGAATTGTATTGAAAATGCATGATTTTTGCATTCACATCACATTTCTCCTTCTCTGTTCACAAAATCTCATAAATGTAACCACGACAGATCAAGTTTCACAGAGAAAATTAGCCTAAGAAAAAAAGCAGAATTCCCTTCCACTACCACCCTTCTTGCTTTCCCCATACATTCACAAGAGAAAGACTGGGTAAATGTCAGTTGCGCAGAGAAGAAAGAAATTAGGTCGAAACTTGAGACTTCATGCTATGTGTAGACTATGTATTTAGAAATAGAGCTTTAAATATCCTGGTATTTGTCAATAAAAATATGGCTCTATTTAAATTCACAGAAATTGTGAAACACACCGTATTTTGCCTTTAATTACTTAGCCTCTGAATTCTGACTTTGTATGCAGAAGAATAAAGATTACCTGTCAAAATAAAATGCTATAAGAATGAAATATACAGCATGTACTGTGGGAAAGTACTTGGTTTACTTACAGATGCAGCAGCTGGTGTGCACTACTGAAAAGTGCTTAATTTAATCACCAGGAAAAATAAAAGAGTTTATTGCATATTTCAAGTGAAGACATCTTGAGCTTTTCACATGCTTAGTATTCAGTATTTCTTTTAATATTCATAAGTTTTCTCTGAAATTAGCACTTCCTATACTAGAAAAGGTTAATTTTTAACTTTCCCATTCAATGTAATATACTATTACATAGCAAGGAAATCAAGATGTCTTTTAAATCCAGCTTCAAGTATCCACACATTCCACGTTAAGCTGCAATGCTTAATTTAATATCTGAACAGCACTGGTAAACATTTTAAACAATAGATTATGTAGCCTAAGGGACAAAGCCACAGTATTCAGAAGGTGGTATAATAGGTTTGAAGGATGTCTGTACACTTGAGAGGAGGCAAAAAAACCAAAAGCAAGGAAATCTTTAGCACAATTGCCAGAAAATAATGCAGTCACTATGTGAGCACACCCTCTGGCACTCTCTTCTGTCAGGACAGGAGAGAAGTCTACAGTACTGTCATGGTCCACAGGCTACAAATGTTCCCAATGTAGCTTTGTATTCAAAGCTTTTGACAAAAAAGGTCAACAGCTGTGGTTCACTGAAAGTCTGGGGGCAATAATTCTGTGTTTTAATGACATAAATGACAATAGTTTTTCAACAAGAGAAAGAACAGAGAGAGAAGAGAGACAGCAAAAATGGAAAATAAAATTAGTCTTATTTCATTTCCTTTCTACATTACTAGTTGGAATAAAATGTAAAATATCATTCCAAATTCCCTCAAGTGCTTGAAATCATTCTTCAAAATGAAAGGCATTAATTACCTGCAGCAGTTATGTTCATCTAATGTAACAAGATTTCATTTAGCCTGTCTTAATCTCCTCATAGCTGTTATTGGTCTTTTATTTGGGCAGTGAAGGGAGGGTATGAATGTTATTATTAAAAGATTTAATCCCAAATTTGCAAACAAGAACCAAAGGAGAACCAAAGGAAATAAGATCATTAATATCATACTGGTGCATACATTTAAAATTCTGTTGCTAAATATTGGGCACTGATAGTAAAATATTCTACAACTACTGCACATGACTGCAAACTGCATACAGCGCTTCCAGGAGTGATGTAAAAAAGCAGTGTCTAAAAAAAAGTGACGTACACTTTTTACAGTGGTGTAAAAAAGAAGACAAAACGTTTCCTAGATGATACTAACATTACTATTTAGGATGAGCCAAAAAATATGCTTCTGCAGGCTCAGCTAAACAGCTTGGGAAACTCCGGCACCAAAATATTTACTAGATCCAGATGTTAAGAACTTAAAAAACAAAAAAACTTCTAAACTTTCCTTCTACACTTATTCTACTGTTTTTCTACCACTCCTACCATTTCATGATGTGCTTGTGATTTTTCACAGGACCTCAAAAGATTCAGCTCAGCTAGGGAGCCAATGGAGTCACTTTCCGCTCTCTTGTTCTCCATAATCTCTTTTATCCCCCAGAACACGCCTTCTGCCACTGACCATGCGTGTCGCCTGCATGATCCTTTTCTCCTTCAGTGACTACCAGCAAGCTCAGTACCAAAATTTTGTCTCCAATATCATCCCTAAGAGCTAAATTTTGTGGCCCTAATGCAGATTTTCCTCTTCCTGTTCTCAGATTCATAACGAAGCCAATAAAAATGAAGGGTCTGCTCATGGAATCAGTTCCACACATACTTGTCTTATAGAGGTGAATAATCCCGCTGATTTCAAAAGAATGACAAATGTGCATGAAGTTCAACATAAGTGTAACTGATTGCAGGCTCGTGGCCTGGATGCTGATCCCAGGATTTGGCTCCAGCAGCACAACCTTATGCAGCTTGTGCTGATAAGTCTTATTTTAATATTAGTAAAGGGGATATGGCACAGAACGTGTCTGTTAAAAGGTTTAAAATACATGTGTATTTTATTTAAGTAACATTGAATTTCTGGGCAACCTCCCTAAATTCCTTTAGTTTGCTGAACAATTAGAATCAGCTTTGGCATTCTTGTGTAATGACGCAGTGGAGAATTAAATGACAGACCATATGTATATGAAATGTATGTAAATTAATACAAACATGCGGTAAAATTAGACATATTATAAAAGAAAAAATGCAAAAGTATATGCTGTTTTGTGCACACAAGGTTCCACATTGTGGTAGAAAACCTGCTGTGCTTGTCAATGAATTCATTCTAATTTGATTTCTCTATAGAACAAACAAATGCTTAAAACTTTTTAAAAAAATTCTTAAAAGAAAGTGCACATCTGTTCACCAAATCTGACCTGAATTTGCACACAATGTTGCACCCTTCAAAACATTTTTTGGAAACAAATTTAGATTTTTCAACAAAAATGTTCTTAATTATCCCCATATAAAGATATTTTTAATACACTCTAAGACACTAAAGCCCAAACCATTAACATATATGGAATTCTAAGAAAAGGAAGCAGACCTCTCTCTTATCTGTGTGCCCAGCCACTGTTCTACAAGAGTTAGAAAGCCACACACACACACACAAGCACTTCTATATGTAATCAGGGGGCAGTGCTTAGATACAAGACCTTAGTCATGGTGTTACCCATATATAACTCTTCACTTACAGAATGTCACAAGTATTTTAACACCCATAGCAAGATGTCACGCTGCTTACAAAGCAATCTCTCAGAAGTACAGGCAAACCAGATGATTTGCTTTCCATCATTTCACTGGTGTTACTTTCCTGACATTCACGTGGGATACTTGACCTCGGGGCTGGTGTGATCCCAATCAGAACCGCATGCCGTGCAGCCCTGCCTCGTGCACAGGGGTTCCTAGCAGGGGAAACACAACTTGCATTTTCTTCCTTCTGCTCCATGGGCAAAAAAAAATCCAGTTACAGCAAGTCTCCTGGTTTTCCTGAACGCAACAGCCAGAAAAAAAATCCTACACTTGCAGTAATGCTGACAACACTTAGAAAGACAGACAGAACTGCCACTCACGCAGCTGGACCAGTGCACGGGGAAGCGACCGGACCTGCTGTGCATTTGCCAGAAGAGAAGTGGCCAAAGTGTGACACCTTTGAGCAGGGCACTGCCTTGGCTCCCAGCGACTCCGGGCCAGGATTAGGAGTGCTGCATTCCTGCTCCCCTGGAGGCTGTCATTTGCAAGTCACATTAGAGTTCCTGAAACTGGCATGATGCCAGCTTTTGTATGGGTGAATGTTTTTGGAAATAAGAATGAAACTATTGTATTTGCAACAACATATCTTAGTTGTACGTTATCTTTTTATACAAATAATTAATAAAAGCTGCGCTTTCATGCAAAGTGAATTTTGAAACACGTCAGTAGTTTTGCATAGAACTGGAAAAAAAATCAGAAAGTTAACCTGCACTCTGAGAGAAACCACTAATCTGGAAGAAGAAAAGAGCTCAGCAGATTTTGGAAACGTTTTCCAAAATACTTCAAGCCAAAATTTCCACAGGCTTTCTGAACCACGATCATAGCATTTATGCATGTATGATGACTTATTACAGATTTCCATCTAGCCTAAGGCATTTACTTTCTTAATTTGTTACATATCATAACAAGGAGAAAGTGAAAATAATTTGTAATGACCACCAATGAAGAAGACTTGTCAAATATGGACCACATTGATCCATGACAATAGACTGAAAGAAAATCTCTCTTAGAACACGGTGCTCAAAGAAACCTCTCCAAAAGCAGTACTAATTTATCATTAAAGAAGAGGGAAATGTTAAAATGAAAGTCCATCCCTATCCATCTGATTTATACATCAATTAGGAAAAAAAAAATCATTGTGGTTCACGTTCTAGATACAAACACCTGCTAAAATAAAGTTTTGTTAACATCTCTACAGCAATTTACTACAGTTGTTATTACAATTAATTTCTAACTAACTTTGCAACAGGAGAAACTCCTAACAAAAAAAACAGCCACTTGAACGTATCAGCAAAAGCAGTCATCCTTATTGTGCAAAATTCACCATCACTGTGGACAAGTCTAAATAAGTCAGGAACACTTCCAATAGCTCTTGGTAAGCAGTAACTAAGCTAATCTCAAATTAATTTGTATTTTTTCTTTGCATACCTTCTTTCCCCATGAACTGGTTCAAGCTCTCGTTTGCTACTGCAATTTCCAGCTGGTCTCAAAATCAGAACAGATTTCTTGAATTTATGAGTCTCTGTTAGGAAGCTGGACAGCTTCCAGGACACAAGATATGAACTTGACCCTCTGATCTGCAGGCAGCAGTTCAATACTTCCAAAGGAAAATGCTTTTGGAGTGTTCAGTAGGAACTGAAACTTCCATACACTGCACACAACCCTCTCTGGCCCCCCAACCCCCCTTCCCCTAAATTTCCAAACCTAAAACCAGACAAACTAACACCCATTAGCAAAAGGAGGGGAAAACAGTATGTAGTTTGCATCCATTCATTCTCAGTTGTATAGGGACTGGGAAATATAGCTGACGTGAAAATGACCTGGAATGCAAAGAATATTTAATACATTTCTTTCTTCAGAGATTTTTATATCCATTCAAATGGAAGTTGAATTGTAGAGCTAAAAGAAAAGATATCACACTCCTATGCAAGCCATAATAGTAAGAACTATTTTTTCCAACAATGATTTAGTAGTTCGTATACACAGCAGTATTTTTTTCTCCCAAAGAAGGTTCTTATGTTTGTGTATGTGCTGGAGGTGCATGAATTGGTGATGGTAAAAAATGAAACTGCTTACAGATTTTGCTGTAAAACTATTCACTTTACCAAAAAGGTAGGGAAAATTAGCAATTTTTCTGCTTGTTTTTCTAACAAACTACTAAATCAAAATCTATTTCTTTTTTACTTTCATTAAAGAAGGTCAACTGGCTTTTAAGCATGGAGCTTCATTCTTCAGCACAATGCTACAGATATACATATGATCTCTAAAGAAAAAAATCCACTAACGGCAGATCCTTTCATCACACGTGCCACTGCAGATTTATCAGTTTAATTATGGCGTCCAAGAATATCTATGCAGCTCACCTGCTTTTGTTATTAACTATGTATCCTGTGGTAGTGCTAAGTTAAAGGCTTTCAAAAAAATGTCATGTAGCTGTATGCTAACTGTTCAGCAGCTTGGATTTGCATAGTACAGCAGAGCTATTACTGTATTTGACAGCATGCTTATTGGAAGTCATACATGACTGAGCTTTGATATTTATGCTATGCACTTTTACCCAGAAAGAAAGAATGCAACCCGTGTACCAGTTAATTTCCTGTATTCTATAATTTAGATATTCTCTTAATGGTTAGTTTAATAGTATGTAGATAATATTAATCATTACTAATTAATTTATGATGAACTAAAAAATTACTTTGTTAGCTTCAAGAAACTTAGGATTTACCATTAGGTGGTTCCAGATCTTCTGTTTCCAAACTGAGGGTATAGAGCAGAAATACAGAATATAAATTGAAAACAGATAACAAGTGCTTTTCTTGTGAATGACACAAAAGCAGGGAAGGATTTAGGTGGCTCTGTGATGGGCATTATTTCAGTGCTTCAATAATTCATTCCTTGCTCAGTACAAATTTAAAGCTGCCAAATACTGTTTTTTAGAGATCAATTACGTACAATGTTTTTAACTAGCATATTTCTAAGTCATGTTGTGAATGGACTTAATAATTAACTAAGTGTAACTAAGTAATTTGGCAGCCTCAGCCAACTTCAATTTATAATTTTTTATGGTTGAAAGGAAAAACAATTACTACACTCAGTATTACTCCCAAATCTTCAAATACATAGGCTAAATATAAACTTAACATTAAACACAAATGCATCTCAAGTATGGATATCCTGCGACAAATACATTTATAAATATTAAGTAGCAATTATACATCAGATTTTTCATTGCTGATAGAGTCTAATTGGTTGATGAAACAGTTACTCTAGAGAGCCTTTTAAAAATTCCATTCATATTATTTTATTAAGAGATATACAATCCCTGGACCCTTCTTACAGGCTCATGTAAAACCTTATATACAATGGAGGATAACATCATACAATATAGACCCTCTTTTCAGTATCATCAGAATTAATTTTTTATTAGCTACTTATATTTTAAGATACGAAAGTTAGAACGCTTTGGTCTGATTGACTAAACAGTTCTGGGCATTCTGTATTAAACAAATACTGATTTCTGAAAATTTTGTTTAAAATGACACAATATAAAACAGTTACTGAAAAAGAAGGAACTTTTATGTTCTTACAAACTGGTAGACCTACAGAACATGTAAATATTTAGCGTATGTAAGTTCCACTATCAATATGACCAGTCTACTTACTAATATGTCAGCCTTTTCTAGTATCTTCAAACACTGAAATTACTAGAAGTGTAACAGTGGTACACAGAAAACACCTCCATGACTTTGCTTTTAAAGAATCTGAGTGTCCCAGAATAATAGTTGTCTGGAAGAAGAGCAGGTTGCTTTTCTCTTCACATACATGCATATAGTATCATTCACTGATGCTCCTTAGATACTAATATCAAATCCAAATTGTAGCTACCGTTTATACCTTGGTTTTATAGTCAGGTCATGATGAGTAAAATCTTGTCTAGAAGATGCAAGGCTTCAGTGATCAGAGAAATACCTATATGAGTGTATATGTAGAAAATGGAAAAAGTTCTCTATAGGAATAGTAAATCTCTCAACACAAGGATAAGGGGAGTGCTGAAGTTATGACTTGCATAAATAAGAAAAAGCAAAAAGAGAAAAAAAGAGAGATAAATACAAAAGTAAATAAATACAATGAACACCAGCTAAGAAATCTGACTATGCTACACAAATCACTACAGAGAAAGCTTTGGATTAGACTTCTAGAAAGCATGATTCAGTAAACCAACCATTGTCAAACTCGTAACAGACATGACAGCTCTTTCCTGTTCAGTGCTGTCCATTATGGAAATAAATTTACTAGATTACTAAATCAGTGTAAAAAATGCCACTAAATAAGTAATTCTAGTGTAGATCTTTTTTTTTCTCCTATTTATTATTTACATTAAAATAATGCCCAGAGACGTAAACAGGATTGAAACTTTGAAACAAGTTTAGACAGCTCTTTGCATAGTGTTGCCTAAGCTTGCTTAATAGGCGTGTATGCATATAAACGAACATGTGTGTATACACACACACACAAATACAAACACACAAATACAACTCCTCCTTCGAACACATACAAGCATATGGACCTTATCTACATAATCAAAGTCATTCTTTTACACTACCAGGATCATATAAATATATATATATTCATACAGTATATAATGCAACAACCTCCTGGTTCATAAGTGGGCTGAGTAGACACTTCATTTATATAGAAAGCAATCTAGGACATAATCATCTGAGATCTGCTATTTTTGTAAGCAAAGTTCATACTCTAAGCAAATTAGATGTTATACACATTTTAGTATTGTTTTATTTTTTCTCCCACTTCTCTATTTTATAAATTCATCATATGCAAAGAAAAAAGCAAATTGCACTTGTTAATTACCTGATCACCATTTTGAATTTAGGATAAAGCAGACATCATTTTTTCTGCTTTCTCATCTCTGTGGCACTGTAGGAAATAAGTGGTCAAGACTGTGGTAAAAATCCTTTAAGTAGGATTTTTCCTTATACTTCCTGTTAAAAGACATGAAGAAGTGGTTTCACAGCAGCTCTGTTAACTAGGCAAGTAAGAACGCTCTTCATCTCTACCCAGAATTGCAGAGTATATCGTTATGCTGTGGGCTGTCAAATCCACAGTTATTCTTAGCCTAGACACATAGCTTGCTCTGTAGATCATTTGCACCTTGTGACAAATTAAGTTTTATATCTGTGTCTGCAATCTGAATGGGAGGGAAGGCAGAAAGATAAATCTATAATACATCTTAGCTCCATGTTGAGACCTCTGTTAATTAGGTATTCCTCAATCACCATCTCTTTAATTGGCATTTTTCTAATATCAGGAAGAGACACCTATTGTTTAGGTGCCTGATGCTGCATCAAAACACCATCGATAACGGCTCAGCCCTATTCCAGTAGGAAAGCACATGTTGTCAGTAGAATTATCTCTTGCCTTAAAAACAAAGACTAAGCAATGAAGAACTTAACAGTGTCAGAAATGAAAAAACTTTGGGGAAAGGGAAGCAGAAAAAGTGGTCCAGGCTGTTTCTAAAAAGATAAATGTTTCCTAGCTAAGTGGAGATACCACCATCAGACTAGGAAGAGAGAAGAATAAAAGAGGACTGTACCACTGGAAAAACACAGAGACCAAATGAATCTGAAACATGCCAATAAAAGCAAAGAAAGGAACAGCACAGAAGCATTTTTCTCCATCTATCTGTAATTTTAACATGTGTTCTATAAGTAAAGGGCACATATTTATGAAATTCCTCTGTGCAGTCTATGAGGCTAGGATTATAATAGTCATATCATACATGTGGCATTTGTAACGAGACTGCCACAGAGAGCAGACCTGTAGACAGAATGCATAAATGCAGGAGATACCAAGGCGATTCAAAGCTATATGTAACGTCACGTTTGACATAGCAGAAATGTATTCAGGAGGCCAGATTTAGCAGACCAGGTGTGGAGCTTTTTATTTCAATGGAGTTGTGGAGAACATGAATGTACAGTGCTTTGTAGTACCTTGCCATCAGCTAATGAGTGATTTGGATAAGACGCCAACTCTTGATCTTCCATAGGTTCCTCAACAGAATATTCCCAGATATTAAAAAATACCTGCACGTATCCTTTCTCTGTTTTGAGATGTATACTGTAAGATTTTCAGAGATGCAATACACTTCAGGCTTCTGTGAGCTTTCTGTAGGGTTTTTGGTTTTGGATTTCTTGGGTGTACAAGGACTAGGAAACTAAATGTAAAATACCTTAAGATCTGCTTCTTCCTTTCTGTATCTGGTTCTTTTCAAAGTTTTTTTCTAGTTCTGTAATATTTGCCTCATGCTCCTTTCTCATCCTGAAGAACACTATCTACTGGAAGAAGTTACTTGCTAGTATTCTCAATCATTATTTTAAAAAGCCCTGCAGAATTCAAAACAATATGCTTCAACTAGGTACTAATGCATTTATTTATGCATTCCTTCATTCCTTTCAAGCAAAATCTGATTTGGCCCTACATCTGTATGCCTCTTAAAGATAAACAAGGCATTATTAAAAAAAAAAAAAAAAAAGGTTGTTTAGGCATAAGCCAAACACAGCTTGTTGAATGTGACAACAGTTCTTATTTACACACAATTAAATCAAGGCTGTATTTGCACTATAGAGTTTTATGGGTTTTCTGATGTTATGAGTTAAATTGATTCTTCTAATTATTTAGGTGAGACGAGAAACATTCAGCTTTTTTATTCTATTTCATGCTGAATGACATTAACTTACTCTCTTTGATTGCTGTACATTTGTTAGTCAAGATAAACGCTTTCAGATATTTATACTGAGAATGTGTTCTAAATAAGTTTACCTAGCACTACATTTTTATTCATCAACAAAGCGCTAGTGATTAGAAGCTCATGATGTAGCCAATAGAACTGCTTGTCTGGAAATCTACATATCTGTTTAATACAGAAAGAGAGAACAAGGGCAGGAACAGTTTTTGGTTATCTAGAACTGGATACATTTAAACGAAAAAATTGTTTAATAGCATCTCAGGGTTTGATTTATTTTACATTGAAGGGATTCTGTCCCACATCAAAGATGTCTGTTAAAGAAAAAAAAAAATTCCTTTCTAAAAAAGAAAGAAAACTTTGGCTGAACAAATAATTTTCAATTTAGGAGCAGGTGACAGTAAGATATCTCCCAAGGGCAGAGTATTTAGACTTACATGGAACTAAACAACTTTGCGATGATGAAAGCCGGACATTCCTTAGTGCTGGGATCTAATGAAAACATCAATGTTTTACTAAGTTTTGAAACTGACAATTTAACAGTTTTACAAGAACCATTTAACATTTATCATCACTTTCTGCAAGTTGTATTTAGACAGGGGAAATAGTTATATAAAGCAAACAATTCTTGCATATCTAAAAAAAATATGTACAAACTTCTTAAGACGAATGTACATTTAAGAATGATGCCTCTTTGCAATAAACTGTCAGCAATAATGGGTTCCCATAAACAGGAAATGGTATTATAAAAAGAGGAACAGATTATTATCATCTCTGATGACAGAAACTACATACTTTCTTTTTCTCTGTCTATGCTCAGTACAAAGTCCATCAGGTTGAGCACTTGCATAGACCAAATAACAGAAAATCGTAAGGTCAGAACAGAACAGTGAAAATTACTGTAACACAACTGCAACAAAACTTCTGTGCCACTGGAGAACTCTAGGAAAAAGGTGAAGAGGCAGGAGGTAGATGACATAACCTGGGAAAGTGGGGGTTTAAGTTTGGAAAAAGGGTTTGAAGAGCCTGCAGGTTACTAATGAAGAAAGAGAAAAGAAGCAAAAAGAAGCTGGAGATAGGCTTAAAATAAATCAAATTAAGCTGAAAGCCTGGAAGGAATATTGCAGACGGAAAAGTTTGTAGAGGGAAAGGAGAGCACAGCAGAAAAACCATCAAAGAGAATGAAGAGCCACTAGAGCTTGTAAGAAAGGAGACATTGAAATGGTGGGTGAAAAACTGTTAAAAGAGCAAATCTAGCAAAAATAAGGGTAACATGCTTCCTTGAATTAGGTAGCCAAAGCTGAATATGGGGCATATCCATACAAATGCTGAGATATTAGCAACTGGAATACTGCAACATCTGTCATTTTGATAATTTCTGTTAATGACATGAGGTGCATTGTCTTTGACAGGTTGGCAGAAGACAAGGTCTAGGTGCCCAAGAAGACAGCTGGAAGACAAATTTGGGGAGAGAGTTTAGGATTTTGGAGATGTCAAGAATGTAGAAATGATGAAAGGGACAATACAAACTGATATTCTTGTTTTTCCTAGAACAGAAAACCTCTATATTTTAGAATTATGTCTTGCAAATTTTACAGGTAGTACATGATGTGAAAATTAGTTAAAACAGATAGAAACAGTTTTAGGAACACATGCTAACTTTTAATTATGCCTTCTGCAAACCACTGCTATAAGAGAAATTGCATGTCTGTTTTGCAAAACACCATTTCCAGAAGTGAAGCTTGGTCTCATTGAAACACATTTAAATATTTGTGTTCAGATGATGAATTCATTTGCTTGTTCTAAACATTCATTATTTTAGATTCTGCATCTACAAGAAAAAGAAATTTGCACGGAGATGTATCACTATACCATTTAATTAGCACACAGAAAACTACAACTGTTGGAAATGCGCAACTCCGCCTTATGCAACAAGAGCCTCTTTATGAATTTTGAGTCTATGCACAATATGCCTGTTCCTGTTCTAATCAAATACTTTTGCAAATTTGTTTGGCAGGAACTGATAAAATATCTATCTGCAATAATTAGGTAAAAGAATGATGTTATCAGGTAAAATATATTTTCGTATATACTTTGGACATTTTATTCACTCAGTAGCCAGCTTCCAAAGGCTCCACAAAAAAATTAAATCACATAGCTTAAATATTTGTCCACAAATAACACTGGTTAAATTACTCTGCAACATCTGTTTTCCTTTTCTGTTTGCTATTTGAGAGCTTTTCTGAGTATAATTAATCCTTATAAAATGAGAATAAAGCAAGTTATTGTCTTCTGGAAACTAATGAAGTATATTACAACTACAGACAATGGGACTGTACTTCATTTTGCACAGCAAAGTTAAGAGAAAAAAAGAGTTTATATTCATATGAAAATGGTACTTGGAGCTCAGAGGTCTAGATTCACTTAACAAAGTTAGTAAAAGGAAGTACTTACAAGTAATTGCATAGCTGAAGTGGAAAATTTCAGGACAGTTTGAAGAGATGGGAAATAAAAGCATAGGGAGACAAGACAGGACACTTTTCTTCTGTCTTTATTTTCCATGTTGAGGGCTCTGTGCCAACACAGACTGAATTTGTGGCCTGGTACAGATAATCAAAGAGGGGAAAAATCCCCAATATTTGAATGGTGTTTCTATGGGAGGTAGGGTAACATTTGTACCCAAGTATTTGCATTTTCATTACAGTATTGACCTAAGACCAAAGAAAGTTTTGTTCTCCCTGTATCTGTCAGTATGCACAGGAGAGCAAAGCCACACGCTTCAGACATCATCTTTGAATTTAAGATTCATTACTGTAACACTTCAACCAGCAGAGCTTGAAAGTGTAGCTCCAGATGAAGCTGTTTAAAAAACTGCTCCAAAAAAACTCTTTATTACACTTAATTAAAGAGGGCAAAACTAACATATACTAATCTTTCGTTTATAAATCAATAAAGCTTTAGCCATTGATATCCATGACCATAGGTTTAACATAAAAAAAATCAGCAATAAACACTGAATCTTGTTGAAAACACTGTTCTACCCTCCTGTTCTGAAAAGAATGGAATTAAACCATTTTAAATTCTCTCACATCTTCTTTTCTATTTGATAGAAAACCAAAAGAAAAATGAGAAGCAATACTAAACTTAGCTAATGAAGTCTTTACCGCTGGTCTAGTTCAGATATTTGGTCCACACATAATAATCAATTAAACTAAAGGGTGGATTTTTGTCTCCCCTTTAAAATTAATTCTGCAACCTCACCAAATTCAACAGAGAAGATTAATAGTGATCAGTTAATTATGTCTCGAAAATGCATAATAAAATATTATCTACTTTCCATTTCTGTTTTGAGGTTTGGTCAGATTTTGCCTTGTAAACACCAAGTGCTATATTTGTAACTGTACTTGTTTATAGAAGACATCTTCTATAATCAAAGCTTATTTTATGTTTCAATGATATATTTCCCACAAAAGGACACAGACTTTACCTAAGAGGCTGGTCCAACCCATTAGCTACCTACAAAAGCTACAGTTTGAACCACAGACTCCAAAACATAACAAAGAGCTTGTCATTTTCCAAGAAAGCCTCAGCAGGACTGTGCCTCAGGATGTAACCTTTAATATCACACAGCATTTCAGACTGTACAATATATACAGAGGAAGAGCGAGCAATATACATAGGAGAGTCACACACTCATAACATTGTAAAGCCCAAATGCCCACTATTCATTGTATTCTGCTTCACTAAACTTCATTTTTACAACTCTCTTAATTAAGAATAAGATCTAGACCTGCTGCATACCTAGACATGTACTGAACTTTACTTGCATAGATCAAATTAAAACCATGAATTTGCATTACCAGTTTGGACTGGCAACAAAGCCAAAGTTAATTAAGTACTTCAGGTATGCCACATTATGCCACTTCCAAAAATCAGTTTGCTAAAAGAAATCTTCCTAGAGAAAATGTCAGTTGCATACTTTTCAATATGCTTCATATTTCTGCATTTTTCTGCATCAATTTTTTTTTAAACTCTCTTTCAGATTATCCCTGCTTTTATATTGTTTGGTGTTTGTTTTTAAGTAGAGTCATAAATGTATTTCCATTTCATGCTATTCCCAGTTAGGAATAAAATTACGGTAATTCCAAGAAAGAAAATTACCAGGGAATCTGTTCTGCATTTGTAGGCAGGAGTGAGGCACTTTGAATGGAGAAGAAGAATTAAATTAGCCCCAGATATAGGGGCTGAATAGTAGCCATGTGTTTTTGAAGTGAGTATCTGCAAACCCATTCCTATAGATCTTTTATTGTCTGAACTTTACACATACAAATATAACAATATAGGTATAATCCGGTAAAAAGTTTGCTGCCCTACAGCAAGCACAAGTCTATCCAATTTTTAGCCAAAACAATTTTTTTTTTTTTTCTTCCAAAGCTACCACTGGTCTTTGAATAAAATATTTTTACCTTCCCCCACAGCCACCAGTTGAGAACAAAAGCATATTCCATGTTTAAGATTCTATATTTACTTAGCTTAAATATTTATGGGTGAGATGTATATACAATATTGAATTAAACAGAAACCAGATTCATTCCTTAATGAGTGAGAAAGTATAGACTTTATATTGGGCAAAAAGCAGTGTTAGAAATTGTCACCTCTTCTTTAAAGTCAGCAACCACAAGAAATGTTAAGTCTTCTCAACTACTGTACAGCATAACAAAACCAAAAGAAAGTGTTATTAGTTTTTCTTCTATATTATCAGATTTTTACAACAAAGGTTAGAATGTTCAAAAATGTGTTTAAATTTATTCAGCTGTTCTCATAGTTTCATGTTTCACTGGGCTGCTACACTGCATTATGTTCCCATATGACTGGATTAAAGCTATCTAACAGACTGGTGAAGTTATTAGTCCAGCATCTGAATACTTGTTCAGAACCTTCTTCATCAAGTACTGAGAAGCTGCAAAAGTCATACTGAAATTATTATTATTTTTTTTAAACATTACATTGATGTATTTGTCAGCTCAATACTTCTAAAGGCTGCTCTTCCTCCAAAGGCTCTGATTAACTAAAATGGTGTGAAAGCTAGGTGTAGGGAGACTGGACAGACCAAGGGAGAGGTAACAGGATACAGAGACTTTAACCTTTAGGTCATCAATTTAAATTCAGCTCAAGTTGATCATGACCAACATTCCCACATGATGAATGTTTGTTAGCCTGTGTAAAGAAATAGACACAATAAATATTGGTGGACACATTACCAAGGTAACTGATCCCCTTTGGTAATCTCAGAAGAATACCTACACACTGACAGCGCACGAAACAATCCTGGTTCCTGTAGTTTCATGGAATCCATCATCAACTGCATATTCCAAAGCAATGTCCCAACCACAATCAATCACTTAGGACAGGTTTTGCAGTGCATTCATTTTCAACTAGAAGCATCTTCAACAGTGATCACTACTGAGTTCACCTTGTCATAATAAAATATAAGACGCAAAACCAGAAAACTATATTGAAAAATGCCATTAAAATCATTGCCGTTATATCCCAAGTATTACTGCTAGGCAGTTTTGGTTGAACTGTTAAAAGTATGGATATAGGAAAAACAGAGAAAAACCTGAGACACCTGACAGGAATAACCAGAGGCATGGAAAGACAGCTCTATATGGAGTCTGAGACTGAGATTTAGTTTAGAGTCCAGATTAATAAATGTTGCCTGGTATGAATATATAAAATAATGATTATTACAGGCATTTATTCAGAGCCTGGGGGTTATGAATAAAGCTAGGCACAAGGGTTCTTTCCTAGCCTATAAGAATTCTAGCCATTCAAGAAAGGTCCTGTTAGTATTAGGACAAATCCTTTCACAATTTCCACAAAAGCAGAGATACCCAACCTATTACAGACAATAGTTCAGTGGCAATGACAGTTGCCTTGGATGCATTAGATATTCAACTGAGTTTAAGTCTCTATTCAGCTAGATTCAGAAAAGGAAATTGAACCAAAGTCGCATGTCTTAAAGGATAATGCCCAAACTATTAGGCTCTGGGTATTGTAATGCAGATTTCTCTCAAGGTTTCTTGTTCTGCAGTTCCATTTTCAATAAATTAGTTATTTGCTATTTGAAATTAAAGCTACCTAAAGGAAGATTCTTTTAACTACCTTTGATATGAGAAAGGCTTCAGGCTCGATAAAGCAACAACTTCTATCAAAATCTCTGTTAACTTGAAAAATGCCCTAGCAGCTTTGGTACTTCCAAGATCAAATGCAAATAAGTTTCAGACATTTGTGAACAGTCTTTTTTTTTGTCCCAGAGGGGACAGTGAGACCAGGCCATGCAATCTCTTCCTGTTCAAGATATCAAGTAATTATAGGCTGGTAAATCAGTGCTACTATCAGCCATCAATGAACCTCTCATATAAAATAAAAATAACAAAATAGGCAATAAAACTAAAGCCATTTTCATTTAGAATTGATCAAGGAAAACCACAACAGCATATTGCGCACTTTTTCTTTGCTGAGTCACAATGCTGTTGAAAATTTTTATACCTGGGAGGATAAGGCCTTTAATTTGAGCTTTAACTAACATATGAATCATCTTTATTGTGATTTCTTTATATCCTTCCTATCTGTAAACTTGAAAATATGCTGTTCCCAAATTAAATACTAATTTTCATGTGATTTTACCCATAAATCCGCTTTTCATTTCTATAGTTCGTCTTAAATTTGACTATTACCTGACTCTATTGAGATGCCTATTGATCACAACTTTTAATTATTAGAACTTCCCTATGCAGGGCTTCTCAAAGTACAGAGATTCAAATCAACTAGAATCACATAATATAGTTTATCCATAGCTATACAACAAATATTTATACTTGAAGACCTCTACTCACCTCCAAAGTTTACCATTCTACCAATTCATAGCTTTTAAAAATTTTCCCTTCTGTAGAAATGTTTCTCTTCTCTCCACACTCCTACTCAATTTTCCAATTCCAGTTTTCTTTCAGTCCTCTCTATTCTTCTCTGTCATTATGTGTGTTATTACAGTGGGACTTTTTAACAATTTATCCCAAATTCATAACGCTGGTATCTAAGCACCCATTGATTTCCCCGTTTCACATACTAGCAAACACCCACTTCTCTAGAGCAATCAAGTCAACATTATGCTAAGCAGTTCCCTACACTGGTAGGTCCCCTCGCACACAGAAACATTAATATGATGTTGACTTACAATCTGTATCAATTTGAATTCTGTTCAGTACAAAAGGAGCAATAGCATTAAATTCGGTAGGTTCCCTTGCACACAGAAACATTAATATGATGCTGATTTACAATCTGTATCAATTTGACTTCAGTACAAAAGGAGCAATAGCATTAAATTGTGCAAAAGGTAGTCCTTCTAAAGACAGATTATGAGACAGTGAAAGTCCTGTGTGGGAACCACAAATGCTGCCAAATGAACTGCACATAAATCTGCTCAGTCAATAACCAGGATACAGGCTGCATCCTTCTACTTGTGCTGAGTGCTATCCGACCATATGAAAAGCTCCACTGCAATGAAAATAGACACTAGCAAGGCAGAAAAAGATTTATCTTTAAAACCAACAGCCTGTCATGAATATAAGTTTCTATTCCCACCACAACGACCCCCAATTTACCATATTAAAAAGCAGCACTAGTTCACAATGTAATGCACTTGGATACCAAACTAGGTGATACATCTACTGCCAGAAAAGTAATGTGTAATGAATCACATTATTCCTCTAGTGTTTTAAACAGGTAGAAACAATAACAAAAGAATTGCCAAGGAAGTCCACAGTTCTAACTTTATGCTGTCTATAGACTAAAAATAATTCACAGATGTCATTTTCAAAATTAGCATTTCTATTAAAAAGAAAACCAGACTGATCCAAGTTATCTTGACTTACCAGAATAATTCCACTGAGGCAGATAAATGCATCTGCACCCACACTGCAGGACTTAATTCCTAGGCTATCATTTTATTTTTTTCCAATATGTATGTTTAATTAAGTCAGAAAATTTGACAAATATTTGTCTTATAGCTGCAATGCAGTTCATTTAATTGACTACTCCTGAGCTGAGATTTAATACACACTACTCTACAGAACTGCCTGAAAAAGCATTAACACATTTAAAGCAATTTCCCTTTTTAGAGCTTCAGAATGCACTATGTTTTCTATGGTTCATTACTGCCAGTGGACTTTTGAACCACAAATTCTTCCTATCACCTTAATTAATACATTCTTTTAAAGTTAAGTTACTTTTAAAACACAGGTTCATAAAATCCTTCAGCTCTACATCCAAAGGAGCTGTCAAATTGAAATAAACCAATTACAGGCCTAAAAATATGGGAATTCAAAATGGGGCACGAGGAGGATTTAGTCACTCCCAGCCAAAATGGTGATCCTCAAGGTCCTTATCTCATCCTGTAGATGTCTATTCTCTGACAACAATACAGTTTTCTATGGTAAGATAGGCCAGACACGGGAGCTGCATCTCTGTGCATGGCCAGAGTTCACCTAACCAGCTAGGACTGAACATCCCACTGCACAGTTTATGTCTAAGCCTATCTGGGATCTGGAAAAGAAGCCCACCCCTGCAGAGATGATCTGAGGAGCTAGATCCAACAGCTGGTCTCAAAGCCAGCTTAAGCCAGCCTAATAAACACCAACCAGGTGGGTTTCCTACAAAATTCTTCAGGTGCCATTTCTGTAAAATGGTACACGATCAGCACTCATTCCTAACCCAGCACAGGACTACTCATCCCAGAAGCAAAATCCCCAGGTTCAATTCCTTCTTCAGTCTAGGACTCAAAGCAATGTCTCTCAGCAGAATGTTCTAATCAATAGACTACAGGCTGCGTTACATGCTGGGATGAGGAAAGGGATATATTAAACCTCTCCTGTTGAAGCTGTATCATTGTACAGAAAATAATTCAAGAGTCATTGGGCCAGAGAAAGAACACAAGAGGGAGCAAGAGTCTGTAGCCTAGTGATTTGGGCACTCAGCTGGGAAAAGAAGTCCTGGGTTCCTGGCCTTTGCTCCATAGGAGGTTCATGTAATTTATCTAACAGCCTTTTCCATAGTATAAGTCCTAGCCTGAGTCTGGCTATGTTTTCCTTCTTGATCCAAGTTCATAAATAACATTTTGTGTAATCGCATTTATCAATTTGAATTTTGCAAACATCAACATGTCTTTTGTATGCTTTTAATGCTAAATTTTAAACAGAGAACATCAAAAAACCTGAAATGTGCCAAAACTCCAAAGCTGATTTCATATTAATTTTGCTTTATATACATATAAAATGCAATAACTTACTTGACAGAGGGTTAAAAATAATATTAAAATGCAAATAAGTTTATTTATCTGTGACAATAATGATGCATTGAATTACTAAGATGTAATTTACTTTTTTCATCTCACCTTTCTCAGGATGTGGTAAAGTTTTTAAGACATTACAACAATAGTAATAGACTTCTGATCTCTTAATTCTGCTCAGTTTCAGTTTCTGATTCTCACTTAATAGTATTTTCATTTTCTGGTTCTCATTCCCTAGCACAACAGTGCAATGTCATGCAGGCAACTGTTTAAATCCAAGCAAGTTTACCCTGAAATTCCCACTCCAACAATTTCATGGACATATTTCTGTTTTTGCTAAACATTCTTTTTATAATAGCTTCATTTTGGGCCTAAGCCTACATAACAGGGTCCCTTTAAATAATATTCCATGCCTTGAAACATATTACAAAAACTGTTATATCAAGGCAAGTTATGCAACAGCTCTCTATGGTTTTAGCATATTTACTCTGTCACGCCATATGTGAGACTGCAGCCTCCACAACAAAACCTTTACACACTGAAGTCATTATCTCTGTGAAGTCTGCAACTGGCATTTAAAACTTATTGATGGCCTGGGTATTGGTGGCTCAGTAGGCAGCACTCTTGCCGGAGGCCCAGAAGGTCAGAGGTTCACATTCTGCTCAAAGAACAAGTTGGACATATTCCAGGATTGTGTGTGGGCTGTGCTAGACTCCTAAAGGGGCAGTCCTTAGGACAGTAAGTAAAAACTTGTCTGTTTTGTGGATATCAAAGTCCTCTTGGAAATGGAAGAGGAAGAGTAAGAGGCAAGTTTAACTTGCCTGAAGCAAGTGAATGAAAATGAGCTTACTTGCCAGAGACCTGGATTTAGTTGTATGTGCTAAATACAGAATGATACAACTACAGTACACTGAACAGTTTTAAACAAGCCATTTTGGTTTTTGTGGCAAGCGTATGTTCAAGACACAGGTACAGACTGCCAGGCATGCTCAGCATTAGCTGACTTCCATAAGAGCAGAATGACTTGGGATTCAATTTCACACCATGGGACTATGAAAAATGCATATGTAGTTTCAGTAAGGGAGGAATCTAAACAAAAAAGGTTTAATGTCAGTAAAACTTCAGAGCATGCTATATAATTACTGAAAAAATCTTCAGCCAAATATCCAAGTCAATACTAGCAACATATATAGAGAATAATATAAATGGAGATTCAACCTGCTCTGGTGTTAAACTTTGATACTTGAATATCCCAGATGTCTCCCTCCTCCTCCTCTTCTTTATAGATGGGTAAAGATGGATCTCTTGAAGAAACTGGGGATCACACTCTAGGCAAAGGTTGGACAGGTGATCAATGTACAGCATGAGATTTTGCCGTGGCTATGTGCCTCCAACAGTGACTGGATCATCTGGTTTAGAAAAACAATTAAAAATTGTAATATTTTCTAAAGAACTTATTTAGGGGAAAAATTAGCAAAAGGGAGAACAAATGTTTTCTATAACATGGAATGTATCACAGAACTTCTTCCCATAATTATATAGTTCATTTTAAAAATTCATTTGTTTCTTAACATTTAGTTCGTTAACATTTTATTTCCTTAGAAGATAGCCTTTAGAAGACTGTATCCCATTTTCCATTGGCAGAATGTGTTTAATAGTTACAGATGAGATATGAAGTTATTCTCATAAGTTTCAATTTCTTTTTTTGGTGTCTAGCACAACCACACTAAGTGCCAAGGCCAGGTCTGGCCCACTATTTAAACAGGCTTTGGAGCAAGCCACTATTTATTAGCCAAATGGGATTCTACTCTGTAGCGCACTTCAGGGAGGTATTCACAGAGGTCAATGTTTGTTAATGAAGATTCATCTCCCAACACTCCCTCCACAGACTTTCATTCAATAGACTGGAAAACCATTTTCTAAAGGACCATTCAGAGCACCTAAAGTGAGACTGTTTCCTCTAGCATTTAGGAACATCACCTTTTATCTACCTATCTTGTACACAGTGCTTTTTTTTTACCATCACAGAAAAACAAATAATCCCCTCCTTCCCAGAAATATCCATTAGTATAATGGACCTTTAAGTTTAAGTTTGGTGAAATCGACCTGTATTTAAGCAACAATGTTTACACACAGTAAAAGAGATCATGAATTACAAGCATCATGACATCTACAGGTTACCACACAATTAACGTGTAAGCAATAAGATTCTGAAATGAATGAAATAATGCCATCATTAACTTGTATTTTAGAAACAGAGGAACCCATAACATAATCCTAGTGCAAATTTGCAAAGAATCATGAGTTCATTTTGTGGCTAAAATAAGAAAAGAAGCTATTTCAAGAAACGAAGGATGTCCTCTTAACCCGTGACAACAAATTTGTTTGTTTTTTTCTCTTCTCAGTAAGAAAGCAATTAGGTTTTTTTCCAATAAAAATATCCTTGTCCATATATAAACACTCATGGTAATCATGTAATTACCTTACCCAATCAGATTAAATTGCTGTCAGTTGAGTTCCCACTGTTGATTAACTTTCGTGTACTCTAAAACTAAATGAAGTCTTTGGTAAAGTCACTTAGTCATTTACAAAGGTGTCTCTATGATTCCAAAAAGTATAACAGCAATATATTATTTGCTATAATCATCAAATATCCAAGGTCAAGGATAGATCACAGTGGACCCCTTTTTTAAAACCCAAAGAAATTAAGAATTAAACTATGTTGCTTATTTTTGTGTTTCTTACCATGACTTCTAAATGTAATAGTAACCTTTGACCCCCCCACATTAAACACCATAATTATGTAATTAAAACTAATTATGCAATTTAACATACATATTTTTGTCCTACATCAGGCAGGTCAATTACCTCACTCATTGACCTTGGAAGCTTTCACAGTTTAAACAAAACAATGAGGCTTTCAATTAATTTTAAAGTACAAACAGAGAAGGAGCAGCAGAACCACAAGTCTTCAAGCTAATATTGCATAGATGGATCACTTACAAATCTCTTCACTTTGTATTACAGAAAATAAATCCCTTGATAAAAACTTGTAAATGTCTTTCTTTCTTATATGCTTCTATCATAGAAATGTTAACACATTTGTGAACAAATCATATACACGTTACTTGCCAAATGCAAGCAAGAAAGGAAGCAATATATTATTATTATTTGTCCTGCTTCTTTTCTTCAGTATGGTTTACTTTGCTACATCTCTCTCTGCTTCACCTTAACTTTCTGAAGTCTTTTTCTTTCTCTTTTTTCTTTTTTATCTTTGTTCCATTTCTTTGTTCCATTGCTAACTGTAAAACTTGATAGTAATTTATATATTATCAAACTGCTGTAGCTGTTGTCTTTTCCAATTTCCACTTGCATCCCTAACCTCAGTCACAGGACAGTGTTTCTCAGCAGATCCTGGCTCCTGTGGATGACAATCCAACACACTGAGCGAACTCTGAACTGCAGAAAGTTACAGCTAAAACAGACATGGTACATGCTCTAAGAAATATTCTAAATTTTCCAGTGCTGGAAGCTTGGTACAAGTGAGAGACACTTTATGAAATTATTGAAATATGTTTCACCTCGATAATGTCTTTATTCTCTTCATACACTTAGGTAAGCTATATATACTGCACAGAAAAAAATTAAATTGCATAACAGAGACTCATGCAATATTACATTTTGTCCAAGGATCTTCTTTCTTTTCAAAGAGTAAAATTAGTAAAATTCAACTACATTTTTAGTTTTCAGTACACTAATTCCCATTCACTAAAGAACAATTCTTAATGCAGGTATAAGTCTAGGAGCTCTTCGTTAAAAAGGATCACATTCTGCTATCTTTTTTTTCAATTGCTATTGTAGCCACAAACAGATCCATCAAAATTAATAGGCTTAACTGTGAAGTAAAGCAATAGTCAATGTATAGATAGGTATACCAATCAAGCTTCAAGTTGTTTTCTGGTTTTATGTGGGTATCAAAAAATAGTTCCTGGCAAAATACATGTGCAAATCTTTGCTGACTTCTTGAAAGCAAGGCAAAAATATCTACAGCACACTTTATGCTCTGGTGTAATTCGAAACACCATTTTTGGAGTCCTTTTGGTTCTCTGCTTTAATTAGCCCTGATTTGCACAAGCAGCTCAAAAAGATATCAGTAAACCTTTGACATAATGGAAACAAGGAGCACTGAACTCTGATGAGGAGTTACAACAGGAAAGAAACAATTTAGGATGGTAACAGGCCTTATTGCTACATTAAACCTCAAACTGGATCTGATTTATATAAAGTAAACCAATATATTGAAATAGTGCCCCAAACTTCTGGACAATAGTTTGAAGGAAAATAATATAGTGCATGTATACAAATTCTATGCAAGGGAACAGAGGAGATTATTCCTTATACTCTCATTTAATAAAAATGTTCCTTCTGTTTTGAACGGAACATTGAAATTCTATTTCAGCTCATAGAGCATCCCAAACAGAGCAGCAAAAGAATGCGTGAAGGAGTCCAAATATGGTGCTATTGAAACAGAGTAGATTAGAGGAATTGGGACAGAATCCTACAAGTGGGTAAATAGCAGCAGGAGCTCAGCTTCACAAACAGCAGGATGCTGTTCTTTCCAGACGTGAGTGACATAATACAGGCAAAACAATCAAGATTTTAGCTGATAAATGTATGCATTAGGAAAAGGACTCGCTGTAGAACTTTCATACTCAACAAACTTTTAGGTAAATTCTGTAGATGTAATTTACACTGGAGAGCATTTTGTCTTATGTGCACGTCCTGTTAATCACGTAAAAACATAAAGACAATAATTTTAAAAGTCTAAATGCAGAAAACACAAGAATATTTGCCTAACAACTCAGTAAATGGATAAAGCCAAAAGCTTTCATAGTTTGACACAGCTTCAATTCCATCCTGAGCAAGTGTATGTATATTAGCTTTACCATATATAATGATATTAGCCCTCAAGTATCTAGGATATCTAGAATAAATAAGCAACATAATCTATGTAATCCTATTGATTATTAATAAAAACCATACTATAGCAGTATTATTAGAGAAGTTTTATGGTTCTGAAGGGAATAGTTGCATTTGTAAAGATACATATTGAGATATCAAAATAGGGTGCACTTAATGAAAAAACAGAGCAGTAGATCATTTTGATTTCTAAATTCAATTATTGTTTAGCTAAGGAAGTGCAAACTATTATGCGTAAAACATTCATCTATCTTCCCAAATTTTTCCCTGTCCTCCACAAAAAAATCCTTGTGGACTAATTCAGTAATTTTGAACTAAATTATAATTCTTAGGTCAAGAACAGATTCCTGCCTGGAGTACAGGCCACACTTCCCCTTGACTCTTAGAACATTGAGAGACAAGAATTTCTGAGTGGTGGGGTAACTGCAGGAGGACTGGCAGAGAGCTAGAGAGCATTGGAGCACACCACAGGTCCATCCACTGCAGCACCCTTTCTCCTGTGGTGGCTCCTGGTATAGTCTCCCATCTTAAGCAACCTTCATGGCATATAATTTCTGCATTTCATAGCCTCTGACGGATTTTGTTGTTTTGTTGTTTTTTTTTAAACTCCCCAGCTGCTGATGTTATATAATACTCAGATTAATCTTAATATGAGGGATAGTAACTAGCTGTCGTGAATTCACTTCTTTGTCAGGGACAGCTTTATACTTTCTAGAAACTCACAGGCATTTGGTTAAACCTTATTAGCTCTACAGTTACCGAATATCCAGTTGACTTTTAATTCAGAAATCAGTTGAAGAGGTGGTTGTGCCTTTGGGTACATCAGCTATAGTGATTAAGGAGTCAAGACAGAGCAAAGGCCAACCAGAAGCACAACGGCACAGAGTTCCTCTGCCATGGCTTGGGGGATCACATAAGAACATCATGACATTTGCAGAAGACACCTGAAGACTGTATTTCCTGAGCCCTTTCTCAGCCCATGACCAAAATTTCATCTATGATCTGATCACAAAACAGACATTTTGCATCACATGATTGAGTGAGAGAACATTACAGATGATGTCCATATTTTGGTAATTTGATGGACATGTAGATACATTTATGGTCATTTCTTCTGGAGAAAGACCAGATTACAGAG
Organism: Calidris pugnax; assembly: GCF_001431845.1. Lineage (NCBI taxonomy): Eukaryota > Metazoa > Chordata > Aves > Charadriiformes > Scolopacidae > Calidris > Calidris pugnax. The sequence continues at coordinate 1,218,646 of NW_015090851.1, forward strand.
CAGATCAAGTTCTTGTTAGCTGGCTCCAGTCTATGGGTCTTGTCACAAGTTGGCCATCTGTGTTGTCAATGTGTATGATTTCTGGAGATCTTTCACAAAACTGTACGATCAAGAATTTGAAACGATAAAGAGATAGCCATAGTATTCAGCAGTTCTAGCTCTAGTTCCCTGGTCATCTGAAAAAAAAGTGAGACAATGCTGCTTCTCCATTACCTGCAGCATTGTGCAGTTATTGAAATATGTAGTCATCTTGTTCTCATCACCACAGGGAGTGTGACTGACTTACATGTACGGATGTATTGCACATTTATAGCATGTTTGGTACAGAGCAGAGCAGCTCTGTAAAAGCTGATTAAGACATTATGCTGAACTAAAAATTGAATGCTTTGTGAATATCTGTGTTTTGGCTTTTCCCCAAATGTCTTCCCCCCACAAAGTGAGAGAGGACAGCTGGAGTAGACTAACTTTCTGTACACAAGAGACTTTTTTTCTTTCTTTTTGAAGGTATTACTTGCATGTTATTACATTTACATAAAGGATCTTAATTCTTTGCCATATATAGTAAATTGCACTCCAGTATGTGAATGTTGTATAGCCATCTCCCCCCCAAAAACAAAACAGAATTATCCTCACTGTCATTCAAGCTTTTTTTCCCCCCATTACAAAGAATTGATGCAAATCTATTTTTGTTTGGTCTGTTCTATGCTGACAGCAATTAATTCTAAAGCCTACAGCATAAAGACATACAAGTATCACATATGTTTTTAATCTACGAGCAACTTATCCAATTATTTTAGGTAAACTTTATGATCACAACCATTCTTACCAACTCTGATATGATACGTCATTTTCTTCTTAATGGCTTAGGACTCATATATACTGTTATGGGGAATATATTCTTGAACATTCCTCATGTTTTACCTCCTGATCTTGAAATAATAATATAATCAATGAGCACATTTTGTTTATACTTATTAGTAAAAAGACACTAAAAGCATGCTGGGAAATAATATTCCACGCCTTAGGACTCAAACAAGTTATCTTTCTAAATAGAGCTTGTGTAAATCACAGACAAAGTCGACAAATTTCATGGATTAGTCATGGTGAAAATATCAGATTTCATGGTTTAAAACAGATTAATAGGAAAATCATATTAGAATCCAAATTATCCAAATTCTGCATGTTGTTGAAGAATGAAATGAAAAATAGTGATAGTTCCGGAGTCCATTCATTTATTTATATTTGCACTGAGTCATAGATATAGAGCATAAATCTTCCTCATCAACCTAGTGTCTTGTAAAACCACTGAAGCCTATATTTAGCTACATTAGGCAAGACACACTAGAACCAGAACATCATGAATTATAGAGACCATAGTAGATTCAAGCTATTTCAATGCATTTTTCCATCAAGTTATCCTAATGTGAAAATATTTTGTCACCTTATATAAAAACTTTAACTAACGGAAGAAACAGACTTTGAAATGAAAGCTGGTATTTTCACCATTATTTATATCTTGTGCATCTAATTAAAAACTAGGGAAAGAATCTCCTGAAGAAGTTCCACTTTAACAGAATATCTCAGTATTCTGGTAAAAATATAAAATTCATACCAATGAAAAACAACATTTGGAGTTAAGAGAAACTATCAGTTTTCATGTGAAACTTCATGGCTTTTAAGACTTTCATGATGATGTAATTTAAAGTGAGGCCTTATTTAAAAGAGAGGTTACACATAACCATGTGATTCAAAGAGACTTGTTGACTATATAACTATTTGGCTTGATGCCTACATCTCTTCTACTTAGCTGTATAGACCACTTGTCATCTTTGTGTATGAAGACAGCCAATTTGTCAGACATTTGCCTTAATTCTTTTTCTTTGTCTTCTTTACAATATCCTTCATATACATCCTGGTCATCAATATCATATATCTGACTGGAGGATGGAAATTCATTTGTGTCTCCGTCTTATTTCCTTTGCATGCAATCCTCCTGGGTCTTATAGGATGTACTTAATAAGAACCACATTATTCTGCTAAAGGAAGTCCTTGAGCAGACTTTGAGAAGCAGTATGGCAAATTAGTTTCAGAATGTGGAAGGTCAGGTTGGAAATAAAAAGCTGCAGTTATCTGCAATATTTTCTGCAGTTCAGAAATTAAAAAAAAAAAGAGGTCTAACATTCAAGAAAGGATTTGTTTTGTGTTTTTCCTTTAGAAAGCTGGACTAGTTTATCCACAAACAATAATGGGTTGGACGTTAGCTGAAACTAATTAAAATTAGTTTTTTGTTTAGTATTTTTACTATTAGCAATCACACTTCTCTTCCAAGTGTATTTAAATGCTTTTGTTTCCACAAACTTAGAACATTATGTAACAAATACTATACCATTCAAATATTTAAATTTAAAAGCGTATTAGAGTTTGAACATAAATAGCCCTTTAGATGGTTGGAAACTCCAGGTTTATAGCTGTCCTTGCAACCTTAATTCTGCCCCCTGGTGTCTATAAATTATGGTTATTTCTAACTAATGATCACACATTATTTTTCACCCCAGGTCTCAGTGTCACTCTGTTCACAAGCTGAATTTTTCCTACAGCATGAAGCTGCCTTTCAATGCTACCAAAGTTTTTAAAATGCTGCCTTTGCTAAACATCTCCCTGAAACTATGTTACTATTTGCTTCCTGGGCTTCTCTGTGCTGCTCACCACCTTACCTGGATATCTCTAGAACACTAACCAACTGCTTCCTTGTGATATGAAAAGAGCATTATTATCTGTGTGGGAAAAAGATGGTGCGCAGACACTGGGCACAGTTTCAAAAGTCTTTGTTTGTTGCAGATGTCTTGGTCATTTGCTCTAATACATTAGGCTTTCTTGTGTAAAGTTTTTCAGATTTTATAGTCCTTTTCATTTTTGAAACAGTTGTATAGACTTTAACATGTCATATTTGCTACAATTCTATAAAATAAAATTGTACATTTTATTTTCCTCATTTTGTAGATGTTAAAAAGTTATTTTTGCCTCTGCAGCCCAGAGAACTCTTGGAAATAGCCTAAAACCCCGAACCACTCCTGTGGTGCTTGGTGCTTCGGCACTGGTTTTGCTCCTGATGACCAGGCAATTGTATTACCATAACAGCAGTGTTTTCATCACTCTGTGCTCTATACATCTGAGAGAGGTCACCACTGAAATAAATAGACGTTCACACAATACCTGTTATTTTGTTCTACACAATTTGTTAGCACATAAGAAATCTGTAGCAAGAGAATGGGTAGAGATAAGCTGACCAATAACATTGTCTCTCCCACAGTCACAGCCCCCTTTAATATGCAAATCAAGAATGCATTTAGTATAGTAGATAGCAAGCATGGAACAGCAGTGAAGTGCTACAGAAAAGGTAGTAAATGGCTGTATATCTGAACAGTGCTTAATGTGTACCAAAAAGGGCACCAACATAAAAATTGTATGAGCTACTTTAAATCTGGCACTTTCTAACTTCCAGATTTTTGATTTATGCTGTAATCTCCATTTAATGAAGCCATTTTGTTGACAAAAGTTACAGAAAACTTTAATGATGGCTCGTCGTACCAGAAGCAAAGTTTGAGCTCTTAAAAGTGATCTCTTTTCGGTTCTTAGCATTTTGGGGTGCAAGAACTTCAAAAGACATGTTTAATTTTCTACTGACACTGAAATGAGACCACCTCACGACCCCACCCCCCTGCCAATATTTCCTTTGCAGTTGTAAGAAAAAGGAATACAAATTTTGGACTAAATTTGGTCAAAATCTTCACATAATAATCTCTCCCTCACCTTTTCATATGCTGAAAGAAATAGCTAATCCATGTTTGTAAAGCGTTCTAATGACCTCAGATGAAAATTACAGAAATGCAAAGCAAGTATAATTGTTGTTATTATGATGAAAACGTCTAGTTCTACTCACTATGTTCACTGCCTTAAGTATAAGCAACACAGTGGGTAGCCTGTTATTACTAAAGGAATAAACTTTTTCATCAAACACTCTTTATAAAAATATTTCCCTGGAAATGTAACACAGCATGTAGCAAGACTACTACAATTTTCCATCAACTATGAGTACATGCAGCATAGGTACCGTATTTAGATAATTTTACTTGAGCTTTTTGGCAATAGTTCCTCTCAAGGAAACCTACATTAACCTGAAATTTAGAGTCTGTTATCCCCAGGCCAGCTTCATTGGAATTTTTAATATGGCACTGTCTATTCAACAGTTGTGTGTAAAATGCCAATAAACTGGCCAGAAAAGAGCTGAAGGGCTAATTGCCTTTTAACTCCACTGTGATGATAAAGTCACGTAGAAAGAAAGGAAAAACTCCCACTGCTTTAACAAGTTTATCTGACTGCCACTTTAACATTCTCTGTCTGCATGCACTTTAGTGCATTCACCAATAAAAGGATAAAAGCATTCAAAATCCTATACCCTCAATAACTAAGAAAGTCCAGATTCAAAACGTCTGCTCTGCTGGAATCAGCCCATTAGGTCAGCTAGCTTTTTGCGTGGTGCTTGATTTCAACTATACGGTACATACCAAAAAAAAAAAAATTCCTTTTGATGCAAAAGATTATAAATCCTTAGGAAACTTGAGTGAGAGAAGAAAAGGAAGGATACCGTTTTGAAATAATAATAAAAAACAGAAACTGCTCTCACAGATGAAGGGTGAAATAGTGCCTATCAAGTCAGTGCTGAAATTCCCATTGACTTTAGCAGGATTTAATTGCAAAATAAAACATAATACAGGAAAATTTAGCATCACTTAATTTTTAATGCTGGATAAATACATAATTTCAATTTTCAATTATTCTCTGTTCCTTCAACCATATTTTATGTTCTTCTCTTCTATACTTCTTAAAAATCCAGTGTTATAAATACATTTTTTTTCATCTGATTTTGAATGAGATTTTCTACCTAATTGGTTGTCTGCACTTTTTGCACAGTGATATTTCCTACTAATCCACAATTAAAAGTAGGCATCAAATAATGTCAGTTATGGAAGTCAATATTCATAGACAAAAAGTGTATTTTCCTTTGGTACTGAGTGATAACCAGTCTCGTCCTACTTGATTCTGCAAAATGAGACATTTCTATTGAAAGACATTTCATAGAATGATTGAAAGGAAGAAACTAGTGGTCACTTACATTGTTTGCTGGGCTTGTATTTTCACTTTGACCACAGAAGGAACACAATCAGCTCTGATATTGAATTGACCTGTTCCGCTTCATAAAATAAAGGCAGAGTAGAGGCATTGTGGTTGCCAGCTGCAAACCACTGAGTTGTTTTTCTATTAAAAATCTCTTCCATGTTTTTCTTATTCTAATCTGGAAAGAGTACAAAATCTAAAATCTGAGGGAATTTCTATAGAAAAGAATACTGTTAACACCGAAAGTTCCTCAAGTACTCACAAAAGCAAATCTTATATCATATTACTGTAGAAGTTAAAACCAGAATTTCAAACTAAAAATTAAGTTTCCTTCAAAACAGACTTATGTGCATTGGAGTCTCTGCATTAATATACTTATTTCCATATAGTTCTGCATTTCTCTTCCTCATCACTTTATAATTTATTCCAGATTTTGTTATTTCTTTCACATTTGAAGGTACGTTGTTCCACATTTGGTTGATGAAAGGCTGAACTGGTTGGAAGTACAGTGAAATGTTAGAGGGAGAATGAAAACAAAAAGGAAGTTAAATCTTGAATTTGTAAGGTAGTAACAAAACTAAAGAAGATCTAGTGCTCAGGGAGACCCAGAATGTTCACAGTATAAAATAAACAACTTTGCTATCCTTCCAAATTTAAAATGCCAATACCTAAGGGAAGTAATGAATTTATCCACAACAATACACTACTTTCAGGTTGTCACTGTAGTTCAGGGGTATTCTTAAAGCTTAGATCTTTGTTACTAGATTAGAAGGCAGAGTAAACTAAAAGATCAAGCTAATCTAGGATAAACTTCTTTTCCACAGTTCAAAGGCATTGGCCTTTCCACAGGTTCAATTGCAGGTTTCTTTGAAGATGTGCCCTAAAGTTCATTAAAGAAATTTCACTGACTTGAACTGATTTCAACATTAAAAAGATAATGCAAGAGCTTCATTGGCAGAAAGAACCTGACAGACTGACCTGAAGCTTTTTTCAGGTGGCCTTCTTTATTTAAACAGATCTCCATGTTTAAATCCTTGAGAAAACTAAAAAAAATAAATGAAAAAAAACCTTGAAAACACAGATTTTAAAAAATCCAGTAAAAAAAAAAGAAACCATTACTTAATTCTTTCTACATTATCCAAACTCAGCATTGCTGAGTTTTTCCCCCTCATTGACTGTCCTTAACAATGTTTCCAGGTGGTAGTGCACACAGTGAACTGTCAGTTATTGCTTAAGCAGCATCTAATCTGTGCATGGAGCTTTGCAATCTTTAACAATGTAAGATTTAGACAGATGTACATAGCCTTGTCTTAATAATAGGTGCTCCATAGCCTCTGTCAACAGTAATGTGAAGAGGAAAACACTGTTTAAGATTGTTTCTCCCTCTGTTGAAATCAAGGGAGGCATATTTCCTGATTATAACTCCAGAGTTACACTTGGTCATTAAGATAAACATTTGGTTTTTTACACTAGGGTGAATGCTAATCTCCTTATTCAGAAAAAAAATAGTAACTGTTGGTATGATAGTCTTAGGAAGGGGACTTTATTAATAAAGTAGCTGAAGAGGAGGCCCTCTGCCTAGAGAATGGGACTGTACATACTTTCAAGATTTGTTACAGAATAGCTTACCATGCATTACAATTACATTCTTTTTTTAGTACATAATGCAACATTGAAGATATGAAAAAAACTATCACACAGAAAATTTCCCAAATCAAGAGTAAGCATATCAGCATCATTTTTCAGAACAAGCAGGCACCCTCTAAACTTTCTAGCAACACAAGCTGTAGTTCCTGGTTACTATAGTTTCAGACTTCTGCACCAGACTCACAAAATAGAACTCTTGAATTTCATTCAGTTTCATGTTTACTCTAAATACTAGCTTACTGGCCAGATCCTGTCAAACCAAAACCCCATCCTGGAGTCTGACAACTATTATTTTGTAAACACTGGTAATGAATGGAACTTGCCTTCTTGGACAATAAATTCTACATATTTAGGTCAATTAAATACTTGCATTTCCTCAAAAAATTTCCTACAGGACAAGTCAAATATTCTGGCAGTACTCTATTTGGCCTGTAAGTTATTCTACCTTGAACCTTTATGAGCAAATCCTAAACAGAAAACTGTCAAATGTGCCAAGGTTTATTTGAAACACATCATCCTCAGCATTTTGATGTGTCCTTTGTTACTTTTTCTCTTCATAAAAGCACACAGCTGTCTCTTTAAGCCTATTTATTTACTTTGCTTTTTAGAGTTCAAGATTTTATCTTGTAGATTTAAAAAAAAAAAAAAAAAGACAGAAATACCTGTCAATGTTGACACATTTAGGCCTAGTAGTAAAAGCTGTCAAGCTATGCAGCTCACTCAAGGAAACTGTGTTTTATCAGAACAATGAAATTGATTACAAAATAATTATTTTAAAAATTCAAGATGACATACTAAAGATAAAATACTGAAATTCACATTAAAGCTTTTGTCATCTAGCAAATCTCTTCATTATTCAACCTCTTGCAGGGATGGACAAGCAAATATTTTAATGATTAAAAAGATACTGAAAAACTAATCCTTCTGTCACCTAGCTTAATGTTAACAGCATAATGTGATTAAATCTACTTAATGTGTAGTCTTCACACAGAAAAAAAATCTATGGTATAACAACATTATCAGTTTACAAATTGAAACAAGCAAAAGTTAAAAAAATCCAGATTGAGATTTTCTGTTCATTTTTAATTTTGTGCTTTATTAGATATTAGTTATGATACAGTCCTTAATTCACTGAATTTTCACTGAATTTCTAGAGTTGGAAGGGACCATAGAGATCATCTAGTCCAACTCCCCTGCTGAAGCAGGATTGCCCAGAGCTAGAGCATGTTACTCAGGACTGCATCCAGGCGGGTTTTGAAAATCTCCAAAGAAGGGGACTCCACAACCTCCCTGGGCAGCCTGTTCCAGGGTTCCGTCACCCTCACCGTGAAGAAGTTTCTCCTCATATTTGAGTGGAACCTCTTATGTTCCAACTTGTGCCCGTTGCCCCTCGTCCTCTCGGTGGGAACCGCTGAAAAGAGTCTGGCTCCCTCCTCCTTCAACCCTCCCTTGAGATACTTGTAGGCATTGATAAGGTCTCCCCTCACTGCGTATCTTTTTTTCCCCAGGACTCCTGCCTCAATCAGTACACAGAATGGATGTCAGGCCTTTGCCCATGACCAACTACCCAACATTTCAGATACATCATCTTCAAGCTCCATCAATAGAATTGCTGTTCAAACTCTACTGTCTAAACAAAACTGCTAATTTCATTCAGGCTTTTCTAGAGCATTCTTTATTATGACATCATTGCATTAATTTACCTGAGTATCAGCATCCACTACTCAGTTGACTTGTAGTTATTCTCATCTCTGGACTCTCTTCAGTTACTACCATTAGGGATTTTGCTCAGCAGGTTCCAATTTGCCCTCCATCTTCCATACTCAATCATTCTTATTTGTGTACCCCAATCTCCACCATGCCCTCCAATCCCCATCTTACTATTCCCTCCTTCACAGTTTAGCACTCCTAATTTTTGTCCTTGTCTCCTGAACCACCAACCATTGCACCTGTTTGCACAGCTGCCTCAGCTCTACCTTACCCCTGCAGCTGATTTGCCATTTCTTTTCTATCGAGATATATTCTAAAAGTGTTTTTCTTCCCCCTCAAGGTTTTTAATCAGTCTCAGTCCTCTCTGGATCTCATTCTATCCTCTCAAATCAACTTGTTGAGAAAAATCCCAGTTACGGACTGACAGATAAAACATAAGATAAAGGAGAGGCAATCTCAGCTTCAGCTCTGGACCTGGCACACCAGAAGCACTCCCAAACTGAAAATAAGGGAAATCTTCCTCAGTCCCAGAGCTAATCACACAGATGAAATCCTAGTTGCTAAAACCTAATGATTATCATGCAAAGTGGGATTCTTCGAAATTAACCAAATTTAACATTTACTTGGACAACAAAAAGTACATCCATGAAATGAGTACTGTCCAGCTGTTAAAACTCAGGACACTATCCCAAAGCAATGGGATTGGTAAATCTTTTCAAAAAAACTTCCACTTGTACTGTTTACTGGTTTGGGTCGGTTTGGGTTTTTTTACCTATATGCTCTGTGTTGCAAATAGCTGAACCTTTTCAGCTAAGCACATGGAACCATTTGTGCAGAGTATAAACTCCTGAGACAGATAACCTCACGTGGAAAATGTCCCAAGTAATTTTATAAAATTATCAGCTAAAAGAAAGGATTTCTTTATGGGAAAGGTCAGACAACCCTTAAAAGAAGAAAGGATACAAGGCAGGTCTGTAAACTGGGAATATATAATGCAGATAAATAAACCCATACTACTGCTTTATTTAATAACCTATTTGTTTCTATCTGTTGTTGGAACCAGAAAGGAAATTTTGAAGTGCTGTAACTATAAAATAAAAAGATGTAGAAAATCTTGGTTGATAATTATTTGTCAAAACAGCTAAAAAATAAACCTGTTAAAAAAAACCCAGCAGAATAAACACAGTGAAAAAAATTTAAATTTTTATAAACTGATATAATGATATCTACACATTGATATATGTTTCAAATATTGATATAAATGTTCATATATTGCATACTTTTGGGCTCCCCCTTGCTAAGGACAAAAAACCCTACAGCATGATAGGAATAAGAAATTGTATACATAAATATTTAATAGAAGGAAAAAGGATATATAACACTTGCAAGCTACAGCATTGCCAGAGAGAATGTTGCTATTTAGAGCTGATTAAATATATTTAAAGTTATCTTAATAATCAAATTATTTTTTGCTTTCAAAATTTTGTAAAATATTACTGTTATTTGTACATTCAGACTGTAAAATCAGAGTACTGTACACCTTATTCACATCTTATAAAATCTTGCTCCTTAGCATTCCAAGTGCTTCAGTCCCCAAATCACAGTGCACAATAATAATACAACATTCAGACAAATAACTCTATGCAAAAACTAGCAAATCTGCTACATAAAAGAGTTAAAAACTAAGTTAGAGGAACAATTAGTCACAAACCAGGCCAGTACAAATAGATAAATACAAAACAATTTATGAACAGGTCATAACACCTTTGTAGTTCAGCTTCTCAAAACAGAAATATAATAGTACGTACTTATACATTATTTTGTGAAGTCTGTATTTATTTTAAAAGAGCACACATTATTAGTACTAATTTACACAGATATTATATTATTATAACATTACCAGATATTATTATTATATGATTAAAGATGCAATCAAAGGCCTCTCAGAAGAATCCATATACATAATACCTAAAAAGAACAGGCTGCTAGAACAATACCCTTATGCTTCAGCAGTGAAGGTAAAACCTGCTTTTATAGTTTGATGTAAAAGGTAATGGTTGACTTTCAACTAACATTGATGGATTGTAGATCACACCTTCAAACTCAGCTGGATGAATTCCAGTTTTCATAGGTGTGATATCACTATCAGTACTGCTACCACAGTCAAATAATTGACTGTTGACATCATGCTCAAATTGTAAGATTTTACTTTGAGTTCATGGGCTGCCATGTATTTAATACTACAGTGTACCATGAGGGCCCTTAAAGCATTTCCTTTAATTTTTTTTTTTCTTCTGTTAGCTGGGTTATTAACTGTATTAGCAGTATTTCCTATTCTGCATATAGGAAATACCTGTTCATACCAGTAATACCTTGTCTAACTGTAAAAAATTAAGAGGAAACTATCCACTATCCTACACTCCATAAATACATCAAGCTCTTAGGCACATAAAAGTGAGACCCTGCGATCCTTGGTTAATGCCAGATAGATCGCTGTTAGAGTATTTTGGCTTCTTCTACACACATCCCACCATTAAATTTGATTCTACTAAATTCTGTCTAAAATTTAAAAAATTGTGACCTCCTATTATTTACTTTATTGAATATTAATTCTTACTATAACAAGATAAAACACAACTAAGCAGAAGAAATTAAAGCAATCACAGCCGTTTGAAATACAAGTATTTGCCAGTTTTAATATATAATTATAAAATTAAGAGATATGATATTTTAGAATCAGATTTATTTGCTAACGAAAATGGTTGTTGGTTGTCTACAATGTCTGTTGAATTCAGCAAGTGTATTGCATTAATTTTTAGGGCAAGGACCAGTCATAAGAATGCAAACACATTTTATCTTCCTTGGGCTCTTGGGGATGACTGCTCTTTTGCTAAGATACTGCATATTTTATTCTATGAGAATTTAACCTCATGGAATGAATGCCTCATAAAATTCAAAATAGTTGGTTCCCAAGGATGATGGTGTATAAAGGATAACTTTGTTAGCGTACTGCATTTCCTTTCACTCTTAGCCTATTAATTTCTCCATCAGAATTCAATTTTTCTAAAGAGTGTAAGCATAAGGCATTTGCTCTCTGAATGAAGTGAAATGACAAAAGCCTTGGGTTTTTTCATTTCAAAGGTAAAAAGCCCAAACCACATTTTAGTCTGTTTATTTACATCTTGAGATCAACACAGTCTGAAACTCCAATTAAGTCCAGGATACATTGCCCCACTGAAATTCTATATTTATTAAATATTTGAAAGATGCTTTAGTTCTAAAAAAATTACTTGTAAATAATAACTTCAAGAATCCCTTAGCTGTAGATGTTCAGTTATATTTAGAATTGTAAAGAACTTTCTCTTTTCCATTTAGAGGAAAATGAAGAACTATATACATCTGAAAACATTTTATTTTTTAAAATTTAGTCATTTCATTTCTGGTTTTTTTTTGTACCACAAACAGATGCAGAAGTGTATAATATTCAGTGTAGACATGTCTAAAAATGAAAGGCAATAGCATATAAGCCAGAGTCAAATTCTTTCTCAGCATTAATTCCACCCTTTTTTCCTCCACCATGCATTCTTGCCCCTTCTACAACAGTCCTTGAAGTTTAGCAGCTTGAAATCATATGTCTCTCTTTTAAGCTGCTAGGTATGTGAAACAAAGTTTTTAGGAGACCCATAAAATCAAACAAGATCAGACTAAATTATCTGCTGCTGATCTGCACTGATACATTACTGCTAGTTACTAAACCAGCCACTTCAGGTCCTGAAAAAAATTCAAGGGGCAATGAACCATGATATGCAATTTCATTGAAAGTTAGTTAAGCGCATTATCTGACAGAAAAAGCATTTTCGATGCCCTTGGTTGTCAACTTGGAAAACAGTAAGAGTGATAATTACCTCTTTAGCACTAGTAGAGACCATCTGAAGTATTACAGCATGAAAGCTCTTTCATTAAACCAATGATCTCCTACTGACTAGGAAAGCATTCAACTATTTTTTAATCTGGGATAGAATTATGCCACAAAATTTGTACACAGGCCTACTTGAAGAAAATAAGGCTGCACTTCAATCACTTTCTCCACTGTCATGCCTGTGCAGATACCTTCTCATATATGCCAAGTATCTGAGATCAGATCAAAATGGGGGTGTTGGGCTTTCACTGCTCTTTCTTTTCCTTTGTGAAGACAGTATATCAGATGCTGCTTTATTTACTTCCCACTATAGAACTGCAACTGAGGAGCCATATTTTCTTCTCAATCCTCTGCTCTTTCTCCTATGTCTGTTTCCCTCCTATGTCCAGAGTCTGTTTTCCTCTAAAGGTTATACCTTCTAAGGCAAAAAAAACTACTACAGCAGTCATTTAAACAGAGCCTTTCCAATGTTTTCAGATCACCCACTAATTCTAAATGAAATAAGAATTAGCCACACCTCCCTATTTGCTATTAAAGAGTGTATAAAAACAGAGTGTATTTGTGCATGAGTATCCAAAGAAAAGCCTTGATTTTGGAGGACAGCAGTGTGAAGGTGGTGAGCAAGTTAAATCTTCCTTTCTTTGTAACAAAATTCTTAACTCTTCTCCAGGTCTTTTGATTTGTATGACTTCCCTCATTAATCTACCATGAGAAAACTAATGATAAAGCTGAAGTCCCTCCTTTGTACATAACGTATCCTCAAGTGATTCCCTCAACAGATCCATAATTTTTTGTTTAGATGGAAAACAGCATCTTAAATGAAGGTTCCTCCATTTTTAATGGCCTTACTTTTAAATTTTTTTTTCTACTAGCTTTGACTCATTCCATGATCCAGATATTTATCTGCCATTTCTCAAGCTTACCTCCCAGCTTTTAATGGTCTTGATAACTTTTCCAGCTTATCACCTATCATCATATAAGTTAGATGACAATATGGAAATACCAAAAACTAAAGATGGAAAAAAAATTATTAAAAATGTATCTATATGCAGCTATAGGTCAAAAGAAGTACTAGAATATTAAAGTGATAAAAACTGAGAAAGTAAGTCACTTATAAAAATGATAAAAAATAGAATCTTTTAGATCAGACACATTAGTTCAGAACTACCAAAAACATTCATTCATTTGTCCACTGTTTGAAATGCACACTTATCTGAAAGAGGGGGAAAAATAAACCAAAGAAACACGAGAATCATAATCTTTTTTCTTCTCATGAGAAAAAATTAGACAAAATAATTATTTCAAGTACAAGTAAAACCCAACTTACTCCCTAGTTTCTGCTGTATTTCAAATGATGAGGATAAATACATGAGGAAACAACTTGGAAGATTTAAGAATAAAACTGAATAAGAAATAAGAGTATGGATGTATGAACGATGTGACGAAATACGATAAATTATTAAATGCAGTAAAATTTTGTCTGCTATTAATAGATTAATAGTCAACTATAGCAATGCACATAATATACTGAAATCTGTATTATAAAGTAAAACACACAAAAGCAACTGGCATGTTCTGGTTATGTATTGCTTATGATCTGAATTATGACAGTAAAGCATTAAGAGTGTAAGTTAAAGGTATAGCTACAAGAGTCTTTGAATCACATTCCTAATTATGAATCTTCCAAGCCAGTATCTACTAATATTGAAATATCCACCCTTGATATTAATATCTGAGCTTCTTTATGGACTCAATTTAATCACCAACATTTGAAAAATATTTTGGCTCTAATAAAATAAAAATTGTTTATTGTTGTTCCAACAGATATATCAACCCTGTCCTCAAAGACTCCAAAACCTTTGGCTTTAAGAAGAAGCTTCTTTTAAGTCTTTGATTCTTTGAATACTTATCTTCTCTGAGTACATCAAGGAAAATGGCAAATAAATAAATAAATAACCCAACTTTGAACTGCTATGCTTAAGACCTTTAAGTAGCAAACAAAAATATTTGGCTGAGGTACATTACAGTAAGGAGCCAAACTTTGTATATACAGTATCATGCCACACAGGAAAATGAGAGGCACTATATACAGTAATACTTATGCTTTTTAATTATCTCTAAACACACAAAACATCTTATAAATCAATATGATGCACATTGGATGTATATCTTTATCCTTTCTTTCATATTTTGGTTTTGAGCATCAACTTGGAATACTTCTATATTTTTAAGTATAAGGTGAAAGAAAAAACAACACTCAAAGACTGGTTTACAAAGCAAATGAGGAACTGTGGAAGTTCCAGAATGAAAAAACTGTGGAAGACTAACGCACTGACCTTCTCAGTCACTTGCACTCCTGATTAGCCATGCCTGATTAGCTCCCTATATTCTCAGAGCCATTATCATTAGTTATGAGGCAGACACAGTAACAAATTGAAACAAAAAAAAATCTTTTCCACTCCTAAATTCTGGAAGCTTTTCCCACATCAAATACTTCGTGGGAGACATCACTAGAGGAGGCACAGAATGATCCAGGACTCAATAACATGCTCAGTAATGTAAACCACACATTAATAGCTCTGCTACAACTACACAGTATGTAGTTGCAGGGCACGCAACAAAGCAGAGAAACACTAGTTAAGTTGTGGATCTCAACTGAGTTCAGTCTCTTGTTTCATAGTCCTTTCGTGTCTCCACATTTTTCATGGAGCAGCTACCCTCACTGAGAGGAATTATTCACCACTGTCTGCATAAACATTGACAGCTGTGATTACCATACTCTTCTGACATTTCGAAAGTTAGTACTCCTGCTCAGGTTTATTAGATAAAGACTCTTCTGTTGTGAGCAAACATTTGGTGTGCATACAACATACAAACTACAGATCTTACTATGAACAAGAAAAGCACAGAAAGTATCTTTCAGAGACAAAAAAGGCTTAACAGCAAAACCACATCAATCCTAGCAATTTACACTTTTAGAAATAACGCCATTTCTACACCTACACACAAAAAGTGAAGTATATATAGTTGATAATGGATTCTGGAAGAGATATCCAGATTAAGTATCTATTTACCCCGTGTAGACAAAATTAATAGTAATTGAATCTTTCTAATGAATGTGGAAAATCACCCACTTGAGAGCAAGAGAATGCAATGTAAGGGTGAGCATGCAGCTTTCCCAGCTCTCCAAAGCCTGACACAATCCTAAGAAACTGTGGGACAAAGCTTGCCCTGCCCCCCAAAAAGGTCTGTGCAAGAATGTCCCAGAACTACTATTTTATAGAATTATTTCAGTAAA
Organism: Calidris pugnax; assembly: GCF_001431845.1. Lineage (NCBI taxonomy): Eukaryota > Metazoa > Chordata > Aves > Charadriiformes > Scolopacidae > Calidris > Calidris pugnax. Next base: position 1,234,395 of record NW_015090851.1, read on the forward strand.
CTTCCCTAAGTGCACATTTTCTGATTTGTGACGGGACCTGTGATTTACTGAAAATGAAAATTCAAAATCACATTGCCCATAACAGAATTATTGATTTGTAATTAAATTTAACCTATTATCAATTCAAGGACTCAAGTCTCATCATGCTAATCAAAATATAAATACCCTTTTTCCATAAATTTCACAACTTGGGATAAAAATATGAAGAAACAAATGAAGGTGAGATGAAAAGGTAGATAGAATCCCAATTTTAATTACTATTTATCAACGTTGCTTGTCACTTGCCGCTCTTTTGTTAGGCGGAAGTTAATAGCCTTCAAGGATAATTAGTAGTGATTTAAAGGGTGCCACAGTGGTGAGTTTATAGATTTGGACATAGCTTCCTCTCACCTAGAGGAAACATGAGAGAAAGTGGGAAGTTATTGGAGGAACCAGGAGGCTATATGAGCAATAAAGGCCAGACTTCCTCATGCAGCCAAGGAGGGAATGACATTGTGTCCCGGAATATTTGGTCTAAATGGTAGAGAGCCCATTTCTTATTGAAGATGTGAAATCCAAAAAGAGACAGGCCTAAAATATTCTAATTTATTGCATACTTTACTGAGCACCTTGAAGACAGTTTACTGACCAGCTTTCATCCTCGAACCTGGGACTATTATTTCTAGTGCATTAATAGCAGATACTCTTAGAGAAAGCCATTAGGTATGAGGACAGAAAACAAAGAATGTTCCTTGAGAACAAAACTACAGCAATATTTTGATGCACAATGAATTCCCAAAAACCAAAAGACTGCGATTTAGAAATCTAATTAGGTTTAAAGTGTTGATAAAAGATATTCACAATACATTTTGTACTAACTTTATCAGAGACTCAGGGCCAAAATTGATATGCTTACATTATAAAAATAGCAGCCACTACATACATAACACAACTGTGATGCGTATCCTCAGGCACATCAGCATGAAGTTTTCCAAAGAGTTCAAGAGCTTCCTATGAAAAACTGCTACACAAGTTAATAGAAGGTACTTGGGCAATATATTACCAAAGCTGGTGATCCTGAAGTTGTCTTACATTTTAGACAGTGGAACTAGAAAAGCTTTGTGACAATCACCAAAAAATGCAAAAAAATGCAAACATGCATATTGAAAAAAATGAGAGGTGTTTCAGTAACTGCCATTTAAGTGCATATACATGATAGAGGAGCAACAAAACCAGCACAGGACTGACATGCAGGTAAAATTAAAGCACAGCTAGAGAAACTCTGATACTGTGACCTAGATAGCTGTGTGGACTGAATGGTACCAAAACCAGGACAGGACACCAACTAGGTACAGCACTTCTACTTTATGTCTTCCATGCTTGGGAAAAAAACCTGTGTATATTAGAATTCAGATACATAGATCTGTAACACAGACAGTTCACTAATGTCTCTGTTCCTGTCTCTGTGCACTGGCCCCAAACACTGACCAGTTAAAAATGGTAAGTACACCATTGTGTTAAAGAGCTTGGATATTCGTAGTGTCTCACCTTGGTGGAGATGGAAGAGCCACTGACACCAGAAGAGATTAGATTAGATCACCCATTAAAAGTCCTAGTAATAGACCTACCTTTGAAGAGCAAGAGCAGCTGTATAGACTGCTGTGAAGTATTACATAGAAATCTGGCCAACATTTGCTTCATACAAAAAGGTATTATATTTTTATTTCATACAAAAGATATTTTATTCCAAATTCTTTACCTACTTTACTAGGTGCATTTATTCAATTATTGCTTTGATTATAAAAATAATAAAATGACTTAGAACTGAAATTGCCCAGCATTCATTTAAAATTATGCAGTTTGGTTTTGGTAACATTTTAAAATGCATAACTTTTCCCTTGTATAAATGCAAATACAAGCTTCCCCCAAACACATGCCAGTATCCGCATCTGCCAAGTCTCATGCTAAACATGAAATTCATTCTTTTACCCTCATCTCATGCTCTCCTGCTGCAAAACCTCGTGCATTTAGAGCATGGTGCTGCTTCCTCTCTCCAAATCCTTAACCTAATATGCCACATACAATTGACAGGCAAATCAACCATGTGTATCCAGTGACTTAAAAGGCAGTGGAGAAGTGACAAGGGCAAGTCACACAGCTGAAAACGCATGCTACAAGGCCTGCATGAGCCGGACCGTCTCTATCATGTGAGCAAACACCCATCTCCATCACTTACACAGCTCACATGTTGGGATTCCAATAAACTGAAAGGGTTGGAGTGCGTATGAGGGACTGACGTGGAAAATCAAATATGGAGGGGAAACACTTCTTTTATGATGCACAAAACCCGTTGGTGTGGTCAACAGATGGAATGTAGCCAGATGCTCATTACAGCAATGCTATTGACATTGCTACAATTAAGGTAAGAGTCACTGTTTCCACTGTAAACTCCTGTTTGCAAGACCTTATAAATTGGCCGTAAAAATTCACTTCAGGCAGAACCTTAACACACAAGGTCTCAGCATTAAAGTATGTTTCACATATATTAAAAAAATGGTGTGCCTTTCAGATTACATGGTAGCTCAAAACAGTTTCCATTCTTGTTCTAGTATTCTCTGCCCTCCTTGCACTCAGAAAAACCTTTGTGTCTACTGAGTAGAATGATGGAATTTTCCATTCTAATTACAATTTTCCATAGTTGGTAGCAGTTTTATTTCTTATTTTACTGTCGCATTAATAACCTAAGTTGTTAGCTTTGGAAAACTGGTTATCATCTTTTGAAACAGTATTTTTAATTCACAACACCTCCTATATATTAATTTAACATAATCAAAATACAGCTTCATATAATAAAGCACCTTGGTTGAAAAGGATGCATTTTAGTCTATTTTCCTCACATAAACATGCACCCCAATGTAAAACAAATTCAGCCAGCTAATACAGTATGCTATCCTCTGTCCCTGAAGTAAGAGGGAAAAATTTCCTTGGATTTCAACAGGAGCAGACCCAAGCTTTCAAAATACATGGGTGCATAACACTATAATTGCTTCTTATTTATAGAGTGCTGACAGTAGGCTCAGTGCTGTACAAACAAAAGAAGACATGGTCCCTGCCCCTTGGGGCTTACAATCTGAAAACATAATAATTGAGGCACATAAAACATCAAATGGTGATACAGTCCACAGTGGAACACTGACATGTTTGTTTTCCCACAAATAAATCATTCTTTGGGGGTACAGAAAAAAGGAGTAGAGAGTCTTCAATTTGCTTTTTAAAAGAGGATTTGAAAGTATGTGTATTCCTAACACTGTCTTCCAAATTCCCCATCAAATATGACTATGTGAAAAAATAATCTATAATATGTAAGGACTTAGACAATTATTGTTACAGAAAAATGTTTATGTTCCTTTTAGGAGCTGAAATGCTACTCTGTGCCTGTATTCCTCAACTACTGACATGCACACACCATCCTTCTACTTCCCCATAGAACGTAACTGCACAACTAACCACAGTTAGTACTCTGATGAAGTTATCTACAGCAGGACAGGATACTGCCCTTTTCCATAGAGCCCCCGTGCTTGTGAAACTGGGATTGAGATATAGAAAACCCATGTACTTTCTTTTTAAAGAACAAATGCAGCTGTGTTTTCTAAAGCTCAGGAATGACACTGATCTAACTGCTCTAACTGATAGGGTCCATTTCAGCAGCCCTCCAGGAGAAAGAGAACTTTTCATTCCATTCCCTTCCAGGCGCTTTGCCGGCTGCTGTTCCCGGCAGACACTGAGTCAGACTCATCCTGTTCTGCAGAGTAGGTCCTTGTTTTAGCATCAGTAGTTTTACACTTAATTTCAACGGATCAGCTGCAATGCAAACATTAAAGTAAGGCCAACCACTCCTTTCTCCTAATTTCATCTCGTCTGGGTAGCAACAGCTATATATAGTGTTCCCTGTATGTCCTGCTCCTGCCAAATGAAGTTAGGAAGAATGCTGAAAACAGGAAGACAGTTTGGCACATGCAACAGTTAATCCCAACTGAAGTGCTAATGTTAATGCTTTTGAAGCACTCCCTGGTTGTGCATATGACAAAATCCAGTCAAAACTTCGTAAGAGCTGGATCCTGCAGCTAGTAAGCTCCAGAGTGCAAGTGCCTAAGACTACAGATTTTCATTCTTCGCATAAACTTCTTATGACCTATGGCTTCATGGCTGGATACAGTTTTTAAATTAATCCAGCCTTGATTATTTATCACACTGGATCCGTGACAAGTTTTTAAAAATAACTATTCTTTAAATAAACATTTACACTGTTAACTTAATAGACTGTAATGTCTTCACAGAATTATTGCGTGGTGGCTTTGTTTTTTTTTTTAAAAATCACAGATCGAGTGGGAAGGCCTAAAATTCGACCTACTCTGGCAGTGATCTTCCTTTCCATTTATTTATTTTTCTAACCTGCTTGCCACTGGTAAAATTAAATTGTGATATTAATATCAAAAGGGAAGTGATATTAATAGCATGTATAGTGCATATGAAATTATATATAAGAATTAACAATAATATAATTATATGGAATACTGTACAAGCTTGTTCGTTTACTGCAATGTGCAAGTAATTTGTGTCTTCCCAAAAAGTTATTTATTTGAAGGAATGTTCAGATTCTAAACACAGGAAGTGGTAACTCCTTCCATGGAGGCAGCAGGAAGTATACTCCTGTCATACACTGGAAGAGAAACACACCTGTACTGCATGGATACCTGCAGCCTATCTGAACAGCGCCCTGGTGGAAAGAAGCTCTGCCAAGGCTCATAGTAGCCTTGACTTTAAGGTCAGCTTCTAGGACACAGACAATTTAGTTTGGTGCTATTGATGGTCCAGTTGAGTTAAGGTCAGCACATCACAGACGCACGAATTCCCTAGCTCTAAAGAAACATGACTGCCATGGTATTTGCAGACTTGTTGGACGTTCTGGCAGTTACTAACTATAAAAGAGGGTGTATGGGTTGCAACTGAAAACATTTGAGACTGCAATAACTCTACACTTAGAGGAACTCCTCAGGGGAGAATTAACATGAAATGTGGTACTATGGAAGGCACACACAGAGACACCAACTGAGGTGCACATAACGGGGCTTGTAAAATGAGCACATTGTATCTGAAGCGAAGGATGCTGGTGGAGGAAAAATAATGTTCCCAGCCATTGTGGGGAACAATGACAAGAAGATCTTTGAAGGTCCCTTCCAGTCCAAACCATTTCATGATTCTATGACAACAAACCTATGGCAGACTAACTGAATTTCTCATACATCCAAATATGGAAATAGTGTACCAAATTAACTTCAGTATAATTACACTAGGGTTGAATATCAGATTTTAGAATAGACAGTGGAAAATATAGCTAAAAAAAGGAAGCAGCATTTATTTTTTGACCACCCAACAACGTGGTAAAATTTGTCCTGACAGCACCTTGCAACTAAATACATTGAAGAAAACTTAAGTGAACACACTCCCTGCGTCTACATTTTAACACACATGTTGCTCAGAGTTCTTCCTCTTCTGTCCCTCAGTATTATGATTAAACCCATTTATGCTGCTTAAGACATCTTTGCACTGTAACTATATTCAGAGACAATGAAGAGTGTTATTTACACAGTGAGTGGAGGTGAATGGAGATGCATCTAGAAGTATAACCTGGCATAAGGGACATCTTAAGGATAAGAAATGAGATTTAAGTCAAACCAAATAAGGCTCTATCCAGACTTAACTACAATCCATCCACAAAGAGGTATTTGCAAGGTAGGTATGGAGTGATTTTTCCCCTGAAAATATTACAGAATCCTTAAATAGCTTGAAGGGGACAGTAAAATAGATAGCGAAGAAAGAACTGACAAATATGTGGTGTGATAGAAAATGTAGGACATGCTTTGTGCACTGTAAGTGCATTTGATATGGTGGTGCACACGCTACAATCCTCAGTCAGTTACAACAGATATGCATATGATACTTCGCTTTTCTTGCTGGCAACTGACACCTGCCTAAGAGAACCTGCCTTCTCATGCTCCTGGAACCACTGTATGATGGATGAAGCATGAAGCCCACTACTTTATACTGACCTTTACTATTGTGATTTTTTTTTTTCCCCGAAAACTTTTTCTCTGTTACAGAGAGTTCTTCTCAGACACTACCCATTAAAAATAGTTATTCAAACATGCAATATACGCACGTGATTTGAACATAAGCTTTGGATAAAGATTCTTTAATAAGAAAACAATGCTTAAATCAAACCACTTCAAAAGAACATTTGACCCTTCTCTTGTAAAAACACATGGAATAACCTGATGCAAAATCCGTGCTTAAAGTCTTGTCAAATACCATGATTTGAGCATGAGGCTCACTCTTTTACACATCTAAGAAAAGCAATTTAATCATAATTTTCAAGACTACTTTTAAAATGTGATTAATCTTATTTGTCGTATTAGGAGAAAAGAATCAATGAATACAGACATCTACGCAAAATGCACTGGTTATTTGGAAGACCTGTACAATTTAGTGTCATAATGAAGTGCTTCTCAATTTGCATCATCTCAGAAGCCTTTTTCTCTTCCATGTTAAGAGACTGTCATGGCAAGCCAGAGAGTTTGTTGTGACTTCTATTGTTTTTATTGAGCACTGGAGGAACCAAGCTTTAAAGTGCAGGTCACCTTTTGGAATGTAAATTACAGCAGACCAAGGGCTGTCACTTATTTATATATTTTTGGGTTGTTTAAGTGTCAAATCCTTTTTTTCTATAACTGGTATGGCCTAATATGTAGAACTAATTATATTTCCATCAACTTTGTCTTCACTCATTCTGTTGCTCAGTTTTCACTGAAAAGACTGTACATATCAATGATTGTCTAGTTGTGAAAAATGGAAAACACCAGCAATTTCACTGTCTATGTGTTTAAAATGATCCTATACTAATTTAATTATAAGCATATTGAACAAATTTAAACATTAAAATATGAAATGGATTTCTAGGTAAAGACATCTGTTGCTAGGGATTAAACTGCAGCTGAACAAAATATTTTAATGCCAAATGAAAAGCAATTGACTTAGCTATCTGCAACAGGATAAAAAACTCTCATACAGAACTCCCCTATTTGCTCTTTCCTGGGGCTGGCTCAGTCAAAAGGAAAGGAGGAATCTTATCCTTTCTTTGATAAAAGGCTATTGCAGATACCCTTCTGATATCCAGGACATATCATGACTAATGAATAGGCACTTTGTTACAGAAGTTCAACTTCTGGTTAGAAATAATTTTTCAAGTGCTATATATAAGAAATGACAACTGAAATATACCCATAGAAAGAATTGTCCATATGATTTATAGCCTGCAATGATGGGAAAACTCCATTTTCGTTACGGTGAATCAGTAAAGATATTACAGGGTGAATTTGTATTTGACCTCTAAAGAATTGGTTATGTAGGCAAAATGCAAAGACCTTATGTTAGTGAACAGTTTAATAGAAACAAAACCACCATATTGGTTGAACACAGTATTCCAAACTGCTTGGATTATTTTTTTGTTTGTGTTAGTGGGATATTCCTAAAACAGCACAAACATGCAGCAACTATGAATATTGCAATTGATGCCAACAGATATAATTTTACAACTGCCTTCAGTTTATCTGCTCTCCTGCTAGAAGGCGACATCCTGCCTTTCTATGCCCCCTCTCCCTGCTCCTCCGACCTCTCACTCACAGCCATGCACAGTTTTTGTCATTGGCCCTTCCTGGCATCACTATTCATTTGGTTAACTGGTGAGCAGCTGGATAAGCTCACCGATTCAATAAAGCAATTTTTTTTTTTTTTTTTTTTTTTAAGGGTTAGGCATTTCAATGGGAAAGTTAAAAATAAATGAAACGAATCAAAGCCTTTTGGCTGCTGCCGTTTCAGCTGATGCCTTCTCTAGCAAAACACAAGCTTGATATGGTGCCTGAGAGCTCTTCACGAGAGAAAATGGGCTTCTCCACCCAAGCATTTAAAATAATTTTTTTTTTTTTTTTTTTTTTTATGGTAAGGGTTAGTGTTCAGCCAACGCTGCAAGCTGAGGATGAGTACCAATGATAGCAAAAAGACCACACAGCCAGGAGTCAAGGAAAGGGCAGGAGCATCCTTCACAGCAGCACCAACAGACTTAGACCAGCTTTCACAGATATTAGAAAAATCTTTGGACATTTTGACCTTCCATATACATTGTTCTATCTTGGTTTCTTCATGCATCACCATTGTCTTCTGAGATGTATTTTTTAGTTGTTCATATCATATAGGTAGAAAATAATAAACTAAGATGAATCAGAAAGCCTTGCTCTCCTATGAAAATAACTTCAAAGAGTTTTGCAAATTCATTTGAGTTCTATTTTATGAAGCTAGGAAAATGGACAAGCTAGGCTATTGACAAAGGAAATTAAAGCACTTCTCCTTTAGGTAACAGTTAATAATTATTGCAAAATTACTATAATCAAACAGTCTTATAGCTGGCTAACATTAAAATAGTTACTATCATCTGAGTTCTTGACAGACAGTAAGAATAGCTGGCCAACACAGTGTTATTAGTAATCTAAAGGGAGTAGTCAAGGCAGAGAAGATTTAGGGTTTCCAAATTTAGAGAAGAGGTCCATTCATAGGATTCTCCTGACTGCTCTGATAAATTCACATACCAAAGTGTATTGGCACTGATATAGTCACCAGGAAGGTGTGCACTCTCAGTTCAATCTCCTATAGAAAAAAGGCATTTAATGATCTCCAGATATGCAGGTAAGCTTGATTCTTAAGTTCTCCGATCCTGTCTGACCGCTGATGAATTAAAGTCTCCTGGATAAAAGCCCCAAGTCCTCCTGCTGAGAAGGATCATTTACATAGAACTTGTGATGCCAGCCAAGACCTTTCAGTTACATCTGGCAGTTTATTATCATCATCTCCAAAACATCCTGCTTCATCCTTGCTTGCATGAAATGCAGATAGACAAATACATAAATTAATCTTACTTCTATGCTACCTATTTATAAGTTTCCTTACATCTCACTGACCATATACTCTGAGGTATCAGTTAAAAAAAAAACTCAGTCCAAACAAGAGCCTGAGCAACCTGATCTAACTTTGAAGTTAGTGCTGCTTCAAACAGGAATGTCATCTTAAGTAAAAATCTACGAATTTTTAAGTTTTACATAAGATTTTTATTTAAACCTGAAGTCTGTCAGGATAAGACCAAGTGTTACAGCAATATCAAGCGTTAGCCAAGTTTGGCTCAGAAAGCATTCATTTTTTTCTGTCCATCAATGAACATGCTTTTAAAAATGATATGAGCTGCCAATTGGTTGTGAAGTGCCTCAGACACGAGGATGGTTTATATACAACTGCCTGTTCTACAAGAACATAAACCAGCAGTAATTTTTTTAATATTACCTTTTATGTACACATGTACTATTCAAATACATTATCTACAGATTTCCTCTAGAGGTACTTGCTAAACATGTATAAGTTAACTTTAGCTTAGCTACTCATTTTCTGTGGTACCACCTGAACCATGCCTATTAAAAATTGTCACTCCCATGTAACACAATCACAGCTAAAATTCACATGCAAGATATAATCTCGGCAAGCCACTTGGAATCATCTCTAAAATAAGTAAAAGCCTACATTCTTCCAAGGGAATGAATCAATGTGATAAAAACGTCTCAGATGGATGTCTAATCTGTTCACATGAGAACCTGTCAGTAGAACACTCACACTGTAAAATTAAACCATCTTCATAATCTGTCATTAGAGGGAAAAGTGATTCATTCAATTTCTGAAACCTCTCTTAGACTCCCAGTTAAACCCTGTCTTTCACATTTTTTTATGTTTGCATGGAAAGTCTGGCAACAAAATGCATTTTAAAAGTAAAAAAAATCTATTTTTTTTCACAAATACCTGTTTAGTTTTGTCTCTAAAACTATACTTCCATTCAAATCTTTCCTCTAAAACAAGTATATAAGGTTTAACTACTAAAAAGGTATCAAGACTTTTAACTTGTGTCAAATTTTCTTTTAAATCAACACATACAGATGTGAAACTACAACAGTCATCCTCAAGCATTCTTAATACTGATCATATGTCCAAGTAATTATTGATGGTAATATAGAAAACATTCAATTTCCAAGCCAAACTTCAAATGAGGAATCCAGATTTCAACAAAATAAATTATTTTATGTGCAAGCTAGTTAAGGTTCCACATGAAACAGAACTCTACGTAAGCTAAACAAATCACCAATCATATCTTTAATCACTAAAAAGAAAATATAAAAATATATCTACAGCACAAAGTAACCAAAAATATTACTTCATGACATCTTATGTAATAGATTTTTTTTTCATTTTAGAAAATTCTTTCCACTGATGTTTTACTCATTAATACTCTCTAAAAGTAAAGCATTCATACAAAAACTGCCTCCCAGGAAGCAGAGATCTCTGCCTTATCTCCCTACAGGAACCAGTAAAGATTACTATTTTGGAATTAGAGACAAGTCAGTGGCTTAAAAAAAGCTTTCTAGACTAGGAAATAAATTCAAAGCTAATTCTGACAGCTTTGCTAATCACTTGATAAATCATCTTCAGAAAAAATATTAGGGCATATGACAGTAGTTTATCTTTGTAACATCTGTCATCCAGAAAGGGTATCTGTCTATCCTTTAAATAATATATATTTGAACCAAGACACTTCAAGCCACCCCTCATTCTGAGTAAAATCAAGAAAAATTAAATAAAACTAGCAATGGGATTGAACAGTTTAGGAAAAAATTAAAACATACTGACTCCAGCAAAAAGTACAATTGAGACTTTTAAGTGAGGCAGAATATCAGGACAATGACTACCTACGGTAGATATGAAACTATCTCCACCTTCCTGAAAAATGTTGTGGCAATTTGAAGACAAGCTGAAAATGGTGATACCACCAATGACAGCAAACAACCTAACTTTTTTGATCAGAAGCAGTGTTATCATAATGATTTCACAATGGGTAAAGCAATACATTGGAATTAAAAGTAGCTGTCTTAAATCCTTCACAGGTAAGACTAGGATAGCAGTAACCTCATGCATTCTTTAGAGCAGTGTGCAACCTCAGTATTGTTTTACCATCACTTATCCTATATAAGCATCAACTTTTGGCTGGTTAGGAAATGCAAAAGCTTTCTCCTTACCTATGACTCTTCTAGACACCACAACACAAGCACTGTGCCCTCTAGAGTGGACTGCTGTAATCTGGAAGTTATTGGGAAATACTACACTGATTTCCTGTCACAGAGTGGGCTTCTGTAGGTATAAGCAGGGAGCTCCAGTGTCCCAGCCCTTCTAGCTCAAAATGCTAACCCCAGCATCAGCCTTGGGCCAAAAAGCATATCTAAGTAATAATGCAATACCTGGCAGCAGTATTAAGCTACATCTGAGTGTTTGACCATCACCACCAGATGCAGCACAGTTTTGCAATCTGATGAACATCTCAGGACAATTTTTTCTGTAGAGTGTCACACGTTTTCATCTCCATAAGGTATGAAATCCTGCATTAAATCCTGAATAGTTATGTCACTCCTTTGCAGTTGTTTGTTTGGTTTTGGCATTTTTTTGAGATCTGGCAAGAAAATTATCTAAATCAATGCCATACTAAAATCTAGAACAAAAAATAACATGACAATAAATGGATTAGGAGAACAACTATGAATAGTCAAGAATTATCTGCATTATAAAATCACAATTTGTGAGTATGAACATTGAAAATTACATAAATTCTGTTCCATTAAGAAGCTAGAAATTAGTAACAGACTAAAAGAAAGAACTGTTACCATTCAGTTCACTTAGGGTGAATTTTCTGTGGTCATTATTTCAGGCAGTATGAAAAAACATACAGTAAGCATCTTCGCTTGCTCCAAGAAACGTACTGAAATGTCAGCTCTATTTCATTAAGATTGATCCTATCGGAACAGTGCAGTTAGCCATGGCAGAGGCCACCTGGGAAATGGGGGTCTGGGTAATACTTAAAAGGAGTATTACTTATGCCATAAGAATAGGGACCAGTTCACAGTTTGCGCAGTCTGTGCAGCTATATCAGTTCCTAAAAGTATAAAATACAGCAGGATGCTATTTCTAACCTTTAAAATCAACAGTGTATCACTTTCCTCAAAGGATCCTTGTAATAACTTATCCATGATACATAAGGTTTCTTGTATTCTAACTCACATCTGCTTCTAAGTCTCTTATCAGTCACTCCTCCATACTGTGCACTTTGTTAAATCATCAAAAATCCCTGATTTGTGTTTCAAAGGAAGCACCATACTGCTCAAAAATTATGCTAAAAGATGAACATCATAGATGATCCCGCTAACTTGAACATATGCCTTTTTTATTCTGTTGACTTTTATTTTCATAGTTTAAGACACAAATATTTTTGACTGGGAAAAAAGAAAATGGGAGAAAGCAAATGAATGTGATATCAATGCTACTGAGAATTTCTTTTTTTTTTTAAAGCACCATTATTATTTACAGAATGGAAAATAAAAAACAGAGACTGAGGTGTCAGTCTTTTAATTCATAGTAGGGCAAAATGATTACCAGGTTTCAATCCAAATATGCGGTTGACGGGCTGGATTCAGAAATCAGATGGGAATTTTGCAAACAGATTTCATAAATTGAGATAGAATACTTCATCCCCATGAACTGAAGTCCCACTAGAAAATGCTACCCAGTTACAAACGCAGCCAGGACTTGAAAACAGACCCTCTCCAGATTTGCATCACATCTAGGAATGAAGCAGGGGCACAGACCTAAACTGGGTAGTAGAGTCAAAGCTACATACACAACATTTCAAAACGGAATTTCAACGTTAAGGTCTAATACTGGTTCAACTTTGGAAATAGCAAAACAAACCAGACATTTCTTAATACAGGGTCTGCATGCTAACAATCCCTAATTCTGTGAATTGTTTTGCAGACTAAAATACGCAAACAAAACACAAAGGCTTTTTTTATTTTTAACCACTGGGATATAAATGCAATGTAATTAAATACTGTGAGACATGTTTTTTACCTTACAATGGACTTAGGGTGCTCAACTTAGCAAACTCCTTTCAATACTTTTAATTACTGTTATTATTTATTTAAATTACAAATCTGAAAAAGAATGATTTATTATTGAAGATGACTCAAGCTATGGGAAATTTTCTTTTTGTTTAAGGGGAAAAAAAAAGGGGGGCACTTGTCCCTTTTTGGCCCCCCCTTCCAGACCCATAACTAACTAAATAAATAGTATTTTTATGTTTATGGCAAGTTGCCAAAGCTTAAATTGGCCTCCTTGAGAGGCTGATAGAACTGTTATAGTCACTACCGCTTTGTTTGAAAAACTGAATGAATACCAGGAAGGGTAAAAATGTCTTGGTTTACATTCAATAATATTGAATAAGAGGAAAGAGAGAGTGATAGTGGATGCAGTGGGTGTAGCTACACCAAAATACTTTAGAGCCTGTTTGCTGAAAGACAATGAAGAAGAAAAAAATTCTCTTTGCAAAGAGGGATGCTCTAATTGCTTTTTATTAGGCTAATTGGTTGGAACTGACACGGGACCTTTTTAGAAATGAACTAAAGTCTTATTAAATTTTGAAGGATTTTAAATACAGAATAATTTCTTTATGTGCTCTAAATCTACTATAAATTCTTTGCTTTCCAAGAACGATTGCATGGTATTTCACCAAACCCTTCTCAAGATTTTCCCAGTAAGGGGGCTCTAATTCATTCCCTCTTCTCATTCCTCCTAGAGCCTCAGCAGACTATAAAGTTCTTTAAAAATAATAGGGTCTGTGAGTCGCAGAAAGGAACATAACCAAGAACCTAGAATGGAATGCTTTCCTCAGATTTGTAATTTGCTCCATGGCAGCAAGTCACATAGCAGCTTGCAACCAGCTAAAACAGGAATTTTCTTTTAAAGTGTCACAATGGGTACAGTCCCAAAACAAAGTGCTCTAACACACCAACACATAAAACTCTTAGTTTAAAATGTTAGCAGAAATTAGCATCTTCAGAGAAGAAAAACTTCTACTGTTACTACTACTATTAGTAGTAGTACAATATTACAATTATTGCTACTATTATCCTAAGTCTTCCCACCTACCCTGTGCAAAACACTGAGACAGGACTCTTCAACAGGGCAGAGAGAGGAGGAAAAGGTGAAAGGAATTTTGTATTTATTAATATTACCTGGAATGTGAACTTTTCATGTTAGTTTTCTGTGTTTTTCATTTTTTGTGGTTAATCATTACCTTCAAGTAGGTAGACCTGTACTCATTTTTTAAAAATTCTCATTATGACTACTTCTTTCATAAAAATACTATCAATGGTTAAACACAATCCTCTTATCTCTGAATAAGCTTTAATTACATTAGCTCCTATTTATATTTTTGAAAGATCTTCCAAACACATTATTTAATATGCATTTGGATCAAAGCTCATGAAGTCCCTACTTAAATGCCTTTGCTGAAATGATTCCTGACGCATAAAATGAGCACACTTTTAAGAAGATGACTTTCCATTCAGTTTTATGCAATGTATAAAGTTTGTAAAAATACTATTCTGTAAGAGGAGCCTCATGTAAGATATGGGTTTATTTGGGTGGTTATCATCTTAAATAGAAATATTTCTTGTTCAAAGTTTTAATCCTGTGAATATATCCCATGGCAGGGGTGTTGGAACTAGATGGTCCTTGTAGTCCCTTCCAACCCAACCCACTCTGTGATTTTATTCTATAATAATTTATTCCAGACTACAGACAATTTACATGATTCTGAGGGCTAAAAATATACTTGAGGTAATAGTCAAAGATATCTATATGTACACAAATAGGTAACAGTTAATTTTTATAACAATACAGACATCAGGTAGTTAATGAAGATTCAAAAGCCAGCTTCTGCAAATGTCAGAAACTGCTTGAGTGCATTGTAAATTTAAAATACCAAAGCAATATGTTTATTATTTTAAAAAGAAAAGAAAGAAATTCAATAGGAAGATTAGAAATAGATCATCAAGGACACAAGCAAAACCCTATTGAAAATAAGTTTAATTGATTTTTTAACTTCAACTGCAACTGAACATGAAGTTTTGTTATTTTTAAAATGTTTTGATGTTTGTTGAACTAAAAGTGAAACAGGATTTCAATCACAGTCAAACCCACTCTAGAGACAAACTGAAAAGTTTACTTACTGGCAAGAAAATTTAGCAATGACACATTTTTTAAAGTCACTAAAAAGCTGGGAGATTAGTTTCTCATCTTATGTCTTGTTTGGAACTATACCTTACCAGACCCATTTATCCCTAATGTAATTTAAATGGCATCCAGTGGATATAAACAGACACTAGAGATGGTACTCTGTTTTTAAAAGAACACCATTCATCATTGTGCATAACCAAAAATCAAATGAGATCTGAAGAAACTAGATCTAAGCATTTCATTGGCCCTACTTAAATTCTGAAAAGTCAGTATCTGCCAAAGGACTTGGGATCATTTCACCAACAGATTATTTGCCCACTATACTTCACAGCATTTAAAAAATAAGAGATAGAAAGTTTCATGTAAATTTTCGTGTTGCTTATCTTCATTAGTATTTTGTATTAGTAAGGCCTACTTTTCAATCTGCAGAAGACAGAAGCAGGCTTGCTATAACTAACTGTTAATTACAAGTATCACAAAGTCTAAAACGGTCTATGAAAAAAGGCCTGTTTGGCAGCAACTGTGAAAACTGAACCAAGGTATTTGAGGCTTAATCTGCTGCTGAATGTGGTCTTAAAACTGCAGCTTTGGAAATGACGATAAAAGAAACTACTGCTGTCCAACCACAAATCACTTCAGATTTAAAAAAACAAAAAAACAATAAGTCATCAAAAAGGCAAATCATAATCATAAGGAATGACAAGAAACAAAATCCTACTGAACTACTACCAAGCGTCAGATGATGTCCTTTTAGTTTAAAATGACATGAGTGCATTTTGTCTCAAGAAGCAGAGATACATGAAGAAAAAATTCTTTAGGTAGATTTACACATATCTTGTAAGATTATAATTTAAATCAAGTACAAAGCTCAGTTTCAGCATTCCTTATTACCAGCCATATTAAAAGACCAGCAAATTGGGAGGTAAAGCTGCTTTAGCAGTGATGCTTATCTGACTTCAACACATCTTTCTTCATGTTTCAATCAAAGAACAGCTGCTATCATCCTACTGAGAAAATAGTGATAGCAGAACACATAGCAGCCTTAAAAACTGCTAACACAGGAGCCTTATTGTGGAAATAAGTCATCTGCAGTTAAACTTCACATACAGGAAAGCTTGTAAATGAGGTGAAAGGATGGATTTAGCAGTAACATTCTTTCAAAGTCTTGTACTCCCTTTCCAGAAGGACAGCTGTGAGCCAAAACAAGGCCTTGTTCTGCAGGTGATGCACCTTGATCTCCTCCAGATAACCACAAGAGATGGTCTTTCAACAGCCAGGCTGTCATAATGATTACAAATTACTAAATACAACACTGTCCCATCAAATCCCCTTAAGACAAAGTGCGGTGTGTCTTCATGTTGGCAACAATATTAACAACAAGGGGTTTTTTAATAAACTATTTCTGCTACCTTTACATTGCTATTTAGTGCAGTGCGGGGGCTTGTTTTGTTTTGGCTAAGATTACAACAATTTTTTGGATTTTTTTAAATAAAAGTAAAAATTATAAAATTCAATTAATTATTTGGAGAAACATCCTCCATTAGGCAAAAGATTTAAAACATAGTAGTTTCATTAAAAATAATGTTCTAAATCAAATGCAGTAGTGATAAGCAATCACCTCAATGGTAGGACAGAGCATTGAGACATTATGCCCATGACAGGAAGGAGAGAATTCCCTCGACTTGCTAGCTTAAACAAAGACCTTCTGTAGCTTTATATTTCGTGCACATGAGAGAGAGTAAAATTTTTGTAAACATAACACTTCAATTGATCTAATTTTATTCTGGTTTTACATGAATGAGATCTGTGTACTTTTTAAAACATATTCACATGTTTTCTGTCATACATGCAAAATATTAAAGTCTTCAAAAGTTATATGAACTTTACAACTAGGAAATAGACTCATTTTAGAAGGATGAGTACTATTCTTCTCTAAAAGGAAGACAGGGAAAATGAAAAGTGAAAATCCTTCTAGGATTTCACATCATTCCTATTGCTTCCAGGAAATAGCTGCTAATATGTAAAAATCTCTAAAGATTTAAACAACAAACCACAAGGACCAACATACTGACCTTCAACCTAAAATAACTTTTACTGTATATTGACCTTACTCATACAGTTGTTTCTTTGCCTTGATAAATACAACAGAATATTAAGCATGCTGCATACTGTACCTTTGTTAACCTAAGAAATTCCCATGAAGAAATGTGTGTAAGGAATACCTCAGACCTGGATGTGCTCACTTTGCCAGTTGCTAACCACTTTGGTAAGTAAAACTTCCTGCCAATATGAACAACTAGATCCTTTGGGAAGCAAAACTGGCATGTTCTACCTCATCAAGTTGGCCCTCATACCACACAGCTAGTTAAAGAGACATTCACTAAGACATATGCCAGCACACACGTGTTCTGCTTAAACTGTAGATGAACAGCAAACTGAGGCATTATTCCTGAGTGTGTCCTTTATACTGCCTTCCTTCTTCCACTGACTCATAGAGGATGCTACTGGTCAAGGTAGTCTCACAAAATAAGAAGAACTATTTGACTATGCCTACAAAAAAGATACCAACCATATAGCTAAATATGCAAATTACATGGGATGGGTAAATGCCAAATGGATTTACATTCATGTGGGTTCAGTTCAGGTATGAGTGATTGGAATGATTGACTCTGAAAGCTTCCAGTCACTCTGTATAAATAGGGATGAATAAAAAACTTTGGCATAACTACTCAGTCCCCTGACACTGGCAAGAAAGTCAGGCCAATTGGCCAAGGAATTTAGATTTAGACTTCCTTGAACATGTCAGGATAATAAAATAGTATATTAAAAAATATATCTTATTCACTCAACAAAGAGCCAACCCCAAACACTAGTATATTTATGTTTCAACACGTCAAATTTTTAAGCATTCAGATGCTAAAACAATTAGGAATTCATTAATCTAATCAGCAAAATATATTTACTTTTTCAGGCTTACAATGTGCTTGCAAACATAAAAATAAACCAACAAAATGTAGAATGTATGGCAAGGCAATTAATGAGTTTTCTTTGAAGTTGTAAATAGGAAGAGCAAATCAAAATATGCCTTTATAGAATTAGGAAATTATGCCAGTAGCCAACTCTCCATTTTTATAATATTGTTTTAAATAAGGAGATTGACTAGTTAACTAATTTCCAGTGATGACACTCTAAGCATCTTGATTTTTTTTTAGCTCAATGGCCATACAGTAATTTATTGAGTGCTAGATAACCTACCAGATTCATACCTGGAAACTCAATAAACAGCACTGTCCTAACCACAAAACCAAAATAGCTGAGTTTATACTTTTAAGGCTTCTGCATAACAGGCCGTCTTTTTACTAAGTGGCAAACCCTTGGGAAAACACTACAGGCCTGATCTGGAATCTGGTAGACCTGATTTTTGCCCTGACATAAAGAAAGCTTAAATCTGGTGAATCAAACTCTCTCACATTTTTTTAGCATAGGGAATTCTTTGATGGTGTACTGGCATTTTGGTCAGAATCTTTACCATGATACATCTCTTACACCACAGTAATGCAAATAGTGTACAATTCTAAGAAAATCAGAGGAAAAGAGAAATTTACTAGATTTCAAATGACAAAAATGCAGCTATCAAAAGAGTATATTATTTCTTGCTGCCTCTAAGCACGTGATTCATTGATCTGTCTGACATTTTGTAAAACTAAATGACAATAAATGTAAATGTAATTTAGGAAAATCAACATTTTCAAACTTAGGTGTAAAAATACGTGCACCAACATTTATTGATGCTTGACCTACATTTGATTATTTTTTTTTTATCTGAATGTACATACTGGGCTTTGTGTTCAGAAAATAGTACATTAAAGGATTTGAAAATGTAAGCCTTGGTGTGTTATACCACACTGCATTCCAGTTTTATGTTAAGATTTTTTTATGACATGTTAATTTAAGTTTTAAAATTGAATTCTTTCTCCTAAATCTGCAAAGCTTTTGATTATTGACTCTAAAGCATATAGATGTTCACATCATAAAGTTATTTAAACTATGCACACAGCCTGCAGATTAATAAACGCCAAATTCTCCCACTGTTTCCAAATTTTTGTCCTGTTTTGGATATCATACAAGCTGTCCTATGCAATATTATATTGTCTCTGCCAGAAATTGCTAAAGTCAGTACAAGTGTTTAAGATTTATTTCAGCAGTTGCCTTGGAAATTGGCAATAAGGATCTAGAACTCTTACTCTGCCACACACCCAAAGTCTTGAGCCATTCCTGATTTCACAGGAGTAAATTTATACTGTGCATTCTATATTAACAGATTCTCTTTTAAAACTCTTCTTCATATGCTAGCAAAGTAGACAAGCAGAAATTATGATGCATCTGTTTGTTTGCAGGGGAACAGTAAGGTAGATTCTTACGAATAAACTGTATTTGGAATAGACTTAGGATTCTCCCAATTACCAGCCTTTAACCATTTTTGTAGACTGGGTAGACCAGCAGATAAGACGACTCTCAGACAAGCCCCTGGCTCTTTTAAATCAAAAGCATAATGTCAATGAACATCCATTCACTCTGAGTGAAAAAGTAATTCATTTTACTTTCTATACAACTTTATATACCTTCCCAGATTTCTCATTAGCTTCTGAACATTATTTAGAATTTGCAAAATTCTGGAAAGACTTTTCAAACTCTTTAAGATTCTATTCTACCTTTCACCAATTGGAAAACAGAAGACAGGGTATTATTAGCCTTTTTTTCACTGCTCATATGCTACTGATAGCTCACAAAGGCAAATGAAATCATATGAAACAAATAATAGCACTTAAAATACTGATGGTTTAATGGTTTGTTGAATCTTTTTTCTAAAAATTTCACTTGTTCTTCAGATGCTGAGGACATGAACTATGTCTTCCTTAACAGAATTCACCAGGCAGAGATGTAAATCCATTGTAGGAGAAGAGGAATTTTAAGTTTTGAAAGATGGTGCTTAAAGACTTCAACTGTTGAATTAATCTTTTGAATACCTAGGTAATATCCCTGTTCACTAGGAGTGAGATTTCTTTAATCTGTCCACTTGACATCTGCTATATCTACATCATTCTTTTTCTGTACTCTAGTCTGGAGATGACTGAAGCTAATTTAACTCACTGTGCCTATTATGACTATTTATTTCTACTGAAATAGTTTGGGTTATGCTTTTTTAAAGTAACATAACTAATATACATTGTCTAACTCGATGGTAAGACCCCATCAGAGGATTATTCTGTGGACTGGCAAAATGATGTGTATACTACATCTCCATCCACACTACATTGCAGGCAGTTTATTTTGTATTAAAACTGTCATGTAATGAATTATCTAGAGTAGCAGATAGTTTATGTGTGTTAGTTATTACTTTTAGCAATGAATAAAACAATTGTGTTCTATTCTGGAAGCCAATTTCCTAAAGGGGCTTTCACACTCATAGCCTAAAGTAAACATCAAAACAAAAGCTGTTCTGGCACAACATAGGCACAACAAAGGTAAAAAGAAAGCCCAGTCTTCCTGTGTGTTCTAGACCTCACCTCCCTCCACTTTCCTGCTTTGAGGTTTCAGCTACGTGCCGCTCATTTTATGTGCCTGCAGAAGTAAGCTACAGATCATGGTAGTTTAGCTATTTGGGGGATCTCAACAATGAATAAATAACATAATGGAAGTCAGATTATCACAAAATTATCATGAAAGCAAGTAAACAGAAGCAAAAGGTAGATTACCTATTTTAGACATATTTCCTCAGTTAATGACTAGATACCCGAGTGTTGCAATAGCAATGATTTTGGAGAAAATTAGTTGGATCTGGAGTAGGAATGCAG
This sequence comes from Calidris pugnax, assembly GCF_001431845.1. Classification (NCBI taxonomy): domain Eukaryota; kingdom Metazoa; phylum Chordata; class Aves; order Charadriiformes; family Scolopacidae; genus Calidris; species Calidris pugnax. The sequence continues at coordinate 1,255,496 of NW_015090851.1, forward strand.
ATTATGAACTATTAGCAAAGACATAGTAAATAGTGTTTGCAGGTGGGATTATCCAAGGATTAAGGTGTAGAGCCATAAGAAAAAGGAAACAAAAGAAAATGGAAACAAAAGGAACCTCAAAAAAGTGGTGAAGATCCATCAAAGCATAACTTGAAGAGAGTAAAGAAATAATGACTATTTTTATGTCTCTCAGTCCTTTGTTCTCCCCATATCCTAATTCTATCCCTAAAGCAAACTTTTAACATACAATTTTCCTACCACTTTCATTGGACATAACCCATATAACCTGTTTTGTCATTCAACTTTTCACTCCATCATCTCAGATGTTCAATCTTGCCAAAACAAACTATACCCCATCCTGGTGCTAAAACCAGATTCTTCAGCTCCCTCGTGCTTCCACCTGCCTGAAAACATTCACACCAGTCAGCAAGTCTGTCTCTCTCTCAACGTCATACAACAATCACAGGTTTGAAGAAACCTCTTTTTGTCAATCTGCAGTCTCAGAAAGCCAATTCCCAACTTCATTACCAATCTCTTCCTCGCACTGACATATCACCAGTCCAAAACTATCTTCCCTCCACATTGCTGACATCAGAAAGGAAAAAGCAGAAGCAAAAGACAACACATTATTTAGCCAATATTGTTAATTTTTGATCCAAGCACAATTGTACGCAGCTATTTTATAGTTTCAGTTCCTATATAAGAATGGGAAAACTAAAAATAAATTATTATTCTACAACGAAGAAAGAATATTTCCTGCCACCTCATCATGCTCCACCTCAGTTACCAGGGATAGCTGTATCATGCTGTGATAATCTTGATTCAAGAATCACTACCTTATACAAATTGTAGCATTGTCACAGGCATTGAAATATTTAGTAATTTGACAGAATCCACGCAATTCTTCACGAAGTTAATTACCACTAAGTTTTAAAAGAAGTAACATGATCTACTACCAGAATCTTCATCTTACCATGTGGGCCATGTGATTAAATTAGCAAAAGAAAAATAAAAAAAAATAAAGGGTGACAAAAATAAATAATTTTAAAATGTAGATGTAGTATCATATTGTAATATGAATTTGTACATATCTCATATACAAAAGCACTGATTGCAACAAGATACTTGGAAATGAAACCAGACTTTTGCATGATCCCACTTCCTGTAAGTGGTTTAAAACTAATTTTTTCCATTTTAATCCATTATTTCAAAGGAGCATCTGGGCAAAGTATGCTTTTAATATAGCCCAGTGATTTATTTATTGCTTGCAACAACATTTGGCAATAAAAATATGCATGCAACAACTTCACGCAAAACTGTTGCAAAGACATTCAGAAAAGCAACTACTTGTAAAAGACAATTAGTGTGCTAAGAAAGAAGGCAGGCAGTAACATGCATTTTGAATGACATGTCTAAGTTTCAACAGCAGCTTCCAGGAAACATTTACATTTGAGAAATCCCTAGTTTGACCTCTTTTTCCCCAGTTTGCTTGCTGGCAGATAGGAGTACATGACAAATGAACCTAATTTAAGTGGGCTGAATGCCAGATTGCCTGTTAAAAAAGAGCACCTGATTGTACATTAGGTGAGAGGTCAGTGACACTGAACACCAGCAGGTGTAATAACAACCGCAGGCTTTTTGTAAAGGAAATGCAAACAAGAATTCAGCCCCAGGACATTCAGGATAGTGCCTACATGCTTAGGTACCAAGTGATTGGCAGTCAGGATTGCACATCAGGACACTTGGTGATGCTTTGTTAAGCTGTACCATGACAGGACTTTGAGCGGTATGTCATGAAAAATGGAGTCTTTAGTTAAAATCATAAAAGCCCATAAAACTAGTCACTGGAGAAGAAAGCAGCTTTTCTACTATCAAAAAAGCCTCAAAATGCACAGGATAAATCATTGTGCATCTCAGCACCTGTTTTCTCCTTGTTAAAAAGCCTTGATGCATCTGTCATCATTTAAAAACACCAGTGTTGGAACTACCTGATCATGAATCTTTGAAACATTTGCCAAGACAATATCAGTTTCTTGCAAATTCTGTACACTCTACCCACCATATGTGGGAAGAGTGTAGAAAACCAATAAGTAAATAACATTTTAAAACAGCATTAGTCCATCTTATTAAATTACATTAATTATTCAAACACCTCTCCTGCAGATTTGGAGGTTTTATTTTCCAACTATTGCTTCTTGATCTAGGGAAAAGTGACTGGTTGATAAACAATATTTTTCTTAAACAGAAGCTTGCTAAAATTGCATCATAATACCAGTACCAAAGCATGCAATTTGTAGCAGCCACAGTGCAGTCTTGTAACAAACAACTACAAAGACAATATCTAGTCCAGCTTTTACAGATTTGGGGGGCTTTATTTTTTAGAATACCCCATCCACACTTTATTTCTGGAATATTGGCGTCTCTTGTGGTTAATATTTTTTTTTTTTTCATGTTGGTTTAGAATCTGGCAATGCATCTTTGTCTGTTTCAAAATTTCAGTCGTGATATTAAGATGAATGTAGAGATCTTGGGTTAGAGGATAAATACTCTAGTTAATTAGTGTTAGCAGGATACTAGCAACAACTGTATGTCATATGTATACATACATATGATCAAACATAATAAAGTTATTTAAAAAATAGTTTGCTTAGGTAATTAGCTTACTGCTTTCGATTTTATTAAATACATTGTTCTGAATGATGATATGTGGCAGATCCTGCTTGGTAAGAGAGATGGTTTGATTGTCTTTCATATTAAAATATTTGTGCTACAATTAATTTTGCATAAAAATTTTCTTAAGATTATGCTCTACCAGACATCCCAAATGAGGCTACTTATTAAAAAGACATTCACTGATGATGGAGTGGTTTTAGATTTAGATTTTGGTCATTATATTCTGTTTTGTATTGGAAAGCAATACATAATAATGAAAATGAGAACAGCATAGCTGACACTCTCCAGTTTTAAAGTTCTTGTGTGAAATATTGTCCTCACAAAAGTCAATGGAACAATGACAGAGTTTACTGAGATTCTTCAGGACAGTGGTGGCTTCATGTGCTACGTCCTTCCTCTTCAACAACATGGATTTGGCACGTAACAAATAAAATTAGATGAAACCATGAGAAAACAAAGATTTCTAAACTCAGTATTATACTTCTTGAAACACAGTGAAACACCCACTGTCATTACTTTTGAAGTAAAAACAGTCTGTGGCTTACAGATCTTCCAGCTGGTCTTCTTTTCTGAAGGGCTTTTATGCATAAGACCATGCACAACCACACCCTACACTATCATTTCACCATACTCAAAATTTACAGTGCAGTTGATTGCTAATGAATTTCTCCAAATACAGAAAGCGCATACAACTGAAAATGATGGAACAATTTACTTGTGGAAAGAGGCTTGTTTTCTGAAAACAAAAATGCATTTTTACAAGGTACTTAGTAATTCTTCCTTTAGAGAATTTCATATTCTAAGACAATTCAGTAGCAACTTAAGTGCACCAGATCACATAACTTCATGAATCTGAATGCACAAACACAGCATTTGAGTATTTTTAACATTAGTTTATTAACTGAAATTTACTTTGTGGGTGATAAGCAGCTAGTCAGTTTTGTCCAATCAGCCCATTTAGGGGAGAATGTGTTAATCACCTGCTGGGTGGTGGTGGGGAATCTATCCTTTGATCAAAGGGAGACATACTGGTTTTACTTTACATCCTGTCTCTCTAGTTCTCAACCAGCCCATAGCTGGAGGGATTCATTTCAGGATTTTTCTTTATTCCCAGTATTCTGTTACTTGCTGCATACCACCACCCAAGACATCAGGGCTAAAACCAAACACTCTTTGTGGTATACCCATATGACAGACTTCAAAATGGAAACGATATTTAAGTTAAACCTGTAAGATCAAGTTTGCTGAAATCCTGCAACACATGCAGCTTTTGAACACTTCAACATCAGATCAAAGTTTGCCAGACGGAGTCAAGGAGAGAATCATTACATTTAAACCTATCAATCCTCAAGGAAAAACAGAGTACATTGGTAAAAGTACAGTTGACAGTATTCATTTTGTCTCATAGCTAATAGCAGTTAAATATCACTAGGGAGCTCATGTTTTTTCTTGGTAGTCTTTTTTCTGTAACTAAGGCAGGGTTCTCACTCACAGCTTGTCTTAAAACGCATTCTTAAAAGCTACATGGCTTTCAAGAGGCAAAGAAAGGGTATCTTAAAATGAAGGACCATTTCCAAATAAAACTTTCCCAAATTTTCTTCAAGCAATAAGACTGTGTCTGTGGAGGATTCACATACAACTTTAGTAGCTTTCATAGTAAGACCTCTCTTTTGTACAAAACCAAAAGACAAGGTACTCTAAAACACTGCAATATTTGAACAACTAGTCTTCACTTTTTCTAATTAAAAATTAGAGAACTTAAGAAACAAGTAAAAGAGATGTAACTGAAAAAAAAAAAAAAAAGAATTAGCCCTCAGAGAATGAGCTGTCTTCTCAACTGCAATCAGTTTCAGGTTTATTTTGGTTGACAGGTTCAATTCTAAAACTATTACTACTAGCAGAGAATTTTTTAGCATTTATCACTTTTCTTAAAATGAATGGTAATTCAAGTCCTAAATACTTTTCCATGTATTAATTACACATAGAAATACATTACAAGCCCTAAGGTTGACTGATTTTCAACACTGCAATTGTAAAATAGTTGATTTGAATTATAAAATAGTTAACAATAAGAGAGTTTCTTACTAAGTTTCCTGCCACTGACTTCAGAAATTAAGCAAATTTACAAATGAAGAAAAAGATATCCTAGAAGATGAATGACCACAACTGCATAAAAGATGGAGCAAAAACTGAATCTGATTGATAAAGAAATCTGGGAGAAAAGAGCAAACAGATTTCAAGCAGTTTTATAAGGATGACCCACCATTTCTAAATATTTTGCAACTGAGTGTTGCAGAATCTATGCAAATTTCTCAACAATTTTGTCAGCCTCAGAGTATGAGTGAGGCTACATTAAATAGGGCAGATAAGGACTCATATTTTCATTAAATCTAACCACAGATTTAAATCATAAGTACAGCATAGAGTTAGGCAGAAATGAAAATTTAGAGAGTTGGTAAAAAATTATCTCAGTAGCATGTCATTGAAGGCAAGTCCAACATCGGATCAGGAACTATTATAAAAACAATTTGCAAAAGGAGTAAAGCTTTTCACCTTTATCGTATTTTTTGCCCACAATTAATGCACATAGGATATAATACCCAATTACATTAAGAAATTTAAGGGTGATGTCAAAGCACTTTCCACCCAAAGGGCTTGAACACAATTCAATCAAAATGTTAGGATCTGTTACTACTTACACAGGTATAAATTCCTGTAGGGGTATAGAAGCAATGTAACTCAGACCTAAAGCTTCTAACTGCCATAATCAAAATCATCCTAGCTAACAGAATTCCTAAACCATTAAAACTTGCTTACATTTGACCCTGTGCATATTCTTAGAGCTAAAATGAATCCTCATGAAAAGCTCACATGCAGGAGCCAGGTCAACAGATGTAAAACACTACACAAAGAATGTGACTGTACTGTGCTTCTTTGAGGGCTACAACAAATAAAGATTTAGGCCTCAGCCATGTTAGAGAACAGTAGTCATTGGTAAAGACTTACAGACAGACTTTAATATCTGCTATAAAGAGCAAATCTTTTGGCTGCATCTGAGATTTGTCACCTACTGTATTTCAAAGTCCTAGAACTATGTGTGACAAAATTAATCATATTATTAATATAATCAGCCCAGCAAAGACTTATTGCAAGATCTATCCAAACTGGGATTTGGGTCCTTTTCTTTGTTTGTTTTGTTTTTTTGAGTTTTTTTAAGAACTGTTTTTCCTGGAATTTAACACAGATTTATTATCCAGAAGTATAGCTCCTATAAAAATGGAAAATATCATTTATTACTGATCTCCATGCTTGCATCTGGGAAAAATATGTCTATCTGTAAAATGAACAAAGAGGTTCTGATTCTGATTAGTTAAACAAAAAAAGCGCACTGGTTTAATTTAAATTATTTTAATAACCTGATTACCTAAATTGGTGCAAGAGCCTTTGAAGATAAAGTGATTTCAGAAAGGGTCTTTTTGTTTTTAATTTATGGACATAATTCTCTTCCAGACTGAGCTTTTCCACTTGAAGATGTTACCACCACTAGCTGCTCTTCACTAACCGTCAGCTGGATGTTACCACACAGTTTCCAACAGAAAGTCAGAAATGTCAGCATGCTCTCTAATCCACACCAGGCAACGATAAACATGCTTGCCTGATGAATGGGTATTCATCACTATTTAAGCTAACCTGGCTCAGTTTGCTTGAAGTTGATATGGGATTGATGGGAGTGATTTCTTCTGTTGAGAGATCTGGGAGGGTAACAATCTCTAGCAGAAAAGTAGTAATAAGCACATAAAGGTGGGTGGTAATATCATCAAGGGGCACAGCTGTTTGTAGAGTGCTCTGCCCATGGCCTAAGGCTGTGGACAGATATCCTCATCTACGTCCAGATACGCTGATGAAAGAGATTCCATCTGCTTGTCCCTCTCCCTTCTATGACTTCTTCAAATCTTCCAGTAAAGCTGTTCAAGTGAGTATCTTGCTCATTTCAGTCAAAAAGATCTGGCTTAAAATAAACTAGTCCATGAACTGTTTAGCTAGTTCGGCTCAGTTTGGTAGAACCGAGAGTCAGGCTGAAGAGTTCATGCATGATCTGGCCAGCCAGATGATCTGAAAGGCTCCATTAGGGAACCAGTGAAATCATCACTGCTCTTCTGGAAAACAGACCTGTAAACCTTTTCACTGGTGAACTGTCTATAAAGCAAAGATCAAAACTGAAGTAAATTGAAGCAGCAAGGCTCTGCCATTTGCGATACGGAGGAATATTCCATCACAAGAACTGAAGTTGCTCTTTGCCTATTGGTCTCTTGAAATGCAAAATTAGCACAACAGATTTTTTTAAACAAATGAGAATATTGATGTCAAAATGGATGCCTAATTAGAGTGGGACAGTATAGCAAAATGAGTAATATTAACAGGCATTCCTTAACTGTTTCTAATCCAATACATTAATATTTGCTACAAATAGCTTAATGTTGTAAAAGCAACATTCCCAAGATGCTTGTTACCGAACTTAATTAAATCACACGAATAAATATTTTTTCCTGAATTTTTGTATTGTACTCTCTGTAACAAAATTATTTATAAATTATCATGTTTCAGCCACTGATTCAAGGCTCAAACTCAAGACAATCCCATCCCACCCAATGCCTTTTCTTTGGCAGAAAAAGGGAGTGGTTATACAAGTAGTATACACCTGCTGAAACAGCCGAATGCCTTTGTTTCTTTGCATCTACAGCTCACTCAGCTCAGTCTGAGCTCTGGCCACCACACCCAGATGAAGTGTTTCCATTATTGCATGTGTGAGATCTGAAAATCTGCATTAGAAACCACTGCCAGAATAACATGAAGCATAAGAGATAGGGATGTGTCTCAAAACTGGCTCCAGGCCTTGTGGCTGGTAGGACTGGATATCTATGATAGCAGTCATCACCTATCAAAGCTTTTCCTTGAGGAAATCAAGAGACATATGCAATGACAACTGGTATTTCATTGATGTTAAGTAGGTCAGCACAGGGAGGTTTTCTTTTTTTTTTTTAAGCAGAATTATAGCATTGTAACTAACAGAGAATAAATATGTTTATATTAAAAATAGATAATAGATAATATTTATTAGGTATTATTTTCTGTAATCTACTGAACATTTTCTCTTGTATTTTTCATAAACTTCACAGAGCAATTTATATAAATCTCATGTTTATTCTGAACTGACTCTTTTTTCATATTTTAGTATTCAATTGTAAAATCTTACATTCAAAAGTTGAGGTCATATGGCCTTTTATTAGGTCTTTAAGTCAGGTGATACTTCTGCTTCCAAATGAATCCAGACTTTCCAAGGGGAATGCTGTTGCAAGTCCCATATTCACATACTCCAATATGCACAAACAACTACTTCAAACTTTTTTGAAGAAAAATACTCATTTCACATGTTCACATGAATACTTGTAGAAGTGCAAGCTAGCAAATTGCATTGATTGATCATTGAATTCAGCTCTTTAAGGCATTTTTTTGCTACTTTTTCAATATGTCAGCTTAGCTTCAGATACTAAATAATATCTAGATTATGTGATTACTTCTTTTGGTATGAAGTCAGTGATCACCTACTCCTCCTTACAGCAATATATGAAACAAAGTTTAGGTGTGAAAATACATACTGCCTTTTCTCACTTTCTACGTTGTTAAAAATTGCCCTAGTATGTTATTTATTTTTACTATGGAAGATTATAAAAGAGCTTAACTGATGACTGTAGGCCCTGTGATTGGTGTCTTTAGGCTGACTACATCAAACGCTTTGAAGTTCAGTTCCTCAGCTACATTTTCAGATTGTTCGCGCAACTTCTGCACCTGCACTGAAGAAGCTGAGGCCAAAGTTCAGGCAGAATGGCCTGACTCACACAGCTAAAATAAAAGTGACAGACAGAAAACTTTTGAATTTATATAATAAAGCTCTATAGCTAGACATGAAGGTGATTTGGTGTCTCATAAATACCAAGGATAAGATAAGATAAAAGCCTGTCGGAGTAAAGTAAAAGACATCTAGTTTGTACAAATCTCTTTGAGAACACATATAGTAAATGCACAGATTTTTTTACTAGGACTATGAACAAACCAAAAGACAGAAACTGCTCTGAATGAAAACATAACATTACTGAAATAAATAACAAGACTCTCATCAACCTCAGTGGGCCTAGGGTTTCAACTTTGTATTTGGCAGTAGCAGTGTTGTAACAGAAAGTTAAGAAAATAGTGAATTTTCTTTACTGATCTTCCATTCCATAGGAAACACAGAAAAAGTTTCATGTTTGTCAAGTGATTAATGTATTTCTGCTGTATAATCAATAAAAAATAACCAAATACATGCAGCTAAATAAATTCCTATGTACTTTTAATGAAAACCCTCTGTCTTCGACAGTGGACAAGTAATATTTGAAAATACTAGCAGTAGTGATGACACCTTTAAGAAAAAAAGAAAGGTAACTTTTTAACTAATATAAAATTTCCCAATTAAAATAAGAACTATAAATGTCTTCCATTATGAAAAAAAGTATTTTAACAGGAATCAAGGCTAGTCACAGATCTGTCCATAGTTTGCCAAACAAACATTCCTAGGGAGGTTCCTCCTTTTGTTTAGTAAAAGCCAAGTTGCAGTAAGACAACAATCATGTCTAAAAATTCACAAATCCAAAATGCCCTTGGGCTCCAGTCAATGTAGCAACACCCATTTAGCTAATTATGCATAGAGCTAGTATTCATACACTCTATGAGAGAATTAAAATGAACACTGCAAACAGTCATGCTCCTTATTTTTCCATTGCTTTTTACTCTACTAAGACATTTCAAAGTTAATATGTTTTTTCCAAAACAGGCTAAACAGAATATCCAAACATAAAGAAAAATAAATTCTTTACAAAAACCTTGACTTGAAATAATGAAAACAAAAAGCAGAACAATAGCTAATAGTTAACGTCTTTAAACATATCCTTATATAGTAACATGACCAAATTTTGTTATGCTTTATACTGCTATTAGTAAGGACATCTTGAAAGAAAACTGTTCACCACATCTCAACAAAGACAAAGCTAGGCACAGCACACATACAAAACACATCCAAGAGTTAGACGTGAACAGTGGATACTTGCCTGAGGAATAATTAAGAAACTTTACCCTTTCTGTAGACAGTTTCTGCTTTGAACGGTTTTTTTACTGAATGACACTGATGCCTCACAAAGAATGCCTCCACAGTCACTACTAAGGCAAAATTTTAAAATTATAGACTTTATGTTCAGCTCCTAAATGCAAATTTAGCAGACTAGCTTTATGATTTATTTTCAAAAACACTATACTTCATTTGCTGGCAGTCACAAGCTTCAGTCTGTCTTTGTTTCAAGTATGAAGGTAACCCTGTTCTAAGGATATAACAGACAATAAACTTGTCCAAACACTCCTAAACATCTTTTAAAACATCTGATTTACTTCACATCTGACAAAGAATAAAGTCTAGAGTACTGTACAAATAAAATACTGTACAAACAGGCTTTGTGTTGATTTCTATTACAGACATACATGGACAACTTGTGGCAAAGTCCTAACTATTTTTCCAGTGTCTGCAGCACTTCACTGGTAGGAACTGGAAAGGAAAAAACAAGCACTTGCTTTCCCTGCCCACACCTCAGCTGTGCCGTGAATCATATTTTCTGAGAGTCACATGGTTTCAGTTACCCATGAGAACTTGCTATATAGGCTTAATTCTTAAAACTTATCATAACCTCCTGATTTCCTTTTTTTTCTTTGGGTGAGGAGAGGGGAAGGGATCCTGTTTCTAACAAGCCCCAACTGGTACAGCTACACGTGCTACCAAATTTGTTGGCCAGTGAGATACCCCTGAGCACCTCATCTGTTCTTTAATGAGTTACAAGCTTTCTATAACTTTACAACACATCCTCGTCCTGCCACGCTATATTTCCACCATCATTTCATGTTCACTATTCTGTAGTATTTGAGCACTGAAGTGGTAAAGTTTAAAAGGACTTCACTGATTTTTAACTTACTACTTTTTAACTGTAATTTGAAGACCAGCCTGTGCTTACCTCACATAGGCAGAATACTACCTCATGGTCTTGGGAAAACTTTTGATTGCACAAGGCTATCTACACTGTACCTAAAACAATGTTAGTGAGCCTATACAATCAGAATAAAATTAGACTTGAAACTAAATACTTTGGTATCTGTCTCAGGTGCTTTTTATCTTATAGAAAAAAAGAATCCTCTTCAAGAGAAATTTATTCCAATTCAAAAACATATTCTTTATTTGACACTACTGTAACAAAAATTAAATTAAGATTCCCTTAGTCTCTTGATAGTCAGTTTTCAAAATGACTGTACAATTTCTATACAAGTTTTTTTAAAACAAAACAAACATATTTTTGAGACTCTAGAAGAACATTAATATGCTTTGGTTCATAAACAAATGTGTGTGTTGCAGTGGAATTGCTGCATCCATAGTTTATATAATTTAAACTGTATAACTAAAAATTATGGCAAATATATTAACTATAAAAAAGGTGAAGGTCATTTTTCTAGAAATCCCCATTCTTGAGCTTCAAATACTTTTAAAATTAAATTCTTGCTAAAATTATACTTTCCACTCCAACATAAAATATATCCCTCACATTCACTGAAATACAGGAAAGCTTTCTAAACAAGAAATACATCCAATTAACTGTATTGTCTGCATTTTACTATACACTGAACTGACTGGAAGATTTGATTTCCCTCAGCCATACTACCTGTTATGAAAATCAGGAGAACGTGTGAGAGGAAGAATGGTAGAAACAAGTCTAATCCCATGAATTAAGGGCTGTTTTAAGAGTCCTTACATTATTAAGAGTGAAATCAGCACCTTCCTACATGGAGATGAAACCTCCATCTCCTTCCCATTCCATTTACCTTGTCTCCAAATCTATTCCAATAGGCTGCTGAAAGTTCACTAGTTTGACCACTCATCCACTCTACTACTATTGTGCAAAAAGACTCAACCCGTCCTGCCTAACCCTGCAGCCACAGTGTGATGAAGATAATCAGAATGAACTCTGCACCCATCATTCCTCGTGGTTCAGGGAGTTCTATCACCTTGCCTTGGAGAGAAGAGCACCCAGACTCATGTTCCATGCACTGTCAGAAATATAGGACAGAGTGCTCTGTAGTGAGGAGTTAATGCATAGAGCTTTAAAACTCTGCACAGAAATGGATTTATTGTAATTGCTTACTTGGATATTCTTCTGATGTTAACAATGCCACTTTTAAATAGTAATACAACATTCAAGACAGTTCCTTTCACCCTGATTACTAACCCATTATGAAATTCATTTAGCCTTGAGCCATATGTCTCCAAGACAAATCTTATGTGTCTTGAATAGCAATAGAAATTATTAAAACGTTCCAAAACTAAGTCACAAGCACTATTCCTTAAGTTGTTAGCTCTCAAGTCTGTGCAAAACAGAAAAGTTTATCCATTTTTTTTTTCTAAGTGTCTCTATTGTAATATATACTTACAGCTCTTAACAGCGAATATGAGTAAATTTAGTATTACCATACGTATTTTCAGAAAGGTTTATAGGTCTGGGACTTAAATTAGGGAAGGAGGTCTATGACATGAATTTTCACCTTATGGTAAAGCTAGACTTTCCACTAGACTCATCGCTATTCTACATACAAGGACAGGTCTACTTGTGAATTCAATCTGGAGTGCAGGCTATGCCTGCTACCAGCTATTTGTTATAATGCCTTTGCAGTGCTCCCCACTGGAAAAGAAATAACAAGTTATCTGTCAAGGGTCTGGTATACAACGATACCAGATAAATTACGTTGGCATTTGAACAAAAGAGTCAGAAAGGAATGTCTGTTTTTAAATTGGAAATATATATGGGCCTGGAAAATAAACAAAGATCTGCTCTCCACGCCCAAGACAGAAAATGATGCTGACAAACAGCTGAAAATTACATTGCTTTTAAATAACATCATAAACTGCTATTAAAATATCATGCAGCTGCACTTAACAAAACTTGCTAATTACCTAAAACACAACACTAAGAAAAGCCACAAACCTTTTTTACATTTTTATATGAAAAAGAACAATTCCAGAGTCTTTTCAGGAAATAAGGAAGTGCAACTAAAAATATTTAGAATACAAGCTACATACTTTCCTATTGTTACCACATGCAACGTCTGTGTCCATAAACACAGAGGTTATCTACACATACAACCTGTACGAGTGTGACAATTAAAATTGATTCAGAAAGCATAAAACCAAAAATGGTTTATAACAATACTCTGATAAAACAAGGCTGCTTTCATTTAAATGCTAATGGTACCACAGTGCCCATTATTTTATTTTAATAATGTTGAATCTTAAACTTCTCTCTGATAGAAAACTTCAACAGTTTAATTTTTTTTAAAAAACAAAATACAAATTATTCATTATGGATAATACTAATTTTGCATTATACAACTATTCTAAAAAGTAAGTATATAAGAACAAAAGTTATTTTGGAGATTTTATGCCTGTCAAATAGAATGACTGACTTTTAATGTGGCTAATATCACTACTGAAAACAAAACAAATCATGCAGTCTTTGACTTCGGGTGACAGGGGCCAAAGCAATATAAAGTACGGCAGCTTTAATGACACATTAATCTTTACTTATGTGAGTAGATTTTGCTCCTCTGAACAGTCCCACTGCAGTAAACAGAATTTTTCCAGTAAGAAGTAGTGATGTGAGCAACATTTTCAATGAGCAAACCTTCAGGTCTGATGGTCTTAGCAATGTTGAGACCACAGTGATCATGAGCTACAAACTACCTACAGCTTCAAAGGCAAGCACCAAAAAGGTGGATAAGCATTGATCAATAACTAACACGCAGTCACAATATAGTATTTACTCATAATTGAAAGACACTTGAACAAAATAAGATGCACTTCATACTCTTAAATATCACAACCAAATTATTGTACGAATATTAGTCCATCAGATTACCTCAGCCAAAGAGCATTTACTGCATAGACAGAGTATACTTTCCTTATTAAGCATCTACTGCATATTTTAAAATATCTCTAAAACATTTTATCTTAATAGTATTTTTTCCATGCATATTACAAATTCTTTTCCAGTAAATTTTATGGTTAATCTGTGGCAAACTTTCTTAAGTATCAAACTTTCATACTCATTCTGCAAAGATATCACAGTTTTCTTACAGGACAAAAAAAAAAATCATATAGCAGATTAATACTAGTTTAAAGAAATTCTTCTCTACTGAAAACAGGAAATTGTTTAGACAAACAGGTACAGACACACTCCTTTTAAAGTTTTGTACCTACCTACACCTTTAGCCACAATAGGCTATGAAAAAAATTAAACCATTAGACCATTAAGCCATTAGACATAGTTTCTCACCATTCATTGCATATGAAAAAACATTTTTTACACATTTCACAAACACACTTGTCAAGAAACACAGAACAGTTTAAAATAAAACAATAAAAATTAGACTGCAACTTGAAAGAGATAGAAAAGAGAGTTTCTCACCCCTCAAAACAAAACTGGAACTTTGGTTTATAGGAACGGCTATGCCCATATACCCTCCTCGTCATCCTGTGTGCCAGACAAGATGCACAGAGAAGTTAGCATTAGAATGAATGAAGAAAAGGTTAGTTACTTTTGTGCAAATAAAATATCATTTTTTGGCTGTTAAAAACATGATTTTTTTTTTTTTAAAGTGTAAGCCAGCAAAAAATCTGAACGAGTTTGTGTTACATATACAAGAGTCTGCATCTATAGCAACCAAAAAAAAATAAGAACAGTGACCTAAACATTTTTCCCACTGAGTTAAAACAGTGTGTAGGAAGTAGATAATATGATTAAATATTAAAAGATTATCTATTTTTCAATTGCACACAATTCAAACCAACATTGACAGCAGAAATAAATCAAAACTTATAAGTAAGCAAAGTAATTACTATAATCAAATTGTCTTACATGCTGTTAGGTTAAAAGATACAAAACTGCTGAAGAATCAAAAAAATCTGTCATTAGCAAAGTACAGTTTTCTAATGTTATCAGTTAAATCTATCTTTTAAGCAATACTTAAACACTGCATATTGTTCAATACTATTAGACATTTTTTCTCCTTTTTTTCCATTTTTGTTCCATGATTACTCTTTTATTTAGCATTTTAATGATAGATAACATCAATGGCAAATACATAAAAATCATAATACTTTCAGAACTTTTTTTTTTTTAAAGGGATTATTTTACTGTAGGTATGCTGAAAGAAGAAGGTCTTTGTTTACATTTGTTATAAACCTGGAGTTAGAAAGAACAAAATAAAAATATGAACTAAACCAAGAGAGTGAAATGGTTCCTCCCTGGATACTTTTACTGAAGATTATATTTTTTATAATGATTCTTTATCTATGTGCAGACCGATGTGCATGTGCATATCTATACCTGTATATAGTTCTACTATGTCAAATTCTGATGTGATACTCAGCTTCTAGAACAGAGGTGCACAATAAAACATTTTTCATTTAACTCAGCATTTCAAAATCAAATGTAATCTTATCATTTTAGATATCCTTAAAATTCACCCATTAATATTTTAGAAACATTTTAAAAAAATAGATTCTATAGTTTCAAGACTTTGAAAGTTAGCTGGTGTAACATATTGCTGACACTTAATTAAATCTAAAAACTAAATAAAATGAATGGTAATTAATTATGATTGAAACAGACAGGAATTTTAGCCTGAAAATATACACTGCCAGTATCACTACTGTTCCTAGTCCATTCTTGGAATAAAAAAGAGCTCCCAGATGTCAACTGTTATTAAAAACCAGATGTTAAGATAGATGTCTTGCATGTTGCTGAATTAAGTAAAGAAATCTGACAGTCCACTATAAACTTAGCTATCATTTAACACAGAAGAAATGTGGGTAAATTTTTTACAGTTAACTTGGAACACGCCTTAGTTATAAGGTCTGCACATCTACACCACAAAGCAGAGACAAAGCAAGGCCTGAATATTCTTATTTATTTTTGAAACAAAGGGACAGATTCTGTAAAACTTCCAGTGAGCTACGTTTGCCTCACTGAAAATAAGAGTCCTTCCCTCTAAATTCTACAGGATCTACTTTTATTCAGGCCCTACTAACGCTAATTGAACTGACTTTGAAGTTGACAAGAGTTTTGCCAGAGTAAAGGTTGAAGAAAGACTGAAGGATATCTTTTCCTCCAAGTAGTTTGATCCTATTTCACTAACAGAACGCATTAGGTTAATCTTTGGTGATATCTTTAAAAACAGCAAAAATCAACAAAATGGGCAACTCAGTAAGTTTCCAAATGACTCCTCCTAACTAAATACAGCTGTTTTGCTGTTTTGTGTCTTGCAATTCCTCAAACGGGCAGATGTTCATTTTTACTTCAATTATTTGCATGATCTCTTTTTGGCAGAATTCTAGAAGAGTTGAAAAATCAAATATTGTCAAATATTTTTAAAGAGTATTATGGGAAATTACAGACTATATAGTTTGACACTGATCCTGATATACAGTAAGCAATAAATTAAAAGATGGAGCTCAGTTAATGTCAATCAACATTGCTTTATTAAGTACTGGTCCTGTCAAAATAACTTTCTGTTTTTTTCAATTACATAGAGACTCTTTGCTAACACAAGTGCTTTGAAATAATATGCTGAGATTTCTGTAAGGCATTTGATTATGTGCCACAAGACATAGTGTCAGCAAATTTAGCTCTACATAGAATGAATGTTGCTGGAGAAGGAAAGGGACATGCAGATACCTTTTTTCATCCCAAACTTGTTCTGTATTCCCCTGACTTGAAAATAAAAGTCTGACAAAGACTGCTTGGAAAAGTGAACATATTTGGGATTAGCTGAATAAATGTTATAAGCCACTTAAGCTTATGACTGAAATCATGTGCCATCATTTGAAAACAAAAGGGCAAACTTAGAAGACAGGGGAGTGCATCTGAAATCGATATCAAAAAGGGCTTTACAGATCACAATGGAAGTGAACATGTGCACAATGTTGAATTTGCAAGGACAAATACAGGCAGAGAAATAAAAATCAAAAAGTTTGCTGTAAGTCTGTGCAGTAGCATAAGATCATTAATAGAATTATACATCTGGTGCTCGTGTCATACACTTATGAATATTTGAAAGACTGTAACCAGATCAGGAAACAGCAAAAACTATTGAAAAATAAACTTGGCAGTGAGAAACAAAACAGACTCAACCTAACTGGTCACTCAGAAAATATTAAAAGATTGTTTGATCACTATTAACTGACACATACAGAAGACAGCTCTTTCTCTAGCAGAAAACAGCTAGATAGATGTTTATAGGAAGTAATTAGACTTCAAACATGGTACATATTTTTCAATAGCACATCAGTACTGGATAACTTCAAGATTTTATATCTGTCTAAAGGATATGGCTACCTGTATTCAAAACAATTTTAAAAATTACAGATTTAATTAAGAAATGAGTGGTCAGGTCCAGATTATGATCATGGTCCACTTCACCTTCAACATCTACAATTAACAAAAATCCTCTTCCACCTTTTTTCCTCATACCTGTTTTAGTGAGAATGTCTGTGCCATGATCTATTTTGAAAACAAATAATTTATTATGCATTTTCCAATTTTAATTATTAACAAGTTCAGAAGAAATTAAACACAGTGATCTGTTTTGACAGACAACTGAATAGATAAAACAAACCTTCACTGGATTTTAAATTTTTAATACTAAAAGCAACCTCAAAACCAGTCTCAACATACTACCTTTTTAAAAAAAACCTGTATCTATGTAGTATTTTTGACTTACACCTACTCCAGAAAATCTGTTCACATCTCATTTTAAATTCCATACACTAATTATTTAGAGAAGATAAATAGTACTTTAATAGTACTTTAAGACTTGCACTAACCTAAGCAGAGCTCACCCACTTAGAATCCATATCAAAAAAGCCAACGTTTCATAATTACATGTGTTATTACCTAATATGTTTAGTTAATTATGTCATGTATTGATGATAGGTAATGAACTGACCTAAAAATACTTGGCATTTGGATGACAGTTGAGCAAAGTAAAATTCCTACGGATATTGGAGAATGTCAGCCCTCTTTTTCATTAAAAAAATAGGATTAAACCAAAGAACCATAATTTCACGATATATGCTGTCACTTCTTAATTTAAGAGAAATCAAAATGTATAGATACAAGATCTTAAAGAATTATTACAAGCACTCACTGATCATTTACTATTCCCATTATGCAGACAGGTTGTTTTCAAGCCTGCACTATCTCCTTCCAGTGCATTGGATCAAAGTTATGAGATAAAACTCAACTAACCTTGTCATTCTGCTGCCTATTACATTTTTAGGAGTGGCTATTTACTGATGAAAATCCTAACGTAGCATTACAGGCTTTACAGATTTTTCTGTACAGATAGAAACAACTACCTAAAAGCACTGGATAAAAAGCATGCAAGAATCAGGATTGTAGTTTTCATCGGTAATATGAATAAACTATTCTAACAAGAAGCTACTGTGTGGTACCTCAATGCAAACAGATAAAGTAAGAGAATACAGAATTCTTCAATGGTGTTCTGAGACAAATTAAGTTCATTACCTGTTTCAGCATTCTTGACATACTGTGAAGCAAAATAAAAGCTGCAGTTATGCCTTATCATTTATTAATATTGGATCAGAGGCTTCCTGAAGAATGCTTAGTCTTTCATATCAATGTGTATCCTACAGAATCATTAATCTATGGCTCTTTCAAACAATAATCAAGTCATTTTCGATTAATGTTTGTGTACATTTACTGCTTTTTAAACTTGGATCTTTCATTGGTTTATATGGTCAAGAATAGCAGTTCAATGACAAAAACTGCAAATCAAAATCTCAATTACAGAAAAACAAACAGGAAAAAAACAAAATTAAAGAAAAAAAATTGAATTGACAAATTAGTATACACTCTTAATTATTGCAAATTCAAAATATTTAAGATATTGAATGCCTTGTATTTTTAGGACTGACATCCAAGTCTCTAATTTGGACATATATTTAGATACAATACAGTGGTATCATTTCAAGTACTATGAAAGCCTTCGTACATGGGCTATTTTTAGGTTATTAATTCGTTGATTTTATCTCATCATTCTGCTAGTCCTTTCTTTTTTTTGTGCTGCTACTTATCATGTTTTTTTAATATCTTAAAAAGAAATATCTGGTGTTAATAAATATGACTCACAGTTCTGATCCAATTGCCACAAAACCTAATGTTAAAACCTCAAAACCTGCTTCAAACTAGTGAGATGAAGAACTTAAACATTACCACTTGGAAAACACTACACACAGACGTAGAATGCTTGTATAAAGGTGGCTTCTGTTTTACTATTGAATTGTATCTCGATACAAGTTTTACAGGCACATTTCTCAGCTATCAATTCTTTAAGATTCATCACTTTGAGTAGTAAATTTGAGACAGTGGCTTTCAGATAAAAGGGGCTACATTACACAGCAGGCTAGAAACAAAGGATAATTTAATCATGATTAAATATAACGTGTAAGTTATATCATGTAAGTATACACTATTAAGTATATCTAAAAATTCTACAAAACAGATGCCAGAAATTATAAGCCTATTCATAAGCATTCTCCATATAGCATACTCTTGAGTACTGATGGATGTGGAATAGTTGCAAGAGATTATATTTAGCAGCAACATCTATAGTCAATACAACTGGTACTGAGAACTGGCGTCTGCACAATGCACCTAGCTTGGGAGGGTATTCTGGATTCATTTTGCTCTGTCGCCAAGACTGAATTCCCTTTAGCAACTTCACTGTGTTGGGGGACCTCCTGGAATGCATCTTTCAGTTAAATTTAATCAAAATGGAATTCGGTGTGCCCACTTCAACACTGCTTCTAGATATGAACCGTACTGGGAATGATCAGGAGATTTGATCCAAATCTGCACTCCTGATCAGAACTAAAACCCTAATGTAGATGTAAAGACTGCAAAATTCTGCATTATTATGAGGCCTACTGATGTATAAAATTTGGTTACTTGAAGTTAAGAACGTAGTGCACCTGAGTCAAAAAACAGACAGCACATACTTCCACAAAGGTGAAGTACTGCACACATGTACCTTCACTTTTATGGCATACAAGTATCTTTATAAAATCCATTCTAAAAATAAATAAAAAATTCTAAAAATCCTAATCTCCTTTTAGACAACAGCTTTCACAACTTAGGCAACATTAAAAACTTGATGAGTTAAGCTTTTCTGGCTCTCTTCCCACAATAGAAGACCCTTCCTGACAAGGCTCATCACATTTCCTTTCATGTGTCAACATGTTAAGAATTAATGTCTTAACTTGGGTTAAATAAATCTAGTGATAACCTGCTCATCTCTTGAACTAACTTTCTGATGACTGATTTATGCTACTCTCCTTATTATCTGTGGCTACTAATGGGTCATTAAACATGTAACTACTGGCTCTGGACTGTGAAACTGTCCTACTTACAGCAAACAATTACATTTACAAATATTAATTTCCCCTTGTGACACAGAAATCTACCTCCTAAGTAATGAAATTTCTTTCAAATCAAGAATTTAGCTTAAAATCAGAATCTTGCAAAGCTTAGGAAGACTTTTATCTGCTACTCAATTTCTAGGAGCAAACATAGCTGAGGACTAATCTCATGAACTCTCCATATACAGAACAACTAACCACAGAAGAGCTTTGTGCATGATTGATTTGAAGAACTGAGCCTGTAACTGGAAAGGGGAAAGATTAACAGTGGATTCATTTAAGGCTTTATTTTCCGTTTCATTTGTATATTCAAAAATTGAATAAATCTTAAAAATTGCTTCAGAAATATGGACTTACGTCACAGGTCTTTTTTCAAACCTATCCATAACAGAAGAGGTCACAAGCAAGCATGTATCATCCAATTATGAAAATGACCATAAAATCCATCTCACCATTTGTTTTATTTGTATATAGTTAGGTTAGAATCAAACATAAATACTGGTGATGGGGGTAAGCAAAAGGTTGTTTCTGACCATTTACTTTACAACACCCAGACTAGCATTAACATGAATAAGATGTTTCACCAGATACTTATGCATTCTAAAGCTTTATCACTAGATGAAGCGGAAATCCAATGCTTCTTACAAGAAGTGGTCCGTGAAATCAGATTTGCAATGCAAAAATTTATGGTCCCCTTTGTAGTGAAAGCCTGTGACATGTTATCTCACTTAAGTAACCAGCGCCAGATATGCAACTTTTGTTATCAAGTTACTGTCTCCCAGAAATGCATTTTTGGCTCTTTTAGCTGGTCTAAAGACTTTTTTTTTAGACTGTGATGGTGGCAGCTAATTTTTCTAGTAAGAAATATAAGATAAATGTAAACCTCTATATAAGTGTTGTATATTCTAACACACACATTCAGAGGAAGTGAGGGGGAGAGATTTCTATAGCTAAACATGATCTCAAAAAATTCTTCCATATGTGGAAAAGGCTGCAAAGCTAACATATAAATATAGATATATATAAATATACACACTGAGCAGTATGTATACATTATATCACATTCATTAAACCTCAAAACATAAAATAAATTCATTTCTGTAAGCAAAGGAGAGGTATAACTTTTCAATATACAAAATCCTTGTCCTGGAGGTAACATAGACAGCAAAACCTACTTTCTACTTCTTGCTTTTAATACAGCTCCACTTCAGCTGGTGTCATGCAAATTACAAATTTAATAGAATTAAAAGGTTTATGAAAAATCATCTGGCTACAATATAACAACAATTTGGATGGAGGAATAACAAAAGCATTAACAAATACTACAGACTTCTATTGGCTCTTACTTAAATGAGAAACCTTGAGTAGAGTACACTGCTTGTAAGTGTAAAACAGCAATATACCAAAATCAAGAACTAGAGTATCCCTGAAGGATACTCAGGGCAGATTGTTCCAAATTTAAAGGCTCTTTCTTTTGTTCCATCGCAAGTACAATGTAATCTATAATGAAATTTTGTTTTTAAACCAATCATATTATCCTCAAAATCTGGGCAAGCCTCTGTGGAAGACTATTTCAGCTTCAGGGTAAAGTAAATAGAAGTATCTAGATAGATGTCAGAGGCAGGAAAAATTCTCTGTATCTACTGGAATAAGCATATGATAACACTTACGGACTGTTGGGAAATGCTTAGACAGAAAATATACCCTCATTAGAAGAGAAGTATTTGCCATTCAATACCGTGTTTACAATAAACAATATAACTATGATAACTGCACGTAATTTAATCAGAAAATTAACTTTTTAACGGTGACCATGATACAAATAGGATTTTACTGCATGCAGTTCAACAAGTCTGAACAATGTGGGACATGAATCACAAGTTCTTTGTTTGGGAGGGAGAATATGTGTAGCAAAGATGAAAAATTAGGGGAAATACTTAAAAATATGAAAGCATTTATATGACTAATTTGCACTGCACTCCTGAGATCTCAAAACACTAATTAATTCAGCACAATACTAGTTATTTACAGTGGATATGCCTGGGATTGTTTATACTGAATGTACTGACAAGCAAACCTTGCCCTGCCCAAATTCCTAAATTAAATAAATCCATGTGACTCCAATGAGCTTAGTGCAGGCTCAGCACTGTGCTAATGCAATTGCGTGCCTCCTTGCAGCTTGAGGCACCAGCAGAACAAGTTCACATACACTTAGTGAACAGACAAGAGCAAGCTCACACCTGCCCAAATACAATGTGTAAACATACAGGATAAAGAAACACACAGAATATTAAACAAAATCTGGGTCAGGGAGGGAGCCAATAGTTCCAATTTACTGCATTAAACAGCTATATCATATCACTTCTTACATATACTAAAATTTCACTTGTGCTTTTGGTTTTCCCCTTATTTTTGTTCTTTCCTAAACAACTAATAGACAAAGTTTTAATGTTGCAGTAAACCCTCAAATATGATATTTCAGTTTTTTACTACTAAATTTCTGCTCAGATTGAACTTTCTACTCACAGTCTAAAGAAATTTGAAGAATTTCATGCTTTTGAAATAACCATGGTTATTTGAATAAACTAAAATAATCTGTTTTATGCTTGTCCTCCTTCTAAGTTGTGTTGTTTGGTTTTGTGTTTTTTCTTTAAAGACAAATCCCAGTTTCAATATTCCTGAGGCCAATTCAGGAGTTTGAAGTTGGCAACTTTCCAATATGGCCACAGAATATAAGGCATTGTGCTAACAGCCAGAGCTGCCAAGATACACAAAGTAGCATGCACTCCTTTCCCCTAAAATCATATATGGATCTATAAAAGTGATTTGCAGATCAGGATCCAAACACTAAAATAATAATCATTGTTTGACTGTCTTTTAGCTCTGATTTCAAAGTCATCCACCTCAAACAAAATCCTATCTGACCTGTTCAGAGTTTTTCACATATCATCTTTCAGCAACTCCAAGGATATTTAGCAGTTCCAGCTGATGAACAAAGACTTGTTGCCAAGATCAGTCACCACTTTACAAATCAGTAAACACTTTTTTTGAGAGCGTAGTCTTCTTCAAAAAGTTAGTTTTTAGTGGCATACTCCTACTTTGCAAGAGTCAGATTGTTGTCAAGTTTTGTGCATCATTGCCTGTGATTTCTTTCTCAAATGAATGAGTTTACCAGCACACACTGAAAAATCTTTTTAAAACTACACATATTTAATACTAAGACATCTATCAGATAGTTCTTTAAAAGTTGGTTTTCTGACTGAAGAGTGGCAATAAGGGAAGCTTCATAGACACACACTGCCTCATCACTGTCCTAATAAGGAGCACTTCTTTAGATAAGAGGATAATTCAGAAACCTTGAACTACCATTTAGGTCTCTTTGCTGAGATTTCAGAGTAATGGAAAACATGAGGGTGAGTTTATGAAAAATTACTTCTAAACAAAACTACTTTGTAGAAGGGTCATCATAAATGTTTCAAATAGGTACAAAATCTCTATGTAGCCAGACTAGATTAAAATATGTAAAAGGACCTAATACATGCTTACAACACCATGTGACATTCCATCTTCAATTACAGCTTCTAAGAAAAGGCCAACTTTTTTGGAAAGCAGCCTGCTCCTACAATGTTATAGCACACCCTATGATATTCATATTTTTCTAAAAATCAGTTTCTTTCTATGAGAGTATCTATCACCTCTCATCATAAAACAAAACCGAAATATATTTTTAGCCTTGGTGACCATGGAGTAAAGCATTCAACTTCGACTCTACATCTTGCTAACTCAGGAAACTCTTACAAAATGAGAAACACCTTACATTTTATGTCTTTAAAAATGTCCATTAATATGGGAAGTAAAAAGATTTGATAGTTTTTATAATCATCAGGATTATAAAATATGAAAATTCTTTGAATGTTATATCTTCAGCCTTCCACTGTGTGGATGCAGAATCAACTTCTTCAATATGCTCTCTCCAATAGCATAACCTCCTATAAGAATGCCATCAAACTAACATAGGTACGTCCTAGATTCATGCATGTCATAGATTACCTACACAACTTCTTTCAGGACCCATTTTTTATGCAGAGATGCTGCTTTTAATATAAATAATCCAGATACAGTTTTTAACCACATAGTCCATACGCAGCAACATGAACTTCGCACCTTTCAATTGCATAGCAAAGATCTCATGAACTTGAACAAGAAAGTCCTAGGTGACAGCAAAAGAATGCTATTTGTTATGTGGAGACCATCCTAGAGTTAGACATCTCTCATATGTGCCAGTAAATTAAGGACTATTTCAGAGACAGCAAGGAATGTAAAACGCCTAGAAAATTAATAGTAAGTGAATTTGGGTGACTAGAGCCTGAAACTCGGCACAGGATACAAATATGCAGGGGCAGAAAGGCTTCTGAAATCAGAAAAACAAAGGGGATGAGATGTCTCAATTTGATCAGACTTGTGGTTAGTAAGACGGAATTCCCTGTTGGTGAGTAACTTACAGGCCTGTTATGATACTAGAACTGCAAGCAAAAAAACGACAGAAGGGCAGCAGTACATAAGGCAGCTGCGGCTGGGAATACAAATGTGCTGATTCCTGTCAACTTTCAACAGTAACAGCAGTTTGCGTCAAGAGCACGCAGTCACTTGTGTGACACAAATAGGCACTTCCTTCAAGATATTTTCAATACAAGTAAGAAAATTGAAAGATTATGTGGGCAATTGAGGCCAAAAGAAGAAGTTTTTAAGGAAAAACAGAGAAATAAGAGAGCACAGAGTTGGACAGTCGGCGTTGTGAGGAAGTCTACGCTATGGGGCTGGACAACTTCTAAATCTGGAAGTTCAAATTTATTTAGCCATGTTTTTTTTTTGTTCCAGGTAGATCTTGGATGCAACAATCCAGATTAGATTACTGTAATGCACTCTACAAGGGGCTACATATTACAACTCCTTGGAAACTGATGCTAGTACAGAATGCTTATTAAGCTCATTTTCATGCTAGGAGTATTACACCCGCACTCCAGGATACACACTGACTGCCAAAATGTTTCCAGGTGGAATTTAAGAAAGATTGCCAACTCTCAAGCCAAAACTGAAGAGAATAAATTTAAGTTTTTAGTGCAAAGCCTCAAAATTATCTTTTTTTCCAAGTTTTTTAAAGGCTAGTAAAAATGTTTAATATTGCAATGTTAGTGACATGGCAGCACTCAATTCCCAGAAATTTATTTATATCAAACAAAAATCAGATGCACCAACATAACTGGGAAATCATGTCTCTCTGTAACATGACCATGTGTATGGGCACAGGAGAGTTAGTTGCTCGTGAAGTTTTCTTACATCTTCCCCAGAGTTTAGGTCCAGACATACAGGGGCAAAAAAGGTTGCCAACCTATACCACTCCCTAAACAGAAGAGCAAAAAGAGGGCATTTAGGCAAGAAGTGGCTGGAAACTTGGCTTTGCTCCCTAGCAGCAGCCTGAAGACTTAAACACATCCATTACCTTTGAAAAAAGGTGCCCAACTAGCTCCTGCAAGGGAAGTCAGAGATTCTTTCCCTTACTACATCTAGTACCACGCTGCCACATGCTGCCCATAGCAGGATATGTAACAAGTAACACTTATAACAAAAACATGATCATTAAAACAAAACGTCAATATCTGAACCAAACAGCACCACGTAAAAAGGATGCATATTTGAAACAGGATGTGTGCGTATTTTTCTTCTAAAACACTGTTGTTACACCATTATCTTTAAAGCAGTAATGGTAGTATATATACAGTGTTTTACATCAGTAAGCAGGAAGTATCTTATTCTTCCTTACAGATATGTATTCAAATGCACACGTAAATAGTTTTACAGCTACATATAACAAACATGTATTGCCTTATAAATGTAGCACTTAAATTAGAAAATCCAGTATTATCCATAGAAATGAGAAATGTTTCAAGAATAACACCACACATTCAACTATCCCTTTCTCTCCAGCATTTCTGAGAAGACTTGCAAAAACATTACCTAGTATTCATTAAATTGAATTGCATTTATGTTGCAATACACAGCACTTTCTCATCTCCTTAAAAAGTTAAAAATGCCCTCTGATGATCTGCAAGTTCATTGTTTTGTCAGTTTATTCTGTGGTTTCAAACTACTAGCAGTATGTTGGATTATGGTCATCAAAACCCACATGTTACATACAGATATACTGAATGGACAAAACGGGTTTGTATGGCACATGGCAATCAAATTGCTGCACAGAAGAATGCTGTATGGAATGGTAGGTAACAACACAGAAAGTAAAAAAAAAAGTAAAATCCGTGATTGAAAAATGTAAGCTAAAGCAATGAGTTGGGTTCACTCATGAATATCATTGACTCTGCTGTTCTCAAAGATTATTTTAGCAAGGATTTTGCTATGGATCTCCTATTTGCTTGCTTTACAATTAAACGTCTGCTGGGCTACTGCATTGTTCACAGAGTCTGTGGAAATTTAGGGACAGCGGTACAGGAGAACATCTACTCCAAGCTCAATGCACCAACACAAGATGAAATAAAGCTATTATTGTGGGCAACAAATATTCATCTAACCTGTTCTTAAAAATCTCCAAGAAAGGAGCTCCATTACATCTATATGAAAGAATGTCCACGTTTTCTTTCCACTTCCAGATTCATTAGACTCGTAGTGAAAAAGTTTCCTTTTTTTAATAACTAACCCAGTTATTTTCGGTTTAAATTAAATTTACCATTCCTACTCTTCTCCAGTGGGCACTGGAATACAATTGATCATCGTCTTCTTTACAACAACATTTTATGTATTAGAAGACTTATGTCTCCCCCTTAGTACTTTCTAGACTAAACAAACCCAGTTCTTTAAGCCTTTCTCATAGGTCATGTTCCCTAAAACTCCTAGCATTCTTGTTGCTCTCCTTTTGTCCCTTTCCAATTTGTCGACCTTTCTTGAAGCATGGTGATCAAAACTGTATACAGTTTTTTAGATGAGGTCTCACAAGTGCTCAAAAGAACAGAATAATTACTTCCTGCTTCTCTTCCAGTACCACAGCCATCCCAGAATTAGATCCAACTTCATTGCAATGGTATTCTATTGCTGCTGTATATTATGGGCAATCCAGGTTCCTTTTTCCATGCTACTGCCTCAGTTCTCCCTTGTAAATGGACTTGCGTTTACTGAATTTCAGATTCCTTTTTCTAGACTTTCTCTCCAGTTTATTGAGACGGGAGCAGATTATTGAGCAGTTTAACTGTCCCTACTATGCCTGCAGCTTCTTGCAACTTTCTTCATTATCAACAATATTCACAGGTTTTTTTTCTATTTAATCACTAAAATAATTTCTAAAAAAATACTCCTCAGAAGCATATAAAGGACAGGCCTCTTTGAAATACCACTGTAAACGTCCCTCTTGTCTGACAATGAGTAACGGAAAATTTGTCTGTAGCATGTTACTTGTATCACTTGCACATCCATTTCATGGTGTTTTCATACTTAATTAAATTAAAATAGTATTATTTATAGTTGCAGCTTTTAGTATTGTAATGCATTTTACATTACATATTAATTAAATTACAAACTAATGTATTTATTTGTGTATTACAAATATATGGTGGGTGAGTGTTAAAGGCCCTATTAATTCAAAGTTATGTCACATCTACCACTTTCTACTTCAGTCACAAAGCCAGTTACCCTATCAAAGGAAATTAGATTTGCTTGACATAATTTATCGTTGACAAATACAGGCAGACTAAATATAGGATGGGTATGCTATGTAGAAGTAATCTAGACCTGCATTCTGTTCTAGAGAGTCACCCAAAACTGTCACCGAGGAAAGAGCATGAGAATAAAGTGAGTATACAGTGATAAAAAATCTCATACCTTCAAGAACGTAACATAAAAACAGGTTATCTGGTCTAGGAGAACTGCCGGTCGATGATTAGGAAAAGGGGACAAGGGTGAGGCAAGTATAAAGTGATCTAATATACGCTGAGATAGATAGATGGATGGATAACCTCGGATGGATAACCTTAGATACAGTCTAATATAGACATCAAGCTACTGAAAATGAATAGTAAAAAGACTATTGGCTTTCTATTTATTAATAATTTATTCCATAACTTTCTAGGATCGGAAATAATGTTATTCATAAATTCCTATATTTTTTATTTGTAAAGTTAATAGTGTTTGCCTTCGTTGAACCTCCAAGTATCTCCTATATCCTACATGAAAGTTGTTGAACAGAATCATAAATAATTCAAACTGAGAACACTAGTACTAGTAAATACTGGTAAAATAGTTAGTATTTTACGTGCTCTGTCTTTAATCATGTAACCATTTCCATCATTCATAATCTTAAGTTTTTTAAGTTCTTGAAGATGTTTTGATACAGACTTTCATTATACTTCTTATCCATTCTATTCCCTGAATAACCTCTTGCAGTGCATTGAAAAGTGTCGCCTCCACTAATTGTTAGCTCTCTCACATTGTCTTGTCCCTCAGATTTTCTTCACAGGTTCAAGTTTCTTGAATTAGTTGAAACCAGTGTCTGTGTTTCAGTAACAGTTTGGTTTTACCCTTTTTTTCACATCTCTCGCCTTCATTCTGTTTTTCTCATTCTAGTCCTTGCACAAAGCCAAAACATTTTTTATTTCATGTTCATTTTCAGACAATTTTGCCTTCTTTTATAAACTCGGCCAACTTATCTCTATTAATCAGAAACAGATCTAAAACCAAGACAGCAAGTCCTTAATACCCTTCTACACTTTCTGAAAGAAAAAGTTATTCTTCATGTGTTCCAAAAACTTGAAAGATTCAGTGTTCTGTTATTCAGGTTATGGGTTTTTTTTAGTTGGTATCCAAGAAAATGAATTTTCTCATACTTACTAGTTCCTTTCTTAAACACAACTCTATTGGTCATTCTAAAAAAAAGTGTAATTTGCCTCTTTGTCTCCTATTCCCAATTACGTAGTCTATCATGAATCCCTGTTACAATTTCACCAATGTATTTCCCTTTTATTTCTACCCAGACATTATGAACTTATGAACTCATTTAGTATCAAACAATGAATCTTCATATAAAAAGCAATGTTTTATTTTTCCCTAGGGTTCTCTACCTGGAATAGTGTTACTTGCTTCTAAAGACTGTTTTTTCTACTGCCGATAAATACATATATGAATAACTTTCCTCCTTGTCCTACTGTGACAGAGGTCTTCCTAAAACTCCTGCAATTTTCAACTCTCACCCACCGCAGTAGGTTAAAGAGTCATGTAGTGAAAAGAAGTCTATCTAAAAATTTGAAAGTCTTCTTCAGGCCAGACTCCATCCACAGCTGACAAGCTCACTTTCCACTTAGTAAGCATATTAATTTGAAATGGAATAGTGCCACCCAGTATCAGCTAGAAAGACATGGCATGCTGGCAGTGTGGTTTACACACATGCATACATGTGTATACTTCTGAAATCACTAGTAATCACTAAGTAGGATATTTTCCACTGATTTTCAACTGAAAAAGTTGAGATATGAATTGCTAAAAATAGCTGCAAAACTTCTAAAAAAACTAGGGAAGAAAAATATAAGACACCAGACAAAAAGATAAAATGTTTAAACTCTTTCAGGGATGGAAATAAATACCAAAGCTATTAATTTCAGTTCAAACAACACAGCAATTGCTAATATTTCTTTGGAATATTTATTTTATCTTCAAATATCAAAATAGTAAAATTATAAAACTGAAGGTGAAAAAAGCGGTGACTAACCTGATCTGGAGAGGGTCTGTGGTTGGAGTGTTGTGGCCTCCCAGGAGACCGGTGATGGTGGTGGTGGTGATGATGGTGGTAGTGGTGATGGTCATCATCATAGTTATCTGCCATCAATTTCATTCTGTTTTGTGTCTGTTTAAAATGCAAAGGGAGACAATTCTATTACATGTTGGAATATGTTACTTAAGATCTTAGCTTTTTTTTTTTTTTTTTGGTAGCTGTGAGGATCTAACAATAGAAGTCCGGACTGCTGCCTCACATAGAAAAGGAAACAGAAATAGAAAAAGATAACAGTATGTGAACACATCTTCTATTTCAGTTTTCACATGAGTAGAATTGCACAAAGAAGTCAGAAAAGGACATGATCCAAGACGGTGTGTTCGAAGGGTGTCAACAAAGACATTCAAGTTTTCTAAATTCACTATTTTAGAACAGTTTCCTGTTTTTTCTAGTCCATTATTATGTCTTGCCAATTAACTTCTAAAATCTCAGTGAAAGGAATATTAACTGTACTTCAAATATTTACAGTTAGCTACTGAGGCCTGTCAATAATGATCATGAATAGTTATGCTAAAAGCTCTATTTTAGCTTAATTATTGTAATTGTACACCAGGACCACTCTGCTAAACAGTAAGCTAAAAGAATCTGAAAACTAACTGATATAGACACAGGCACTTAGAGAAAAAAGTGATTATGGAATTTGACACGTTACTGAATGAAACTAAGTCTTAGATATAGATCTTAAAAAAAAGATCATCAACACTTCAGCTACTACCATGTAAGGATAATAAAATCCATGTCTCCGTGAGATAATAATATATGTCATTGCTCTTTATCACTATTATAGTTATTCTATACCGTGAAATACATAGACTGGAATAATTTCAACCTTACTCATAATACCAAAAATATGTAAATTTCAATTACCCAATACCAGTGGATACGGCACTTATCTTTTCTGTTAGTAGGAGTGAAGGCTCTCCAGGCAAACTTGTTAAATTGCAATCAAGTTTTACTTATTTTTGCTCTAACAAAACCAAGAAGAAAATGTTGTCAACTCTCAAAGACCTCTTCCAAAATTAGAAGAATCAATTAGAGACATATGCAATTAATATCATGCAGATGACTGAAGGAAAGACAGCAGTCAACACATCTTAAAACGCCATCTTCAAAAATCTCACCTGAACCCTATAGGAGTAAGGTTGCTTTTGAAGGAGCATTATCTACTTTGTGCCAATTCTCTATGCAGACTTCATTTGAGTTTGCCAAGCAAGCAAGTAAAGATAAGAAACTGAAACAACTGCAAAAGCCACAGTTTATTTTACCCATGCTCCAAGGTAGCATGATTCATGCTAACTCCAGTGAGGACACTGGCTAAACACATTATGCCAGGGCTTTGCCCAAACTAATGAGTTCTAAAAGACCAACTTAAACAGATTAATTTAAACACAACTAATTTGTTAGGCTATGTTCTTATATTATTAGGTCTGTCTGGCTTCCAATTAGAAGTGCCCGTGAGATAGCTAGTGTTCCATAGCTAGTATGTGGTAAAGTTACTTTCAGGACTACTGTAAATTGATTTTCCTATGAAAATAATCCTATATCAAAATCTCTGTTAGAAAAATTTCACTGGTAAGTATATTTTAATAGAACATGTTAGAACTCGGAGATTGCTACTAAATTCACCAATTTTAATGTGCTTTTGCTAAAGTAGAAAAGAGATTTGGAAAAAAAGCAAATTATTCATATTACACAATATTTGAAGTATAATAAAATCCAATGTGAGGAAAACTATGAACCACAGGGATCGCAGGAAATCTTGATGGGTCTTTTTAGCAATTGATTTTTTTTTTTGAAATGTCACAAAGCTTCTCAAGCACTTCACATGTGATGTCAAGTAGAAGGATCATAGAAAAGTATTCTACAGGAGGGTATCTGTACACGGTTCACATAAAAACAAACAAACCAACCAATTAAACCAAAACCCTAAGGCATCTACAATAATAAGACAGAGAAACACACACAGATTGGACGTGCACCTCCTTCAGCCACTGTCAAACTCTTTTTGAGTATCGCTACAGCACTAAAATAGCATCTTCTCAGTGTGTCACAGAATAAATGTGACCACAGGTCAAATGGTGGAGTCCTTTGAACTGGAATTGCAGTGGCACTATATGATATCATTTCACACTTTTTAACACTATTTTCTGCACAGTTGGAACCATTTCATTTTCTCCATCCCATATAAGAAGATGGCAGTATACAGCTGTATGAATTGCAGCTATGAATTTCTACTGATTTTGCCAAAAGACCAACTCAATCTGAACCATCATAATTTTTCTGTTTGTCTTTAGCCTTAAAAAGGAAGGTCTTTTGAACAAAAGAGTAGAAGAGATGGAGAATTAATAGACAAATAATAACCCACTTACGGTAAACACTGTAACATCCCGCCTCTTTGGGGAAGCTCCTAACATTTTATTAGTTTATTTTCTTATCAATGAACAGCCTTAAATTTCCTACCTTTCAACTGTATTCCATAAAAGAATGCAAAAGTTAAACAAGATGATATATG
Source organism: Calidris pugnax (assembly GCF_001431845.1). Taxonomy (NCBI): domain Eukaryota; kingdom Metazoa; phylum Chordata; class Aves; order Charadriiformes; family Scolopacidae; genus Calidris; species Calidris pugnax. The sequence goes on from NW_015090851.1 coordinate 1,288,127, forward strand.
CAATCCTAAAAGTGTCCCCTGTAATGAGGTGTTGGGGATTAAACATGTCATGGGATAAGAACTGTAAATGAATGATGTCATCTTTCTAATTTGGTGCTGAAATATAAATAAACCACTTCTAATGTTTCTTCCTTTTGGATGCCAGATTGCAGTAAAATGTGCACAAAGAAACGTTAATGCTGTAGTAAGCTTCCTTTAGTGTGTCTGTTCTGGAAGCAAAATATATAAGAAATGTGAAATGAGAATTTCTATTCCACTCACCTGATCATCAAATCATCCAAACATTTACACGACTTGTGATTGTCATTGATTTCTTAAAATTACTTCTGAAAATGATGTTAAATAATTTGAAAAATATTATTTTTAAAAGCTTTTTGGTTTTGTTAGTTCTTCCTTATGATAACTAATACGATTTTCAGGTTATGTTTGTCCTTGCTTTAGCCACTGCCAGAGTGCTACACTTCCACACTGAACTGTATTTTCCTGGTATAATTAGCTTTAACTTAAGAAGTACAAAACACGATATGATTTCAAACTTTTAAGAGCAGAAATTTTGAGGAGGATGAACATGAGGATTTCCAGAGGAGGAACAAAAGTAAAGCCATTCAGAGGAACAGTACAATCCATTACAGGTCCTTCTAACCAAAAACTTGTAACATTACTTCTCTTTGCTTCCCTTGTTAACTCTTGTAATCCTTAGTAGGCTTCAAAACGCCAGGTACATTTTTATTTGAGGAAGAAATTAATTAACCACATTGGAAATTGTTAAGGACCCCAGGGCTTTCCACCCCTACGCTTACATACAAGAATGAACACAAAAACACAGGAAAGTGTCTACATTTTAGGACACTGGTTTATCAGACAGACAGTAAATTCTCATGGTCTGGGTCATCACGTTATGATCACATTAGGACACTGCTTCAGTACTGACCACAAGGAAAAAATGCCACCTACTGACTTGGTAATGCCATCATTTCCTGCAACATCTTCAGCATACTTAAAAAAAATCATATTCAAGAACATTCAAGACCTTTTCTTATATTACTTTTGAAAGCACAACAGATTATTCAATATGAATTTCCTGGATGTTCGGGGAAACTCGTTCTTGGAATGTACAATTCATGAAAATTAGAGTGATGATTGTACACGCACTTAAACTGTGTCATATCTAATTTGCATCATATGTTACTCTGCACAAATTACTCCATATTCCCATTCTCTGCTCAAACCTATTATTATGGATATGGTTTTCCTGAAAATGGGTTTTCTCAAAATTTACATAGCCACAGCTCTGACAACAAAATTATCCTACTAACAGTGTTTTTTTTAAAAAATGCCTGGTGAACATTAGGCCCACACCTGAGAAGGAGCAGGTTTTAATTTAGATTTATATTAGGAAAGAAAAAAACATTAACTTGTAAAATGCAACAATTAATTAACTGCATCTCCTACAGACCATGTATAGCCTTTTTAGTTTTAGCCTAAACAGCTTCCTCAGATTTTTTTTCCCGTAAATTTATTGACTACATTCAATAAATACTGCTTCCATTTGGAAATAAAGGAATGATAGAGGAATTAAAGCACCTTAAATCTAGGTGCACAGCTATATTAACCCTCAGGGCTCGAAACAGTTGACTTTGATCATTCAATATCAGTAGTTTCTAAGCTGTCAAGGTCATGAATGGTATGTGTAACTGAATTTTTAACCCACTTACCAAAGAATTTATGATCTAGCACTGTAAGAAAACTGACAGATATTTTTTGTCCTCCTAAAATTCTGTTGAGTTTAAGGATCTACTGAAGTGAAATGAAAGTCTTTGATTGACTGGTAACAGACTAAATAGCTTAACAGCAATCTGTAACTGTAAAACTATAATATTAAAACTGTCTTTTAAAAAATATTTTAGCAAGGTGGCAATAGGTAACTATGCTTTGATCTGTCATCTGGATCAAGTTAACAACAAAACTCTCATGAATGAGGTTCAAATGACGAAAAATAGTAAGATTTGTTGCTCTGGGATATAGGTGTAATACCATTCAATAGCTATTACTTTCCTTTGGATTTTCTTCTCAATCTCTCTTCACTAAATGGAATTTGAAACATTTCTAGAATATTTACTTTCAATAAGGTAGGGTTTTTCCCTATGTAATATGGGAGGGAGGCAGATACAAGGCCTACAAGCTATCCTAGAGATATCTTGTGGTCTAATTATTAAAGCATGGAATTTAAAATCTAGAGACCCACATTCTAGCTTTGATTCTGTAATGGCCTCTTGTTGTCTTCAGTGACACAGAACCTCTACCTCTTGCAATCTCACTAGTTGAAACTAAGCATGCTAATATTTCCACAAAGCACTTTGAGATCTTCATGTGGCAGCCGTTTCATTCTTGCCTTCCTAATTTTTACTACTATATGATTTAATCTGAGCTTTTTTTCCTAAGACAATTTCAGAAAACACAAAAAAAATCTTCTAACTTTGAAATCCAGGAAGTAAAGATCTATAAAATTGTGTGTTTAAAAGTCTGTATTTCTGGATATCTGTTAATTGGCCATTGCTTTGAAAGACCTTTTGCCCATACTTGAAGTGCATGGAAGAAATGCACTTCAATTTGTAGAAGTATTCCAGATTTTGTATCACTTTATGCTAATTATTCAGGCCAATTCTAACAGCATAATACTAGCAACATGATGTTAATTATTTCCAAAATATATTATACTCTTGTCTACAATCATTAAAAAATACATGATAATATTAAATTCAGGCTTTTTTGTTGCTTATGCAGTTAGTTTTTAGACACAAAGAAAATTCAAATAGAAAAAAAACCCCTAAGTTATGAAGACTGTAAGTTTGCAAGCACTCATCAGTAACCAAAAGACAGCAATAACATTACAGTATGGTTACTTACTAGGAACTCCAGTTTCTAAATAACTATCATAATCAAAACCGTATGGGTGTTGGAATGCATCACTATGGGGTAGACTTATGTTTTACTGAGTACTTTAATTATGCATTTTCTTTTTATAACACCCTCATATGTAATCTATTCTTACAGTCTTAACTATATTTTAACATGGGTTTCACTCCTTTGTTTCCCCCCTCCATTGAAGAACACAATTAATTTTTTCCCCTGTTAAAATTCGAAATGAGCTAATAAGCATGTTTCCTTTTCCTGTTATAGTGTATGACTTGTCTTGGAAAGTGTGAGAGACAGGATGCATGCAGGCTAAAAGTGTGCATGATAGCTTATTGGAGAAAACTTTGGCTACTCCTCATTTAACTCTTTTTATTTTTTACCTTATTAATGATATGACTGTTGCATATGAAAAACACAGTAAAGTTTTTATGCTAGGAGAGCATATAATTTTTTCTTTTTTCTGTATATATCGAGTTATATATTAAAATTAATTCATGTGATATTTTACATGAAAATCTTACAATTCTTATCATTTGTAACATGCATATAATCAGAACACTTGTTCTTCGAGCCCTGTCTGCCTTCTCCACATTCACAGGACAGAGAATAGGGACTAATAAACAGTACTGAGTAGTTTCCAAGTTTTCATGAAATCCAACCATTCTCCCAGGTGAAATACAAGAGCAATTGCTGGTCAAATTAGATGCTTTGACTGCTGTGCAGAAATGGAAAGCAGCTTCCAATGTAGATCTTCTCAAAGACTTGGATCTGATAATTTAGTGTCGAACGTGAGCATAAAAGTTTTGCATATATTTCAGTTCTTTTTTAATTAGAGTATTATTTAACTGATATTAACAATCCTTACACCTGCTGCTTTGCAAGATTACAAAATGTGACCGACTTATTCTGAAAGAAGTCAGAGCTCATACACAAGCTGAAGAATAATAGTCCCACAAACACCAGCTGGGATATTAGATGCTTGGCAGACTGAGACAGGCAGCAGTTCCAAGTGCCAAGCAGACACTTATCTGAAGTACTAAGGCCAAATTTCAACTTTACTGACACTTGTGATGGAACAAAGTTATGTTGATTTGAACATGGTCCATCTGACATTTTAGCTGCGGTCTCTGCATTTAAGAGTTTGTGTTTTTGAAGTCTTTTTAAGTTCTGTGAATTGAAAGTATGGCTTGAAGCACAGGAAATATCTTGTAATAATACAGCATACTCAGTAATGTATGGGCTAAAGTCATGCTAAAAGTATTTGTCTGAGTCCTACTACTAAACTTGGTAATTACATAGAAGTATGTAAAAACATAGACATAAAGAAGTAGGTTAAAAAGCATAATTAAAGCTCTGAAACAGTAGCTGCCTGAGGACATCTCAGGCCAGGTCCTACTAAATGCAGACAAGCAACATAAGAAGGTGAAGTTCGCTGTTTTTTTTCTTCTTTTTTTAACAACAGGAAATAACTTATTAAAAAGATACTTCCCCATAATAATTATTTAAAGCCAGACATGAATCAGAAACTTCAGTAGCCAAACAAGACGTTTGAAACTGCAAATCTCTGGTTAGTAGCACTGATTGTCCTTCAGCATCTTTAATGTCTGAACAGTTCATTTCAGCTGTAATTTTTGTAATTTCCTTACCAAGCCCAGCTGTCTTATTTGTGTCATATACAAAATACAACCTAAGTTGAAATTTCTACATCTTCTGTTGTATGCAATAAAAATTGATAAATAAAACAAATTTCAACACATGGGGATGGTATATTGCAATATGGACCAAAATGAAGATAGCGTCAAAACACTGTCTTGATATGCTTTATAGAGACACCTTACCTGTAAATAATTTTTGTTTGATGCTAGATTGTAGAAATGATGTTTTATCCACCATTACAGAAAAAGAAAAAGCTAGCACTGAATTTTTAAAGTATTTTTTAATAATGGGCTACTTACTGCACTATAAGCACTGTACGAGATCAAGTGTTAAACTATATATACCTTTATTATCATGAGGTACTTTGTAGTAGAACTTAAGAACTTGTTTCAAAAATGTCTCATGGAGGGGAAAAAAAAACTTTTTGGCTTGTGAGTTCACTCATTTATATAATGGAGATATTCGCTATTCTTATCTGAGATACTTAATACCCATTTTCACCTATTAAGCCAGTCAGTTAAAAAATTACAAAAGTTCCAGTGTTAATATAGACATTATTTTATACCTGCATAATCTACTTTTTACATTTAAAATTTTGAGCCTCAGTGGAGTTATACTGTTTGCCTGTACAAAGTGCATTATGAAAGCTATAGTTATTGAGAGGTTCTAGTGTAAATTCACAATGATATTATCACCAGTGAAAAAGAGTGCCATTAGATACGGCCATGCTTAAGATATAAATTTTTCAAAAATGAAAAAACTCTGAACAGAGAACAAACAGAAACAGATTTTTAAAAGAGATCTCCAACTACAAAACAGGAAAGGACTTATGCACCAGACCTGTGATGGCTTCAGGGCCTGACTGCTATAAACTACATGGCAAAAAAAGCTCTGCTCATTGGAAGGTGTGTAAAAATGCCATCAGAAGGAACTTGGATTCCTGAGAGGATGAGGAGGAAAAAGTGCTGTCATATCCAGCTATGACTTGAGTCCTTCAACTCGTACAATATAAATTGTCAAATCTTACTGAGAATATGTAAAAAGTATAGTGTGAGCATTGCTAACATTTTCAGTATTTTTCCAACACAGTACATTTCTTCTGAATTAACTAATTTGATCTGGCAAAGGCTATTAGCTACACACACACATTCTGTTTCTTACCTTGTGCCATACAGAGCCTGCTGCGTTAAGCTATAGGGAGAACTTGCATCTGCTGTTTCAGCCCTATACTGATCTGTTTGCATTGGATTTGTATCTAAGCTGCTTTCACTTGGCAAAATTGAGAATTACAGATTTAGATTCAAAAATACAGATTCAAAATTCAGATTCAAATGAAGATAATAAACCTCAATGTTAAGACATACAGAAATACTGCCTTAGGGTATTTCTAAGAAATTGAAAATTATAAACTATAAGGATTTTTAGAATAGTAAATAAATTTAAGGCTATTGAGTGCATGGGCTGCTTGTATTGATGTAAACGGGATATGAACAGACATATTAAAAATCAGACATTAATAGCCACTTTGATACGTTGCCTGAGAATTTTTGAGGAAAAAATAAACAGACTGATTTTTCTCATATGAGCATTCAATATATGAAGTTATTAGAACATCTGTTCTTACCTGCCCAAAACACAATAAAAAGCTTGTAAATAGCGTAACTGCAACAAAAATAAAACTCAAAAAACTTAAGGGTCTTGGACTACTCCTTTGTTCAAGGTTAGGTGCTTAAAGCTTGAGCAATATTATGAGTGATGGTAAACAGTACAAACAGAAGAGGAAAAGAAATAGCACAATGGTCAAATATGTCTGCATTACCCATGTGAATGGCTCCATAACATGGATTCTATATACTGTGCAGTAACACCTAGACTCAACAGTACAATACATCTGTCTCTGAGGCACATCTGTGTGTGTAAATAACAGCAATAATAATAATAATGTGGTATTACATGCTCCTATACTATTACCACCTGTAAAATTCAAGAAAACCAGAAACATTAACTTAGCTTGACAACATCAGAAATAGAAGCAACAGTGATTCGGAACCAACACAATACCAGGACAGTGCTACTGATCACAGGGTCTACAGATGATAATGTCAACAGACACCATAAGAAAGCATTAAAAGACTTCCCCATTTCCCACCCCCCCACTTTTTAAACATTAGAGGGCTTAAATTCAATTAATTCATGCACAGTGTTGCAGAATGTTTTGGGCTGCCAAATTAATCACAAACACAACAACTTCTAATCCCATTCTTTTTCTTATACAGTAATACAAACACTTTCAATATCATAAAAATACACATTACAATACAGGTGAATTAATCTAACAAGGAAAACATAACTTGGGGTATTTTGTTATTCCTCAGTGCTCGATGTCACCACCAACACTATTTCTGATGTACTTAACTATAACAGTATATGCAGTGCAACACATTGCCTTTAATTCCATTTTACTCCTTTGCTGCTGAAAGAGTTCTTTGAAGTACTTGGATGTTAATTAGTAAGAAATACTTCTATGTATTGCATGCAGGAGCAAATATTGCTCATGGTTAATCTGCTGAGAAACTGGTTACACAGATTTTTAAAATTCCTTGATTGTTTCTCACCCTTTTTGTTTCATTAGCAATATGTTCATGTGATGAAATATAGAGTAGTGAACTAATAGACTAGAGAAGACTGCCAAACACCAGCTTTGCCTCTGGCCAGGGTATTCTGTACACCTGCAGTCTTGAAAACGCTGGAAAGGTTTCTAATTTCATGTTTTGAGAAGAAAAATAAAATGCTCTCAAGGAGTTAGAAGACCTTGCATTTTGGCCAACTCCACTTACATTTTTGGCTCTGTATCCCAAAAGTGAAAGAGGCAACTGGGAAATTTTCTCACAGTATCCAAGTTCAGAATGAATCAGTTACATAGCATTGTCTTCTGCTCTTACCAAAATCTCTTGAGATGTTCTAAAAATGGACTTTAAGCTAATTATTTCATGAAGGATTGCATCACTATACAAATTTCTCTAAAAATAGCTGTCAGAATTCTCAAAAGGAATCTTGGCCAGAGTGATTATAAATATTATGTAATCACTCAGCCAAGCCCTCGTGGTGATCTTGTTTAATACTCTACTTCTGAAAGGTTTTTTTAAGCCTACTAAAAAGTTCTATGGCCCTCAAAATACAGCATTTGGTGTACGAATCAAAATAATTCCAGTGGTTCTATTTTGCTGGGAGTGCATTCCCATTTATGTAAACCACTAAACAATAAATACTTAAGTGACAAACTGCAGCTGATAAATTGTATTTAAATCATTAGAATTAAATATGCTTGTTTCTTATGGGAAGGTGTTTACAACACAGAGGTCAGTATTATTACCATTAATTTTACAGGTAGATACACCGTGATACAAAAAATTTTCCCAGGTTATCAAAATACAATGTGAAAAAAACTGTAAAAGTAAGCCAGCACTTGAGATAAAACCGATACTTCTCTTCCAACTTAGAAATAACAGGAGTTTTACTTAAACTCACACAGTCACAATCCATAAAAACAGTGCTCAACTCATTCAAATAAATATTTTCATCTTTAATATATGTACATCTGTAGCTTCATATTTAAAATAAATCACATATGTTCTCATTCCCTTACAAAGGCACTATATTTCATTTCTTTAAGATGCTTCTTTTTCAGTTTGAAGAATTGTGACAAATTACTTCAAAACCAATGTCTTTGTAGTTTACAGTCTGTTTGGTGTTCTCAAAGAAAAATTAGAATAAAAAAATTGGAGAAAGGAATTAAACTGCATTAAACTGCATATTTGGTGTTAAGAGCATTATTTAAGTCACAAACAATTTATAAAGAGAAAAAAACCTTGACAATTGCAATTGAGACTTTTTAAACTTTGATTTTTGAACACATTCTATTTTCGGTGTATTTCTATTTTAGGTCAGCTTATTATTGGGATGTCCTTTGCCAGTCTGCAGGCACTGTCGAGCAATGGAAATCGGTACATTCATCATTGTTGAAAACATTGCCATTTTATGATTAAAAAACCAACTGATTAAAATTAAAAGAAAAGGATGCAGGTTTGGGGGGGGGGGGGGGGGGGGGGGGGGTGTTTGGGGAGCCCCAAAACTTCGGGGAGGGTGTCTTAAAAAATCAGTTCCTCTGTGTTTAAGGTTGAGTTCTTTTCAGACATACTAAAGAATGTGACTTTCTATTCTCCCAAGCCTATGGTAATTATTCTGAAAAGAGGACCTATGGTCTGCAAATGTGGCAGTAAATTTATTTATTTC
>NW_015090851.1:1297107-1502042 GCF_001431845.1 Calidris pugnax
GGGGGGGGGGAGGGGGGGGCACAACTGGGAAGTAAATACTTTGCTTGCAAACCAAGTAATAATTGACTTCACTGTTGTCAAGTCAAAACTGCATGAAAAATAAAATACATAAAATAACATCAAGTTTAGGACATGGATACACTAAGATGAATATTAATGCCTAAGCACCCAGTACACTGTATTTGTGTTATCTTTGCCAAAATGGTGCCTATTTAGACAATAGCCTGTTACTCCTAGATATTGAAAAGCTCTTGGTACTTTTCCTCCTCTCATGGAATTTTTCATGCTCATTGCCTGTGACACAAATTTAATATGCTTCCCTAAGGAAGCTTATAGAGAGCCAAGAAGCTTCCAGTTGAAATGCAAAATACACCAGGATGCTTCAGGAGACTACCAGAGTGATCAGAGAAGTCTTTCAGAGTGTAAGTCTGTGGTAAAAGCAGCTACATTTGCATTTTGGCAATTCAATCTTGGTGCAAGTCTGCGATACATTACAGCACAGTGATAGAATCTGCTTCTCTGGCCTTAATCCAATAACAATAAAATTCTATGAGTAACCTCAATACTTTGGGTTACTCCACTGAGTTTAATAGAATTGACTTTCTGAACCTTTAAGACATCTACTACAAACTGTGCCCTATCTCTTTAAATATGAAGCAGGCTTTTAATGCCTACAATGACCCCACATAACAGTTGCACTTGATGATCTTAAAGGTCTCTTCCAACCGAAATAATTCTATGATTCTCTAAATGTTATGAAGTATGTACATTAAGACTCCTCAAGGTCTTCCCTTAAACTGTGACCCTTACTGGCCTCATCAGAGTTAGGTGACAGAGCAGTCGTTGGCCCTCTCCCACACACCGAAACATTAAGGAGGAGCATTCACATGTTTTGTATGAAAAAAAATTCTGACTCTAGGACATTTACTTTTATCAACAAGATTTTCTAGAGGAACACAGTGATGCTTTAAAGAGGATATTCCTGGGCCTTTCATGTATACAATCAGAAATCTTGGATTCTGATAAATTCACATATGCTTCTCTCTTCACCTCACTTTTTCAAGAAACAGCCTTTGGAATTATCTCAAAAAAAGCCCTTCCTACTTGCTTATTCATATCAGCAGAGGATTTTCCAAGCTACAGCGATCCTCCCTCAGACACTGAAGCCACCACTTGAATAGCAATAGCAAACCAGCATCCTAGGCTGGTAGTATTCTGTTGCACTTTTTAAGGTATGATGGGACGATCCATAGTACACCATGATTTTAAATTGCTAGAAATATGGAATTGGAGTTTATCAACTACATGTCAAAGTCTAGGATGCCACTAAAAGAGACAGCAGCAGAAACAGAGACTCAGAGGGTTTCTGAGAGAAACTCGTCAGACTGCAAACAAAGCAAAAAGCAAAGCAAACTGTCAGATATATGATGATAGAGCATGATGGTTGAAGTTTCACAACAGCTTATTTAGGCCAAAGTGATTCACCTGTCTATTGTCACAAAATAAAATTTGATTAAAATAATATTTTTTATTTCAAATGGTAAAACCCATCTTCACTGAAGGCTAATTTCAAATTATTGCTTCTTTGCTAAAATGACAAGTCTTTGAAAAACAAGATGTTCTTTGGAGACATAGAGGACATAAGGAGAGCAGATGCAATTAAAAGCTCAATTGCCGCATCTCCCCACAAACTCTGCAGTATAATGAGGAAAATAAAACAAAATTTTCTAAAGAAACTGAAGGATGCTGCTTCTATGAGCTTTGCAGACAACAGTGAATGTGGATTTCCAAGCAAGGTAAAATTATGTTCAAGTAAATTTCTAACTTCAGTTAGCACTCTAAAATAATTACAAATTATTTCCCAATAGCCGTGATACATGATTTAAGACATTATAAGTATTAACTGCTGCTTCACACTCCAGAAACTGCTCTGCTGTTTTGCAGGTCTAACACAATGGTAAAATGAAAGCCTAGTTCTGAAGAGAACACTTCTCAGCAAAATTTGGAGAACATAAGAAGTAGCACAGGAATTGTAAAAGGAATACAGAAAAATAAGTGGAGTAAAACATCTTTCTTCTGAAACAGTAGAAAATATTTTTATATTTAATGAAGAAACCTGCTAAAATTGATGCACCTGTAATAGTAGCAATTTTGTAGCAATACAGAACAGATATAACAGTATTTTTTATGTTCAGGAGATTCATTATTTGATTTGTGAATCAAGAATAAGACTTCATCTAGGATATTAATATATCAGAGTAAATGTCTGAATTGCACATGCAGAAGGAGAAAGGAGGAGTTTGTCTGCAACGTATTTACTCTGTTGCCTCTTTATGGAACAGGGAAAGCCTACTCTTACTGATGCACTGCTAGTAAGATTTTTATCCACAGTACTTCATATGCAGCCCATCTTTCCCATCCCTCAGTGAAAGACAGAGAACCTTTGTGAGGAGCAACACAGAAAGGAGCAGCATACAAAGAAAGTCCTCAGATTCTTTAAAGTCTGCATTTCTCATCCCTTGCACTGCTGCCTTTATAAGTTCTCAGTCTCCAGTAGCCGTGAACAGAAGGTTTCCTGCTTGATAGGTAGATACATCAAAAATCATTTTGCTATTGTGGAGATACGTGAAGGGAATATAGATTTTTATCATTGCCCATCATGTTATTTTGCCTCTCAAAGCAAAAACTCCTCCTACACTATAGAACAGGAATGGATTTGGGGGCCTAATGTTTAACATGACTAGTGAGTCATCTTCTAATAGTTATAAATATCTCTCCTTTCATGATTACATTAGGCTGGAGAAGCTGGGCTTTTTGTACTTCTTTCAGCAATACAACAACTGTGGAAATGGGGGATGGGACACTTAAAAAAATTGATGCTGCAGTTGATCATTCTCTAAAGTTCTAGTGAGTCAGAAATAGATTGGGAGACATCTCTCAAAGAAACTGAGGAACAGGGTTGATATATCATACAGTGGGGAATCCTTCAGTTCCCCCCTCAGCCTGGCACAGTCATAGCAAGGAAGAGTAGCACTAACAAGCCTTTGTGTTGGATGCACATGTGAAAGCTTTGGGGGTTGACAGTGGTTCTCCCCAAAGGGATTAAAGAAGTATGAATGATCTCTACAACCTCTATTATCAGATAATTCTTAAGTGTAATAAAGTGGTGACCTAGTTAAACCACATTCCTGTTCCTGGTGTCTCTTTTTTTTTGTGGTGTCTGAGATAACAGGGAGATTATTTTGGCATCAATTTAATCTAGTTAAATAGCTTTACTGAAGATCTTTATCACTATAAATAATGGAGGTATTTGAAGTATTTGGTTACAATTCTAACTGAAGTTATCCAAAACAATGCCTCTCTAGCAATCCTCTTCTGCTGTTCCTTCACTCTGTCTGAAGAAAGTTACAAATGTTTTGAACACTTTTCAGCAATAGCTTAAAGGTACAAAAAACCCCAAAACAAAAAACAGGAAAACAAAAATGAAGAAAACTCAGTTTGCCCAAGTCTCTGATGAACATTTTAAAAATATCTATGATGGGTATCATGGAACGTGGCAAAGTGGTGTATTCATTTACTCTTCAGTAAGGAAAGATAAAGGTGAAAAAAGATCTCTAAAAGAGAAAATAACCACCTTCTCTTTTCCAAAGCAAACAAAAACAAGAATCCCTAACATTATTTGGAACATAACATCATCCACTCTGATGCAGCACAGTGGGATGAAGTACTAAAAAAGCATAAAGCACATCTGCTCATATAGCACATAAAATTTGGGTGAAATATCTCCTGGTCAGCTGACTGACCTGAGACATAAATGCGTCATGGCTGGAACATAGGTACTTGGCTGGAATGTCTGTAATGAAGTCAGCATCACGAGCGGATGATAAGTTCACGCTCAGGGGCTGTCTCCTATTTTTATAGACCTGTGGGAAAAAGCTATAATGATGCATGAGGTCAGAGCTATTGGGAATTTAGCAAAGCAGCAAGGGTTTTCCTTGACTTTCTGTAACTGATTGCACAGAGTTCTACAGTATATAATGCATGATTCAGAATAAAGAATCATAACATTGACTACGCAGTACGTCCTAAACGTTATCACAGGGCGTGCTCGTTTGTGAGGTGGCACACTGCCTGGCAGCAGAGTGGTTACTTTGACAGGCTAAGGAGACCAGAATGGTTTTTTCCTCCTCCACAAGCAATCACAAAATTCAGTAATGTCACACAAAGGAAAACATCAGATACACCACCTTCAGACATGGTCTGAAAACATCTTTCTCATCTTTTTCACCTATTCTAAAAGAAAGGTGTTTAACAACATACATGACAGGCAGCACAGGTCTTTAGTACCTAGGTTATCTGAACACCCTTTGTCCTCTTCATACAATCCCTCTTCTATCTATGACTATCACCTTTGAAAAATCAGGGGAAGTAGCCACTGCACAGTATGCAGAGTTTTAAACGTTTTAATTAGGAAGAGGAGAGACCTATGTACCATGTCTGGTACATGTGTACGGTATCTAGTATGATTATTTTCCTCATTAATAAAGCAGAACATAAATTAAATTTGCTTGCGATAAAATCTATTTCTAGACTTTGTAACTACATGGGGTTTTTTGTTAAAACCTCAAATGACTTACAGTGTTGAAGACAGGGTGTTTTTTACTCATTTGAGAATTTGTTTTAAGGATAATCACGATTTCCAGATAACCTCTCAGAAACCCCGAAACCTTCTGAAAACACAATTATTTTACAACAGATAAGCAAATAACCGAACAGAAAAAGGTTAGAAAGAGTCAACAGAATGGACAGATCTTGCTTTATGGCAAAAAGTATCTGCTTTCATCTGTCGCACATAATGAAGAAGGTTCAAAGCCATATGAGGAGGGAAAACAGAAAGTGTATTGGCTGCATATAATATGAGCCAAGCAAGCATGCAGCTAAATACTTAACAACCATGGAGAAGCAATAAACACTTACACTGAACACCTCCCACCTTTCATAACTGCTGTCACATGTCAAACCTGGCTTGAAGACTTTCAATTTGAGGTTAAAATAAAATAGTACAAATGAAAATAATATCTCCCCACCTGCTGTTTTAACTGATGTACTAATCTGTCCTTCTCTCGTTTAAGAGCCATTACTTCCTCTTGAGTCTTCTTTTTCTTTGAAGCAGACAGTTCAAGCAAGGCAATGTTTGCATCTTTTTCACTAATTGCAGCAAGCAAAGCTTCCTGTCTGATAAAATAAAATAAAAACTGTTATATTCTCATTAAAACTGAACATATACTACTATATCTACTACACAAGATGCTTTTTAGCCACTAGGAGAACAATCAACTACCTTCTGAGCACTCTTTAAATAGCAAACATTGTCAAGTCTAATCAAAATCATGAAATAACTGATTAGCGAAAAAAGTTCCCTTTATAGATCTTTCATTATTCAACTATTTCATAAAACAATGACACCAGTCTATTTTACTACAGTACAATATCCAGTAGAATTTCTGTGAAATGTTTTGTTTTTAAAAATGTTTGGCATTTATATATCTAAATTCACTTTCCTGAATTCTACAATATCTTACCTAAAGCTGTTGTGAATTATTCAAATCACACAAATTGCATAAGAAAAAGTAAAGTGGTACAGATAAAACATATTTTTATATTACCCTCTTAATTTGGCACCCTCGAGACCTCAGTACAGAAATCTCTGGACACCTTCCTCACATTTACTTAAATGTTTTCCTACGTATATATTATTCATTGTGCCACTATGAAACTATAATTCTAGAAGTAAAACATAACATCTAGAAAAGAAGTTCGTTGATCTAATTGTTCACAAGGAATCTTTTCCTTTGGAATCTTGACCCCTCATCTCCGTAAAGCAAACAGAAACTTACAGCACTCAGAAACATATAGAATTACATAGAAGCTTGCAGGGTCACATCGTAAGTAGTTTGTGAGGACATATTACAGAAATAATTTTTACAACGTGCAGTTGGAAGCACAGATCTTGCAGTATCTTATTATTTCATTTCTTACACTAAAATGTTCACACTGACAAGGCCATAATCTGTCACTTATCTTAATAAATAAAAGAAATATATTCATTTTCTGCAATGCATTCAATGACAGACAATGACTTACCAGCCAAAAAAAAGCATATTCTAAGCTTGTTATCACCTACACATTTTTCCAGAACTATATAAGATCAATCATTAAAAAATAAACATGGATAAATGAGTCATAAGTTAAACTTAGGCTCCAACTGCTAATAAATGTAAGAATACGGCTCATGAACTTCATACAGTCAAGGTGAGCTAGGAGTTTGGAATTCTCATAGTCCTTTGCTTGCCAGCATAAATGTCAAGAAAGCTATTTAACTTTTATTTCAAAATTCCTAATGTATTAATGTAAATATTTATAAGACAATATTTCTGATGGAGTCAAAGAAAAACAACCCATTTATTTTACTCTCAAAGTTTTGAGACATGGATCAATTTTAGATAAACAGTTGCATTTTATTCATACACTTAAATAGTCTCATTTATTATTCTGTCTTCTTCATTCTAATCACAGTTAAATAATGTTTAAAAGAGGATGCCATAAGTCTCCAACAGCCTTAATTTAAATGAAAGCTATTAATTAGTTTAAATAGCAGGTATTAAATAAAAAAATATATCGGAGGGTCACATATCCATAATGATAATTTGAAATGAAATATATATTGCTTTCTATAAACCTCATAATAACGCATAAAACTTGTTGCATAGCAATTTGTAACAGTCAGTAGAAATTTGTAATATCATTGTTTTCATGTGTTTTGCTCAAATACGGTATCAATTACATAACATTCTCATTAAGATCTTAACTTTTTAATGCTCTGAAGTAGAAGAAAGCTGAATTGCTACTGTATTCAACAATTTCTCTCACCTTGCAGAAAGCAGAGAATTTATGCACCATATAAAATCTAAATATGCCCTCTTTTGAGCGTTTGGCTAAAACAGAAAGAAAAATGTAGCACAATTTCAGCTTTTTCTCCACAGTAGCTTTTACATACCAGTCTGTACTTTTTTGTTTCAGAAATGTGTCCTAACTCCAGGAGGTGTGAGGGATGATAACATAACCTTTCTGAGAGAAAGCGTCAGCAACAGGAATTCTGTGACTTTAAAGCCAAAGAAACACCATATTGCATTATTACATAAAACACTATTCTTATAAATTAAATAAGATTATGTTAGTACCTCTACAGTTATCTACTAGCACACTGTATTATAATTACAAAGAAAGGTTAGTCAGAAGTTTTGACAATGTTCCAGTCGTCTGCATCAAGGAACATTTTCCAATTTTTAACTTGCATCATGGAACAATTTGTCGTTATTTTGAAAGTTATTAAAATAAGGTTTCACAATGTTGCTCTGGTTTTCAGGACATGTAGGACAAAGATTTGCCCTGTCTGCAATTAACACCAGTGGGATTAAATCCTAATCTTTAATTCATGGTAATCATTGCTGTAAAGTAGGTACCTCTGGTGAACTGCAAAACATAAATCTATTTATAACATAATTATCAGTCTAAAGATATACTTATTTAATAGCTGAAGATAAACATTGACATAACATCACAAACCCAACACACTGACAAAGAAAATAAGTGAAGAAATATACATCTCAGAAATTCCAAGGTTTTTAAATATATTTGGATTAATGTTTAAATTACGTAAGTGAACTCCATCCCATGAAGATCCAATACGTCTGCTCATCTAATAGAAAATTTCATGGTAAATACTTGCCATTTACGAGGTTTCTAATTATATATATACGTTATATAATGATATGTAACACATACTACAGTCATTAAAAGCAAAAACAGAATAAAAGTTTTAAATTGTCTTGAAAACTACATGAAGCTATACTGAAGTTTCAGTTATCCTCCCCAGTTGAGACTATTTCACTGCCTCAAAATTGGCAGTGAAAACACAAACCTGACTAGTGAGGAAGAGAAGTCAGAACTACTGAATTATTTGGTATCATTTCAACATCTAATAATGGGATTCACTCACATTCATCTTTTTTTATTGCCAGCCAAAAAAAAAAATCACACGTTCTTGTGGTCATAACTGTGTGATACTCCCTAGCCCCACTTTAAAGTAGCAAATGAGATAAAACCTTCCACGGGAGAGAAGAGCCAGTAAACAGGCTTTGAAAAATCTGCACTCAGGATTCTGTAGCGCCAAACCCACAAGATTTTGCAGACCTTAGCATACTTTTTTTTAGCTTGATGGTGTTGAGGGATTCTGAAAGCCAACTAGAAGTTATACGAATGTTTTTGCAAGGGAAAGCTAACAAAATCTTTTTTCTCTATTGTCTTGTGGCTCACAGGATAATTCCATTCAATACACAACTTCTCCTGTCTTGGGAAATACCTAGGAAAATACATAACCAAACTCTTAATTCCAGGAAATAATGACTCATACAAACACTTCCAGGAAATTATGGTTCATAGTCATGCAAAATAGCTGCTGTCATATGACTCCGTAAGTGCTCAACTGAGACATTGTAAGATTTGAATCAAACCCCCGACACGTAAACTAGTTTGAGTTTGCTCCCCAAAATAATTGTCAATATATTTTTTAATTATTTTTAAAGTAGATGTAAGTGGAGTTGGGAGATGTTAAACCTACAAATGTTGAGAGAGGACTGCACAAGCATACAAGAATGGCGATTTCTACTAAAAATTTCTGCTTAAGATGACTACATCTGCAGAGATGGGCAGCTGGATGCAAACTCACACTGCCAGTCCTCTTGAAGCCACCTACTCAGCTCAGAAGCTGTAAAGCCTCATTTATCTAAGAGACAAGGTGTTTTAGCTTGGGCATAGTGCCACACAACATGCTGATGGCTTCCAGACTGAAACTGGCTCACAAACAGCCTGCCCAGAGTGTGGGCAGAGCAAGCTTGCATCTGTCTGCACCTGTCTGCACAGACATGCTCCTGCAGTGTGTCAGCATATTATCTGTGTCTATTATCATGGATAATCTGAACAGTAATAACCTCAAATATATAATCCAGTGGCATTTAACCACACATCCGGGTTAACAAGAGTTCAGCAGAGTGGGACTGTGTATTCTACCAAATGATACATGTTGGTTGCTTATATCCTTAATAATTAACTACTTCAATACAAAGGGAAGACAAAGAGACAAAAAGACATCATTACTTTACAGAGTACAAAATAAAGATGCAGGTTGTGACAGGGCATCTAAAGAAACCTCCTTCACTTTCTTCTTCCACTGAGTCCCTGGGAGACAGAGACTGAAAAGTATCTTGCTCATACTGCTCAGCCATTGCAAGGGAAGACATCCAAGCATTTATGAAGCAGCCTGTGGGGACAGACCTGGAGTTCTACATTATCATATCTCATTTATAACACATCACACACAGGTTTGCCCACATCTGTGAAAGGTGCTGTGCTACCCTACCAACTTACTTCAAGTTTCCTACGGAAGAACCGCATTTGATGAACAGAAGCAATTTATTGCAGCTACCAAGTGACCCTGCTAAAGAATTTATATCACCATTTTTTGCAGGAAACATTTGAAATGAGATTATCTGACCACTAGAAACAAGCCTAAGATGCCAGCGAAACAGCTGACAATAAGAACTTTCTCACTTACAAACATGAAGTAAATTTCATTCAAAAATGTAAACAGGTGGCGAGGTCTTTGTCTAAATCTCTCAGGTGAGTCACTCACTTCTACATTGCCACAAGAAACTGAAACTCATCATGCATTTCTATTAAAGGATGTCTGAAAATCAAGACCTGAACTGGCACCAAGAACAACATACAGCCTGATACACTCTCCAGCTAACATGCTTCAGAGTGTAAGTAAAATTTATAATTCCTAATTATCTACTGTGTCAGGAAAAAAAAATGACTGTACAAATACAGTTCTATAGAGATGTTATCACTATTTGCAGCCAAAATGTCTCCTTATTGTTTAATAAATGATGGTAATAAAATACATTTTAAAATAATTTATTAGAGCACTGAATTAAATGACATTCTTTAACAGTAATATTTATAAAGAGTAATCCTTTCTGCTATTAGTAGTTTTTCCTCTCTCTTTTTGGCAAACTAATGTGTTATATAAATAACAGGGTAGCACTTTTAACACCAAGAAAAATTACCCTAAATGTACGCAGTAAAATTAGGTAAACTCTCAGATTAATAAAATCCATGTTAAATCTAACAGCATTTGCTCCACATTGGTAATTATTCTGTACATTTTCCCTTGACATACATAAAGTAATTCCTAGGACTACCAATCTATATATCCTCCTATAATACAGTTGCTCATTGCAAGGAGGAGAAGAACTTTTCCCTGGAAAAGCAAAATTCATTAAATGAAACTTCTCCCCTGGAAAAGCCTGACTGCATTCTACTCCACAGCAGCCTACTACCTCAAGCCAGTCTCCTAAATACAAGGACAGTGAGAATATAATAGTCTCAATGGGTACACTTTACAGCTGTGAGATCAGGGCTTAAGGCACTAATGATTCCAATGAGAAGTACCAAGAAACTTCCACAAATGTATTAGTACACTTAAAATCACTTCATACTAAAATACAAGAGAAACGACAAAAGGAACAGTCCCTTCTTAATGCTCAGCCATTAATTTACGCAAGCGGTATTTCACCCAAAACTATTTAGAATTCCACTCTAATGTTTTCATTAATTACATGGATGACGGACTAGAAAATCTACTTATTACATTTCAATGAGACTTGAGACTGGGAGGATCTTCAAGTGCCATGAAGACAGGAATAAAAATGTCTTGACAAACCAAAGACACCATCTAGAAAACTAAGGAGGAACTCCATATTAATTACCTGTTGTGAATAAGGCAAACATCATACTGTGAAGTATAAACAGAAATAGATTGCAAGCCAGAAGTGATTCTTTTCATCTATGTGACTTCAGGAAGATCTTAGCTGAAATACTGAATCCAGTTTGGATATGATTCTCCATGAAAAACATGGAGACTGTTCAGGGGAAAGCAACAAAAGCAGTCAGAGAAATGACTGACAAGAGAACGTTGAAAAAAATACAATAAATAGTCTATGAGTGCCAACATGATAATGAGAAACATAAAAAGTTCTATCAGAGCGAAACACAGCTTTTCTATCTATATCCATGGTACACAGAGCAAGAAGTAATGTGCATAAATTAGAGGAGAAGAATTTTCCTCCTAATATCTAGCCAAGGTACAAAGAGAATGGCAGATAAGTATGAATAGCAATTGAGTACTGGAAGAAATTGCTGCAGCAAGACAATAACTGCCAGTGGAAGTCTTTTTGAACAATTTAGGCAAAAATCTGTTAGAAATGACCTGGGTACAGTTGATCTTGCCCTGACATGACCTTACCAGCAACCCAATTATTCAATTATTCAGTGTTTTAAAGCTGATTTACTCTGTGTCTCATTTAAGACAGTAGTCCTTGGAGTTAATGTCATGTTTTATCTGCTTACATCATATGCTTCCTTCCTACGACTGGAAGAAAAGACCTTTTACATTCAAGTTTCTACATCTGTAGTAAGAAAGAACAATACAAAACTTGAGAATGACCAAGTCTCTGTGAAAATTTCCGTGACAGCAATTACAGATAAGAATGACTTTTTACTGCATAGGCCATTCCTTAGTGATAGTGAATTATGGAGATATCTTTCCTTGGAGGATCTATCATCTATTTATCTGATAATAGACATGGCTTTCAGACAAACAAAAAGTATAAAATCATACAAATCTTTCAGTAAAGTCACTGGAAGTAATGTTAGAGAATAATTTAATTAATGAAACATACCTTACATAGGATTACAAGTAGGCAGATGATACCAAAGCAATTACAAATGTCACCTAACACCTGAAAAACACCATCTTATAGATCTCTAGCAATATAGACATAGAGTATGCATTTGTGAAAGCATCTGTCTCGGAGTGAAAAAAATTACTTAATATGAAAAGGAAGCCTTAGCATACTAGAAGGGAAGATAAGATAATGCAAGAAGAAATAAATCCATGAAAAACTCTGTTGAATGCCAAACTGAAAAAGTATATTGTATACAGTATTTTATCAAACTGCAGCCTAAACAAATGTCAAATGGAATGATTTCTTTAACAAATATGGGCAACAACTGAGAAAAAAGGGTTGTTCACTAGCATATATTTAGTCAAGATTAACTATGGATAAAAAAATGTACTAAGAACAGATTTAATAACCCTAAACTGTCATTCAGCTTGTAGGAGGTATTCAAGATACAGCTAATAAAACACAAAAAATGGTTCTAACCACCCACAAAAAATCTCAGTAGTATAAAACACTGAAGGATGACCACTAAGATAAATGCTTTCTTTTGAGAGCTGCCTTGCAGTTAACCTTCTTAAAGAGTCTCCCAGAAACCTCTAATCATAATACATTGCATTGCCACTTATCACAGTCAATTTAGAAGTGAACTCTGTAAACACTCCTGCTTTACTCCCCACCTCTGTTAGTCTAAGAATAATTTTCTGAGCTTTAATAGAAGAACTCATGACAACTTTTTGGGAGATGGAGTGAGTTCTTAGAAACAGTCCAATTGTAATCTAACAGAATTCCAAGATTAAGATTTATAGAAACAAGATCTTCTAACAAGAACTTTTACTGCCTTTACTACTTAAGCCATTCTCCACAAAATACAGAAATACAACTTAAAAAGTCACCATTAAAGTTAAATCAAGTCAGAAATGTTTGAACTAATGATATACAGTAGAGTACTCAGCCAGCTTCTCACATGCTAATTGTACTTAAGGAGAAAAAAAAAAACAGCTCAATCAACTTTTCCCCTTTAATTATTGTTTTCTTTCCCTCATGACCCCCAGTATTCAACCTTAAGTTCAGTAGGAGGTGACTAGAGATAGACGGTGATGAGAGATCCTGTTCGAAACAGCTTCTCTCTGTCACCCCTAAAGCAAATAAATGGTTTGTTAAAACATGCTGTTAATCCATTATGGATGTGCATGCATCTTAGAAAATAAACCTCTGAATATTATTGGTATTTTAAAGCTTTTTCTTTAAAAACAAGACATACTGATCACAAGTATGAAATTTAAAATCTTTATATTCAACAACGTAAGTCTTATGTTGAAGCTAGTTGTGTGACACAGACATGTAAATTCATTCACTATTGATTTTAGACGATTATCCTAAAATTGTATGTCTGAGGCTGACAGAAAATTTGCCCCTCCAAATACATGACTGAATATGCTTTACAAAAGCATATTTACAGCTTACTTCTTTTAAATGAACGATTATTTTTCACTATTTTCAAAGAACAATCCCTTTTGAAATACTTTCAGAAGAATAAGCAGCATGAAATAGCACTTCAGGTCAGCCTGGTGCCCTTTAAGCAAGCACAGAGAACTACTGAGGCTCCGGAGCCCAAAGATAGCTAGAAGCACAGGGGACTGCTCCACTAACTATGGGCAGAAAAACGAGGGACCCCTCTTACAGACCCCAGTCCACCATTCCAACCCACCAAGCACTTTTCGTCATATTATCCAAGTATCAAACCTTGAATTTACCACCTGATCAAGACGACTTCTGGAAGCAGGTGTGAGGAGGAGATATCAAAGTTTACACTGTGGGAGACAGACAACAGTCTCTATATTACACCTGTATTAGATGTATATTTTCATTAGGCTAGAATAAAGGAGAAACAGGAAGAAACAGCTGTCCCTAACGTGAAATTTCATAGGAAATGGAAAGAAGGAAAAGAAAGGACCTAATTCTGAACAATCACAGAGGAGTTTCTTGGAAAAGCAGCTATTTAATCCATTTGTCCGTTTCATCCAGTTTACCTCCCCAGTGAGAGCCACGGCTCAGTGCTTCTTCCCTATGTTTCATTATTCCCATAACTACATCTCTCCTTACATCCCCCAGTAACAGTAACCATATTGTCTTTAGATTGGCAAGTTTAAACTATACCTTTTTTTTTCTCGCCTTAACAGCAATTTAGAATGTGCATATAGGTCTTTTGTTAAGCAAACAAAAATCATCCAGTATAAAGGTACAAGTTCAGATAGAAATTTTAAAAGGCAAAGAAGGAACTTCATGCCCATCTTTTGGGGCTAATTTCCAAGTAAGAAGTAGGAACTCAACTGGCCTTTGAATTCTCTGAACTTTTTCAAGCCCTGTAACATTGCACTTCTGATGTCTCGATGATTTATGTGTTAGAAATGACAGCTAAGAAAAACAGACCCCCCTCAGAAGAGACATATTCATCTGTGAAAGCAATTACATCATAGTTTCATAGATCATGCTTCAATAACCACTGCGTTATCATTTCATTCAAATGGGCAGCATTGCTCACATGTGAGTAGATATAACAAGCTTCAGACTGTGTGAGAAATGGAGAAAGGGAACAAAAAGAATTCACAGTGCTGCAAAACACCGCTGAAGTTAGAAGATGACATTTCTGAGTTTTGCAGCTCTTTACTAGAATTGACTATTTTTCATTTGCCTTGGTACGATTCTCCATAGGAATGCAACCAACACTCAGTTAAGATACCTCTGCCTGTTTTATGCCATACCACAACACAGCACAGAGATGGGAACTGCTGAGAACAAGAACAATGGCATCTGAAGGCATGGGATTGTGTTACAGCAGAACATAGCACTGCGCAGGGTCCACCTAAGTTAAACAGGAAAACAAAACTATAGGTAATCTGTCATTGTCAGCCTCCTTACCCTTCAACATCACTTTTTGTGTTTATAGAAGACAAAGATAAAAGTACTTTGCAGGATGAATGGCTTGGTTTCTAGAATATAGTTCTTGGTAACGTTTTTGAACTGCCAAATAAATGTTTAAGCTTGAAAAAAGTTACTATTAAGAGTTACTATCATTTTCATGAATTCGCAGAGAATTCAAAATATTTGAGTCAAAGACATATATAACTGAGATGCAGAGATAGAAGGTTAAATAAATATAAACTTCTGTTAATTGTATTCTGTTCTTAATTTGAATTGACAACATATTCCAAATGGTGATTTGTCACAAAACACATGGTTATGCTAAAGAATGAGTGGGGCTTTCTTTCAACTTTTAATAAATACTGATCAATAAAACTATCCTTTTGACAAACAGATAAGACAAATAAAAAGATCCTAAAAAAACTTCTTTCCTTTCCATTAGAAATTTAAGAAAACGATTTGTCTGATTTTTAAGATCCTCCCTCTAATCACCATAAAGTTACAAGCAGCTGCTGTTTGAGTAACATATATAACAAAACTCATGAAGTCCAATGTATATGACATTGAACTTTGAAATATATCAGAAGGAATAATTAGCTCCATTTTGAAATCAATAGGAATATGTATTAGAATTTATGCCTTGAGCTTTACAGTATATTAGAAGGTAATTTCAAGAAAGAAAATGGCCTGAATAAGTACTATTAACAAAAAGTACTCTCTTGGCAGTGCATAATTCATATTCGATAACTGATCTGAGGGCATAGTTTAAATGCTCACTTACTAAATAGGGTGCGAGACAGAGATTATGTAAACCAGTGTCATATAATTTCCACTAGCCACAAATAGATGTCAGAGTAGAATGCTGTACGCACGCCTTAAACTAAGAAACTCCTTAGAATTTTGCGTGCACACACACACACATTCTGACAGTCTGGCAGTTTAAATATTGTAATTGTTCTAATTTAGATCTGTGAAGTCAGAATCATCATTACCATTATTAACAAGATGACAACCATTACTTATTGCTACACTATGAGCATGTGTTAAAATTGTTACATATGTTTATTTGATAGATACAGGAAATTCTACAAATTATTACAACTCAGCATTTTCTATTTTTTAAAACTGCAATGTTTGGGATAAATTTGTCTAGTTGATAAGGTACTGCTAGGTACAGAATGTACTTAAACAACCTGCTCCCAACATATTGTTTCTGAGGATTTCATTATACTGGCAACCATTGAATATGTATTTATCATCACACCCCAGAAAACCATCATCACTAACTATTGGTGTTAACATTTTAAAAAGTAACTAAGCATCTGAGCAAAGAAAATAATTAAGATATTTATTCTCAAAAAAATTCCTTTAGGTGTGGGATGTCTAAAGACATAATTGCCTAAAGTTAGTTTCTCAGAGAAGAATTATTCTAACCCTGCATTCATCACTTTACCTCAGTGAAAAAAATCTTCATTTTTAATAAAAAACTGCACACCCAAGGTACAGCATATGAAAATAATAACTATAAAAGTATCAGGAAAGACAATGAAAGCCTAGAGCAAGCGCAAGATATTTTACAAGGAAGGAGAGAGGGAATTAGACAACAGCACACAAATATTTCTCTAATTAGAATCTTAAAAGATTGGGAATTAAAGAGATAGGATACCACATGATGTTATTTAATTACATGACTTCCCTGCTAATGGAGCTATTCGCAAGCATTGCCAGGAGCATGAAGACCATCATATGATTCAACTTTGCATAAAGAAGTTTGCTCATTGATCTTCTTTGGTGGGTTAACTGTTTCAAAATTTGTTTCAGACTAAGGAAGCATTTTAAAAACAGGCATATGTACATACTTAGAGCTCTAAGTACACATTGACTCACAGTGAAGACAGTTCATACCGACTTTCTCAAAGCAGATGAAAGAGACATAAGGTATATCACTGACTTCTATCAGAGATAAGGTATAGCACCCACGAAGATGGATGTCTGAATGGTAATAAGGAGTCATCATAGTAGAAATAACAGTAGTTAGATATTTTAAAATAGTTCGACAATAAATCGTAGCATGTTTACGTAGCATCTTGATAAACAATTAACTTCTTACGTATCATACTACACTAACAGGACTAACACATGAAGTTCTCTACTGATTTGAATAATATTTCTGACAGTCTTTAGGAAAACTTCTAAAACTGAAGGCCTTTTACTGAGGGCAAAGAAAGAGTCTGTTTTAAGCCAAGATCAATTTAGTCCAAATTTTACTCTAAAAATGGGTAATAAAATGACAATCCATAGAAGTAGATTGATTATTGAAAAGTTGTTTGATTACACTTTTTAAATTACTGAAATCACTGAACTAGAAATAAAATAAAAAACAACTTTATGGCACTTACTATTAGTTGGGTAGGTCAACCAAACTGCTTCTCCTTCCTTGCCAGTGTTTTAACTATCAGCTGTTTCTGTAGCTAGATCACCCCCTTCTGTAGATATCAGCTAGGTGTATGTCAGAAGGTATCTGTTCTGGTTGGGTATGCTCAGGTATACATTAAAAATAACTGACTGAGGTGAATCTTCTTGGGGAAAGGGTATATTAAGACCTTTTCTGAAGAAGCTACCAAGCTTGCAATATAAGGCAAGATATCACAGGAGGGAGCTGGGGGCCAGCAGCCTGCAGAGACACTCAAATTACATGCAGGGGTGGCAGGGGACAGACAGTAGTCCTGAAAAACCAGTGGGAACTGGAGAGAGCTTGCTGCCATTCAAAAGTCAGTGAGTTAGCTGGAAAGGGGCATGCCTGCAGCGGGGGAGTTATACACAGGCCCTTTAATTTCTGAAGAGACAGTCCCAGCCTTTTGCTCATCTTTGAGTACTGCTTAGGGGCAAACAAAAAATATAGATCCATGTCAAAACTATGACTAAGCTGTGGCCCTGTCACAAGACATTAGACTTTCAGACACTTATGTGTGTAGTCATTCAGTCATGTCTCCACCAGCCATAGGATCTGAGATCCATCCAGATGGCATACAGCTGAGTTTACTCATCAGTTAGACACACATATACTGGTAACAAATGCACTGCAGTAATCTTCAAAGTGACAGTGGAGTAATAGAACTGTGTGTAGTGGTCTTTTATATATTTTCAAATCTTTTCTTCCTAATGAAGAATGCAGCATTTTTCTCCTCACTCCTTCTGCTTTTATCTTATGGAAAACTACAGGAATTACTATCATTTTCCTCCCACCTCATTGTATCTGCAAGATTTGTAAAGCCTAAGAGTTTCTTTCTTCATTATGTTTCATTAATTGGGAGGATACAAATGACTTCTCTGTTAGAAATAAAATATATTGAGTCCAGTTTGCAAAGTCTCTTTTTTAGCCAGGGATTTAGAAAACATAGAGAAGTCATCCGAAAAGCCAACAATAAGAAAAAAAACGAGAAATACAACCTAAAAACACTACCTAGATCTTATTTTGCTAACTTTTAATGGCTGTATCTTAGAAAATTATACAGATTTGTTGCAGAACACTGTGTAAAGTGATGATTATGGTCTTACAAAAATTTAAGAATTCTTTAAGAAGTCAACAAAAACTACAGAAGGCTGCAGTAACGTGGCAGCCAAACTACTTAAACCTGTACTAGTGATTACAAGAGCAACACAAAACTAGAGGATAAACTACTCAAAACCAGAAGGGATTGAAAGAATCAAAATCAAAAGGGATTATTATTGGAAACCTTGACACTTAGATCAGAATGTGTGACACTTTTTGGTAAAGGGGATGTGAAGATATTATAGTACACTTGAATAACACAGATATAAATTTCATAGTTTAAAAGAACATTACAGTGGAAAAATAAAAGCACAGTATAGAAGCATCATGCAGAATGCAAGTCATTTCAACTTAAATCTGACACTCAACAGTGATGACAAACTCCCTCCAAATTTAAACTCAACTTAAAAAAAACCCTAAAAAATAAAAGCAATGCAGGTGTCAACACTGAAAACTGGAAAATACTCAGTTCAAATGGTAAATTAATACAATCAGGTTTCCCCAGGGCTAGTCCTACAAGAGTTATGTTTGCAAGAACACTTAAATTAATAAAGATTAGTAAATTTCTACAGTGACTATGTTACAGTCAAAAACTATAAATTACTTCTAAAACCTAAGGCATGGACAGTAAGTGTAACAAAAATCAATAGTGCTTTTAGAAAAATAATACCCAGCCAATTCAAACTAAAGTTTGTTTCGAATCAAATAGAGGTTATTTCTGCACATTCATGGTTGATTTGACTAATTTTTTTTAAACTAGGTACAAAATCGTATATTTGCTATAAGCTTGGATGAGTTCTAGAATCCAAGACAATAGAAAAATAAGATGTTTCTGAGCAGGATTTTGAACATTACCTGAAAATTTTTCCAGCACATCTGGAAAAAATCGTGACAGAAAGAGCCTAAGAAGTAGTTGCTATGGAAAATGCTCTCTTAAATTGCTATCCGGGTGGCCTTGTGACTCATTCAAATAATACGATACATTTTAAGATGAGCTGTCACTACAAGGAGGAATGCTAATAGAAGTAAGTGCCATTGCTATGAGAAATTAAATGACTTCATTTGCAGAATGCTAATTTCTGCAATAAGCAGGGATTCTACACAGGTGGTAGGAAATAATAGCACCTCAGCAGCTCAAAGAAACCAGAAATAATCAACAAGTGCACAATTTTTTTTCCTGTCATGCAAAAAAGAACTAGTTAATTAGCATAATTCAACTCTGCAGGTAGCAATGCTGTTGAACGCACTAAGACAAAAGAAAATGCACACTCTCAAAATACAACAAAGATTTGCACTATTCCAGAAATTATTTTAAAGCATATGAGAACTATGTTAGCTGGCTAGAACAGTATTTCACAAAATAAGAAAATAACACAAAAAGATGCCCAAAAGATGCTGAAAGAGAGAATGCAACATTATCCTTTCTGGAATAGCAGATCTAACAAAATAATAAAATCAGGTTGGTATTAGATGCTAAGGAAGTTTATCTATGCTTGCCTTAATTCTTCCAAAAAGATAAACATATATAGCCTATTATTGTATTCATTATAAAAAACTTTGCTTTGGTTAATAAAGAACGGATGTATTTTTAAAAGTAG
This sequence comes from Calidris pugnax, assembly GCF_001431845.1. Classification (NCBI taxonomy): domain Eukaryota; kingdom Metazoa; phylum Chordata; class Aves; order Charadriiformes; family Scolopacidae; genus Calidris; species Calidris pugnax. The sequence continues at coordinate 1,317,045 of NW_015090851.1, forward strand.
GAAACATTATGCAAAAATCTAATAAATACAATATTTATAAACATTATAAACTACATTCAAGTATTAAAAACCTGGCAAAGACATAATTGGCTTGGCTGTTCTGCTCATTTTAAAACTATACTACACGAACACTGCTCACGATTCTATAGTTAAGGTTGACTTAAGCTTATCCTTAAGGCAGAGAGTCATATTATTTAAGTACAAAAGAACAAAGTCTATTTCTCCCCAAATTACTTCCATGCTTCTGAACATTAGTGGAAGTTACTTTGTAATGAACAATTACTAACAGCTACAATTGTTTGGGAGGAACAGAGTGCATATGATGTTTATAAAGGCTGACATATTCAGTTCACATTTACAGGAAGCAGACTAGCTCGAAGCAAGAGAGCTGAAGAACAAGTAACACATCAGTGCTGACTACCTAAGTGAAAAGTAAATCAGGGTAGTGTATGGGAACATAATTTCACATATGTTGGCAATACCTCCAAAATAAATAATTTCTTACATTTTCTAAGAAGTCAGTGTCTCAGCCACTCATGTAATAGAGAAAATTATTTGTTCTATAGTCTGAAATCAATACAGTGTATGACACGTGCATTATAATAAAAGGAGGAACTTCTAGCAGATATTTCCTCAGTTTTTCAACAGCTAGAATAACTATTACTGGCTATAATAAAATCCTATGCTGTTAGCCAGTGAATTTTTGTTGGACCTGGAATGCTGAATGGGTAGTAATTTTTGAAGTATTCCCATCAAGTGTAATCTTCATCATTAGTCACCAACATTTTTGCAGCTGAAAATCTCTTAAGGAGTAACACCCCACTCAGTGATCCACCTTGGCATTCTTCCTATTCATGATTCTGGGCTGTTGCCACCTGACTTTCTTAGTGGATACTGCTGCCACTCCAGTACTAGCAGCTCTTCGGCATCCTGCAGTTGTGCCAGTGCTGTCATTAAGCCAGGAAGCTGGCTAGTCTGAAATCTCTGCCCCATGCCCCACAGCATCTCCAGTTCCAGCCAGCTGATACACAGACAACTGACAGACAAACTGCACAAGCCTAAAACCTACCTGGCAGAGTTTTTCTGAGGAGTTTATTCTGTGTAGTGCCTCATCATCATGTTTATGTCATTATCAGTAACTAAACCTCAGGTACAGTCAACTGAATAAATCAGAGCGCCGTCAATATCAGCGGAAAAAAGCACCCAGGGTTCAACAATGTACCTAAACCCAACCAATTCTCTGATTTGAGATGGACAGAAACCACAGCATACCCATACCTCCTTTCAGAAAAGAGCTCAATTTCCTTTAAGGACACAAGCATACGTTTGTATTGTTGAGAGAGGCCTTAGTTTTTCAAGGAAAAGAATAAAAGTCTCAGTAACTATGACTTTTTTCAGGTCAGCAAAGAAATGATTACTGGTTACTGCACATGGCTTGGATGGGCGCAGACTTTGCTGGGTAAAAAACTGGCTAGATGGCCGGGCCCAAAAAGTCATGGTAAATGGAGCTACATCCAGTTGGTGGCCGGTCACAAGTGGTGTTCTTCAGTCAACAGTAGTGGGGCCTGTTCTTTTAATATCTTTATCAATGATCTGGATGAGGGGATCAAGTGGACCCTCAGTAAGTTTGCAGATGACACCAAGTTGGGTGGGAGTATTGATCTGCTTGAGGGTAGGAACGCTCTGCAGAGGGATCTAGACAGGCTGGATCGATGGGCTGAAGCCAATGGGATGAGGTTCAACAAGGCCAGGTGACAGGTGCCTGCACTTGGGTGACAACCTCATACAGCACCACAGGCTTGGGGAAGAGCAGCTGGAAAGCTGCCCAGCAGAAAAGAACCTGGGGGTATTGCTTGACAGCCAGCTGAATACGAGCCAGCAGTGTGCCCATGTGGCCAAGAAGGCCAAAGCCATCCTGGCCTCCATCAGGAATAGTGTGGCCAGCAGGACAGGGGAAGTGATTTCCCCTCTGTCCTCCGCACTGGTAAGGACACACCTCGAATACTGTATTCAGTTTTGGGGCCCTCACTACAAAAAAGACGTTGAGATTCTGGAGTGTGTCCAGAGAAGAGCAACAAAAGCTGGGTAAAGGTCTAGAGCACAAGTCTTGTGAGAAGTGACTGAGGGAACTGGGGTTGTTTATTCTGGGGGAAAGGAGGCTGAGGGGAGACCTTACGACTCTCTACAACTACCTGAAAGGAGGATTTAGTGCGGTGGGCGGACTCAATGATCTTAAAGGTCCCCTTCCAACCTAGATAATTCTATGATTCTGTGACAATGACTACTGCACCTCACTGGTTATTTGTTAAAGAATGTTGATAAAATTTTCTAGTTGAAAAGCTGCTACAAGAGAGGAGAGGAGAGAAGCAGATGTAAGTTAGCTACCAAAATAAATAGCATTTACCAACACTTACCACCTGATAGATAAGTGATTTCCCCTCTGTCCTCTGCACTGGTAAGGACACACCTTGAATACTGTATTCAGTTTTGGGGCCCTCACTACAAAAAAGACGTTGAGATTCTGGAGTGTGTCCAGAGAAGAGCAACAAAAGCTGGGTAAAGGTCTAGAGCACAAGTCTTGTGAGAAGTGACTGAGGGAACTGGGGTTGTTTATTCTGGGGGAAAGGAGGCTGAGGGGAGACCTTACGACTCTCTACAACTACCTGAAAGGAGGATTTAGTGCGGTGGGCGGACTCAATGATCTTAAAGGTCCCCTTCCAACCTAGATAATTCTATGATTCTGTGACAATGACTACTGCACCTCACTGGCTATTTGTTAAAGAATGTTGATAAAATTTTCTAGTTGAAAAGCTGCTACAAGAGAGGAGAGGAGAGAAGCAGATGTAAGTTAGCTACCAAAATAAATAGCATTTACCAACACTTACCACCTGATAGATCAATTTTTAGTTATCTTCTTGATGGTGAATTCCTCAAACGCTGTTCTTTAACATACAAATACGAATCCACCAAATTACAAATTATTTCATACTGTACATGTAAAATATGATCATACACAGAATCACAGTTCTTTAAAAAGCTGTAACTTCCTTAGTCTAATGATTAAAGTAAAATTTTTGAAAAGTTTTTGAAAAACATTCAAAATATCCCACAGATCCCTTTTGCACAGAAACTAAAATGGCAAGAACCCTACAAAGGGCCATGGAACTCTTCGACTGAATAAATACTGCTTATTCCAAACAGCTAAGATCACTTCTAGCAAGCCCTACTCAAGAAAACATTTTAAGTAAATCTCATTAATCACAGACTGTGCCATTACCCAGCACAAAGCCACAGCTTCCAGGTATTGCATCATTATAGCCCACAATAATGAAGATAAACATAACCATACCTCTCAGGAGTCAGACAAGGTCAACAGCTCCTGATAGAGCAGAATGCCCATAATAATAAAGGAAATAAGAGAGTCTGTGGGCAGACTTCAGAGCAACCAAGTAACACACACATGAGAAAGAGGAAGTCCTTTGCTCCTTGCTTGATATACCATTGGCCCATAGACTTGAGATAACACTCTATCTTCTCTAGCCCTAACCATAGTAATACATGAGCTAATCTAGTACTGCAGACCTTGAGGTAAGGATTAAGTTTCATATTTCTCCTGCCAGGAATCCCCAGAAAAATTATCAGAATGTGTCTTTTGAGTATAATAAAATAGAGATATTGAGAATTCCAGACCTGGTCTTTTCCTATTCAATACAGACAAGCAATCGTATACCTAACTAAACCACAGCAACCCTCTAGTGTAAACAAAAAACAGCTGCTAGATTTGGTCCAGGCCTAATTCTGAAAAGGGACCCCAAGGACTCTAGTCCTCATAAGGTCACCATGTGGTATTAATTGGACTAATCTGCCTTTCCAAGCACTTTTTTTTTGTCAAAGACTCTTGGTTCCCAATGCTACATCTAGACTGCACAGCTGGCGCACATTATTCTTCAGCTCCTCCAGATTGGAAGCCTGGTTTTCACAAGGTCACAGGATCAGAGGGCACAGCAGCTCTCTTCTATCTTATATTCTAGAGTTTCCTTCCTGTGGAAGTTAAGTATAAAGGTGAGTTGATGGGATTGTACACAGATTTCATCCTGCCATAGTTCAGAGGTATTCTTGGTTCTCGTACTTTCAGCACTATCCATCACCAAGAGACTCCCTTTGAGAAGTGCAAAGCTTTGTTTTAAGAAAACAATTATTTTGAGATGCTAAAGGAAAAGATCTCATGTGTCCAATTTATCTAGCTTCTAGCTTTGGCCATCCCTTGCAGACTCTCCATAGAAGGTATACCTCATATGAAACACAACCGTTAAGGCTACGTGTCCAACAACAGACACTCCCCTGCAAAGAAGGCCTCACCCTGGACACAGTCAGTTTAAATGAAAATACAACCATCCTACCAAGGGCATCTGACTGCATAAAGCCTAGGGATTGTGGAGATTTTGGCAATGGAACAGGATGGGTAACAGGGTCAGAGCTTAGGTGTGACTCAATGCACTCCTAAAACATAAAATTAAGCAGTTGCTTCAGATTAGGATCACCATGGGCATTATCTTGTTCTAGAGCCCTTCCCTATTTTCTTTTGCATGGTATTATACTGTGGGGCCTAAATTATACACTGTAATAACCAGAATTTCTGTATTTCATTCATAAGGAAAAAGTGAACTCTATGGTTAAAGAAGAAACCACTGTTCCAGCTAATAACATCTGTTTATAAATGAATTTTATTACATATACAACAAACTGATCTTTTCAGTCCAACTCACAGTACCTTTTTTTTCCAAATACTAGTATTTCCATTGTACTCTCACTAGCAAGTGTTAACACACCGTATCTCAATCAACAAAGACATGTTAAGAGATTACAAAGAATCTCTTAAACGTGGTTTCCATTCTCTCACAGTGTAGATTTGGCCAAACATTTTGTACACATTTGGTGTTATTCAGTTTTATTCCTTCTTACTTTTTAAAACACTTAAAATCTGTGGAAAATTAACTCAGAATATTTATAGATATTCATAAAATATGCAAATACCACATCAGGAAACAAAAATTGAAAGGAGTATGAAGGATCTGATGACAATTATATTGAAAATGTTAAATACATCCCAAACCAAGGACTTCTGTAAGCTGCAAATTTACAGGTCTTAACTAACTAGAAATTATGTCACAACTGCAGTAGTGAAAATATTATTGCTTCTGTAAACTCCAAGCTCAAGTATAAAGTAGATATGTAATCTTCAACTCCCTAAACACTCCAATTTGGCCACTAAAGATGCTGTTTTACATTTCCAAACATTTTCCCCTGTCACTACTTTTTATACTTCAGTTCTCAGGTTGTAAGTATTTGTTACTTGCAAAGCAACTTCTTTTGAACACAGAATCATGGGAGGCATTTGTTACTAACTGCTAATGCAGCCTGCCAAACAAAAACTCCCTGCTGGTGACATGACCACCTAGTGACCTCTAAAAATGTTTTAACAATGTGAAAAATATCTCCCTCTTGTAGGAAACAGCAATTTTTTAAATTAAATGTACATTGAATGTTCGCTTACATACAGATAAATGGTATTCAGAGTCACCTTCTCTGTTTCCAATTTCAATCTTTTGAAACCCAGCCCAAACCTAAATAAATAAACGTTGATACTAAGAGGAAACTAAGAGCTCAAGAGCCTTGTGATTTCACAAACAGCTTTTTTCCATTTTCTAAAATCTAAACTTCGAGCCAGACATAGAACAGGTAATGAAAAGAAACAAGTTTGGCAGCCCCTATGTGGGTCTAAGCAGAAAATATGTCAGGCAAAAATAAGTGGCTATAATTTGGCAGATTTAAAGTCTTTAAAAGATTGCAGCTTGCTAGATGGATTTTTTTTTTAGTATGTAAAATTTGCAAATTGAAACACTATAACTGTGTTGAAAAGTGATTGTTACATAATGCCACCATAATCAAGCTTTTAAACATCGTTTTACCATTACCTATCCCTTATGCAATAGCATCACAGAGAGAAAAATAAATTAGGGTATCTACTGAGATGATAACAAAAATCTAATGTTTAAATATGCTATACATCTTTAATACTTTTGAAGATTTTTTTTTCAAGTTACCAGGGCATTGACAGCTTTTTAAATAATTATATTTCATTTATTTATTATTCTCTTATTTGGATTACATTGAATTAAAAAATAATGCTGCCTGACACCTTTTTGACAAAATGTAACAGTTTCTGGAATATTAACCTGCAATTACTTCAGATCATTCAAAAAGAACAAATTTGCCAATCTGACTGCATCAACATTTTGTGTTCTTCACTAAGAATAATAAACTAGCTAAGGTACAAGTCTTGAATCTCTCTCCTACCCAGAACTACTTGGCCCTCAGTTACAGTAGTGTATCAGACTAAAATAGGCTTAGCAGGCTTACTGTGGCTCCTTCCAAGCCACTGACACAACTGAAAATAACTTCAAGCAAGCCATATAAATTAAAGGACTTTAGTCCTATTAAAAGAAAACGTAATAACCTTTTCCTATATTTAGGCTTTGAGTGAAAAGTCAGAAAAGCTTGGATATTAGAATTGAACAACTGAAATCCTGACACCACAAAAAATCCAAAGGAACTACCCAGGGATTCTGAACATGTTGAGTGAAGTCCACGTTACATCAATCGGCTACATCAACGCACAAGGTCATATATTTGCTAAGTATGGCTTTCAAAAACTTTCTACTGCACTAATTAGCAGTAATATTCACTATAAAGCAAAAATAATTTTAATGGAGTCAGGAAGAACACTCTTTCAAGCACTATGATGAGAACATAACTTTTTATCCAGATAAAATTCTATTTCAGCATATAATATAATCAGCAACATATGCAGGTTCTATACACAGCTAGTGTGTGCAGCTACTAACAGCTTATAGGTGAAGTACTCCTACAAGGAGTTCCAAAAACTTATTCTGCTAAACCTTATTCATAGGCTACAGCGTACGCCTGCTTGATTCTTCCTTTATTCCAAAACAAAACATGTTATTTACATTTCCAGAATTGCAGCAACTGCCAAAAAGCAAAAACATATAATTCCAGTTCTGAGTAACAGAATAGAATGCTTTTCACTAGAATATGACCCAAGGCACTGAATTATCTCTCATCTTTGACTGTGATCAACTACTGCTGTTACCTGGGCAGCCTTATGCTGGTTCCCACATCTGTCTGGAAGTGATCTGGAGCAACGTGTTCTCCATGCAGAGGCACTCTCTCAGACAATATTCAATATAGACATCTGATATAGGCTGCAAGATAAATATACCTCATCTCCTGTACATTTTACACTACAAACTTGTGAAAATAAAATCATAAACTGATAAAAAAAAAAGAATCTCTGTACTGCAATACTTTTGCACCAAAGTAGAATCTGCTGACTTTTATGAAGCAATGCCCTTGTGTTCCTATGGGAACACATTCTGAGCCAATTCTCACCTGTAATTGAAGTATGCTTTTATAGATGAGGCACAGAGATTTGCATAAGGCTCCTTAATCCAGGTCTCTAGCTGGTACACATTTTGTAAATTGCACTAAAATCACAAGGACTGTCCAAGTTCAAACTTAATGGTCTGGTACATAAAGCTTCCAATGAGCCGAACTAGCTTACATTAAAAGTTGTAAAGATGTTGTTACGATTGTTGGGCTTGTATTCATTGATGTAAAACAATAAATTTTAAAAATAAGGAGCATGTTTTAATGCTTATGTATGATTATTAATGTATTTTCTGACATTTCGTTCCCTACACTGTTTCTTCATAGGTTTGATAACAAACTGGGGCAAGACATCTCTCAAATTCCATGTCCAAATAACAGTATTACTGACTCTCTGCCTAACACATTACTAGGTTTTATTCATCCTGCTAGGACTACTGCACAGGAAGAACTACTCAAAGTATTCTTTCTTCTTTTTTTTTTCCCAACAGTGGGAGACATGCCAGCTGGGACATTTTAAGTCTCTTTCATTAAAAAAAGGTTAAGGTCAAAATAAGTATGATAAACATGGTAGTTCATCTTCTCAAAACTCAAGATGAAAGACTAAACAGAAGAGAATATTTTAACCTCACTAACTGTAAAATCTTTTTTTTTCTTATAGCATAATTAGAAGCAAAAATTACTTGGGAAAAAACATTTTTACTATAATTTTTTTGTCTTTAAATGTACTCAGAAGTTAATTTAACAACTATATATGTCTTAAGTATACTATGTGTTTTCAATTATCTAAGTGACTGACACTTTCAAGTTTTATGAAGGATTATGAAGAGTAACACACAAAGAGAAAAGAAATACATTTTCCCACTGTAAAAGAAAAAAAAACTTTAAAAGAAAACTCACATTGTGTTTTGGTTAAATGAGTTGTCCTTTGTCTAAAAATTTCTAAATGCTATGTCTCAGAGTTCCTTGTCTGGAGGAATATATTGAAATATAGTAAATGTCTACACTTTGGTTTCTTATACTAAAATACTTTCCTACAAGAACGCTGAAATATGTTTTCACTCACTTTCTTACAGAAAAAAACAGCCCAAAGGTTATCAGACAAATGGGGACAATAGATTAACTTCCAAAGAACTATATTCTGTTTCTTGTAAAAGAAAAGTAAATTTATAGCACATCAAGCTTTTATTCCCAAGTGAATATAATAACTGGAATGCAAAAGTCTAAAACTGGCAACAAGTAGAACTGGTCAAAGCACTTGTAATGAAACTTGAAACTAGGCAAAGAGATTTGAGAGGTTAAAGGGAGATAGTGTGGGAAGCTATCAAGGCAGACCTGCTCTCCCTCAAAACCATAAGAAAAATCTTCAGTACAGTGAAAGCAGCACGGGTTGCATAAATTTGAAGTGACACAGTGTTTTGGACTATGGTGTTATTTAAAGTGGGAGGATAGTTTGCGGGGGTGGCAGGGACCCACGGAGCACTACATGGGAGCAGCTTTCTGCCCAGCCTTATGGATTAAAGTGAAAGGAGAAACATCAAATAAATTAAATTAACTTTACCTCAAGGACTGGTGCAGTCCTTCTTACCCATGGAAAGAAAAGGAGAACAAAAGGCTCGACTAGCTATTTCCCAAAACTACGCTGCCACAAAACCCTTCTGTTACCTCAAGAAAAAACTTTGCTATTTTTCAGTATTGCTTTAAATCATTAAAAAATTGAAATCATGGAAGTTTTAATATATCCAGTAATTATTCTTAATGGATAACATGTCATGTAACACCAGCAAGTAAAATGCCCACAAACAGCTCACATACAATTTATTAAAGGAAGAGGGGAAGGTTTCTAGTTAGTACAGTTATAGAGAGAAGGCAGCTCAAAATAGTGCCAAGTGTCAACAACTAATAGCATAACTCTGTTCTGATTTACATACCATATACACTGGGATGACTGGCACTGTAGAGGGTGTAAAATTAGGTAAGAATTTAGTCTAAAGTGTCCTCTTGGGCTAATTATTGCAATGTGCTCAACACGAGGCAACTCTAGCACTGATGCAAGGGGAAATCTGAGCTAATGCAAAGGGCAGCAATCCATTTATTAAGTCGTATATTTTAGACAGAGATCTTAACACCAATACTCCATGACCTGCGCTGGCTGTCTGCCAACTTCTGGGTGAAACTGAAAGTGTTAGTTTTCATCTGCAAACTCTTAAATGGCTTGGCACCTGCCTACTTGAAAGACCGTTACCCTTCCTGTGTACTGGGCAGCATATAGTATGCACGCCTGAAGGAAGGGAGCGAGGAAGAGGAACAGGGATGAGGGAAGAAGAGAAAGCATTAAGAAGTGTTCTCTTACTTGTGCAAAACACTGCAGTGCTTGATGTGAAACAGTCTACGAGGTTATGCTATAAGGACCATCATTTTATTTGAGTGCCTGAAGAGGGTATGGTTGCTTACTCATGAATATTTGATGAACATACTAACTGCACTGGCAAAAATTCAGTCTTTGGCTTCATGAATGGTGAAGTTATTTTGAGGTTTTCTTTATTCCTTGGCTTCACTTATGGAGTCTCCTTAAAGCATAATAAAAAAACCCACCTGGATTGGTATATGCTTTTATTAAAGTCACCACTACCCTGCTAAATAATGAAAATAAAATAATAAAAAGGCATTGTATTTTCACATAATGCCCTAAACCTATAGAAAAAGGCGAATGGATGTTATTTAAGAATCCATATTCTTATCAGTGCTTAAAGTGCACCTTATTCCCAGTCAATTAAAGTCTCTGCATTGACTGGTGCTACTCTGAATTTACCGCTATGTTTTAAGGTTGAAGCACTGCACTTAATGGAAAAACAGACATTAAGATATAAAAATAAATTTCCAGAGAAATGTCATGTCACCAACAGCAATAAAAAAGATTTAAAGATTTTGTAAGTGAATGTTTGGAATGGTCAATGCATAGAACATTGATTTTATGACTGTTTAAAAGACATTTTCACCACATATCACATAATGCTTTTGTACACTTGGCAACCCACTCTTACTTTAGCTTGTAAGTAGTTAAAAGGTACTGAATCAGAATAAGGAAAAGTAGCCATAAAATTCAGTTGTTTTTCAATATATTATTGCACTATTTTCACATATACCCTTGAGGAAATGAGAGCAGAAACATGTTGCATAGTTAATACACAATTCAGCTATGAGACTACTGTATTCGAGCAGTAGATAAAGTCTGGGAGATGTCCCATAGGATATCCCTATTAAATACTCATCTGCGATTTAATCTAGCTAGCCACAGGGTGTCAACACTGGTCCACACAGAGGCAGGCTCACTGAATTTGTATTTGCCAGTTTAAAAATAAATCTTAAATAAAACAATCTAGAAATAACAGTTTGAACAATTTGACACATACAATAAACATATGGAATGACTTACAAGGCAAGGAGTCTGAAACACAGAGCAAAAGTGATTTCAGGAGACACCCAGTCTTGCTAGTTAACCAAGCAGTAAAATTCAATCAAATTCTTTTTGCTTAGAGCCAATGGGACTGGGTCCATCACTCAGACAAACATGGTATAGACAACAGGGAAAAAGCATCACCTGTTTTCTTCATCCTGTTATACTGCTGTTCTCCAAATTCTATCCCCAAAGATAGCATGAACCCAACTTAATTTTTCAAAGGTGTTTATGCTATGGAAAATCACCCAAAATGAAAGTTCCACCTTACTGCTTTCATGCATGTAAGATGGCAGTCCTGTGTTTATCCTTACCAATTATTGAGAAAAATACCTACATTTAGCTGAATTTGCTAAAAATAGCTGGTTTGCTTCAAGCTTCCTGACTCTTTAGGTTTGCTTTATATGGAGTACTTTCTTCCAAATCTATTGATTCTGTGATATAATGCAGCAACAAAGTATGTGTATGCATAATCTATTTTAAATAATAGACTTTAATAAAGCAAAAAACCACTAGATTAAATGCAATCTCTATTACAAAACTAGAATAATGCCACTTCAAATAAGCATTTTCAAATCAGTAATTCTAACAGAAAGAAATTAAACACCACAGAATTCCCATTATTTCTTCAGTCATTCTGTGATCCTAACGATCATATTTATTCTGACATCTTTTTTAATAAGTGGGAATTTCAGAACAATAATCAAAACATTTTCCTTTCTCTGCAAGTGTTCAGAGAAAGATGAAGCAAAGCAGAGTCCTGAAAATATTCTCTACTCACCCAGCTCCTCCTCAGTTTACCTCAAAGTATTTTACATAGAAGAGGAAAAATAGAAATAAAAGATGAAATTGATTTTTCTAAAATAATTTTAAAAATAGCAAAGACCAGATCAGGAACAACATTCAAGTTTTATGTTTCCCAAAGTACAGCTGTATTCATTAGCCCCACTGTCTTAAGATTGGATGTGTATTGTTATGTAATACAACAGGTTTTGGTATTCTACTGCAAGCCATCCCTACGCAGAGATCCTACTGAAGTGTACTGTACAGAAAGGACTGCTACAGAGAAGAACTGCAGCTAAGAAGAGCTGGATTTTAGCTCCAAAAACTCAGTTATACAAACAGTTCCATCATTGGTGCCACTTCAAAAGCTGTAATTTATTTCTTTACCTCAGATGAATTCATTAAAAGCTAGTAAAAAAAAAAAAAAAAAGGAAAACTGATAAACAGCTACTTCAATACCAGAAATTAAAATAATGTTTGCACATTATCAAGAATAACTTGCATATTGTGTACTGGAGTCACAGAGTATTAGAAAGAAGAGATCCATCTAAAACCAGAGAATTATAAAAATTATAAAACTCTGCTGTTTCAGTAAAGTAAAAAAGTAAAACCAGTAATAATAATCATGCTATGCACTAATCAAGCATTTAATGGTCTTTCTAATTAAAATCAAGTGAAAAATTGCAAATGCTTGGATTTCATTCATGATTCTGAATGATCCTGTTTTAACAGTTCAGATCTCTCCACCAGAATCCATGACTGCTTGTGCCATATACAGCACTTCAGAAAAGTCAGTAGTTTTTGACTGTAATGACAAAAACCTGCAATCACCATTAGTGATTATGCTCCAAGCCTACAGAATCCCTTTAACATTACTTTCCTTGACTAATAGGGTCAAGTCCTGAAAGCCACAGAGTGGTCTGCTCCTATTCACTAAAGCATTTAAACATACGCTTTCTCATAAGCAAATCAGATTTGGGCTCAGTAGAACTAGCCACATGCTCACAGCTGAGCATGTGCTTAAGTGCTTTGCCCGTCAGCTACAGTGAGATTCTTACTTGTAAGATCCTCCCTTAAATCCCCATCTATTTGCCTTTGTGGGAGCTGGTAAAGGGTCACAAGTATTCTGTAACATTTTCTGTGTTTCTCAGAACCTTATTTAATCTGCAGATAAGAGTAACTATCAACCTTTTTAGCATTCTGATATCTCTATTCTGTTCCTTGACTAAAAAGTACATTACCTGTTTGTCTTCTACTTCATTAATACGAAACAAATATTTCAAAGTTTTGAAGAGGTTGGTAGATCATTGAAAAGGACAGATTTATGTCTGAATCCACCTGGTGCTGTAGGCAATATTTTTTCACACCAGAAAAACAATAATTATAAACATTAAAAGGAAGGAAGAAAGGACAGACGGAAGAAAAAATTAAAATTACCTAGACTTTTAAAATGACAGAAAAGATGAGTGGAAGAACAGTAAAAGACACGAGACAAATTTCATGAATGAAAGAGTAGTATATGGGACATCAGGATAAATATAATATATTCAGAATAATATAATTATAATATCTCTAGGGCATTATGAGACATCTAGCCTTCCTTAATATTGCTTTTAGCATGAAAACACAGTCCCTATGATTGGGTGCCTTCAAAGAAACTTGCGAGACTTGTAAACAGAACGGACCTGAAAAATGGAGTGATGCAACGTGTTAAGTAAAGGATACTTTAGAAAGTCAAATCACTTGTAATCCTCTGTACTTCCAGTGGAAAACCTCAACATCATCAGGCACACACGGCACTTCTGCCTTTTCCAAAGTGAATGTTAATTCAGACCACAGAAGAACGCATCCATCAGAACCACTCAGCTGTGCTGTCTGCAGGAGACTGCCCACCACCAGCTTCAAAAATGTAGAGACACTAACTGAAGTATGGTTCCAAACTGAAGTCATGGTAGTAATAATTTGCAATAAGTGATAAACACACACATTTGACACTGATGATGTCCGACTGCTCTAAAAATCGATACACTTAACACAAACCAATTTTATATTAAAAATAAATAGTAACTTTTGATGTTGGGGCCAAAAGGTGAGTTCAAGGAGTTCAGGATTTATCGCTACCTTAGATGTATTATACTGCACTAGTCCTCACCTGGGCTTTGCTTTATGTCTTACTTTAAAGCGCAACATAAATCTATAATCCAAGCAAATTTAGAAACTTCTTCAGATTAAAGTAATTAATTTCATCTTGATAGTTTTTAAGTCTAGCAAGCCTTTACACTGACCAATAATTTCGGATTGAAATGACATGGCGGATTATTTGAAAGTGTCATCTTTCTATTTTGCTTAAGCAACTGTACTTTATGCAAAAACCTTCCTGCAAGAATCCAGTCTGTATGTCAGACATCATTATTTTTCTGCAGAGAGAATTTATAGAGAAGCAGTGAATCAATTTTAAGATCTTCTGCTAACAGACAGTGCTCTGCTTGACCTTGCTCTTTGCTCTATCATGTTTACATTTTCTACTACAGTATGTCTCTAATCCCCAAAGTGTCCCTAAGGGAACTTTACTGTTTCTTAAGTCATGCTAGACTGCTGAACTTTGCAGAACGCAGCCAAAGAACAAAAAAAAGTATGTGAACTAACTGAAAAATTGTTTTCTATCTTAAGTTTCTCCCAATTGAATATTAGGGGTGTGGGGGAGTGTTCCTTAATTTAAGAGATCTACAGTTATGACAGTCATTCATTCTGTATTTTCCGCTCATGAAAAACTTTACTTTCAAAAAATTCATTGTCTCATTATTATTGACTTATAAATTACTCACTATGTTAAGTAGTAACGAATTGTAGCATAAAATTAAGAAATCATTTTCATTGACAGAACTAACTTCCAATATTCATCCACAGCTCACAGCTTTCAGAATATACATTTAACTGGCCAGCTAAGTACTTAAAATTTCAATAAACTCCTTCAAGCTATCTACAAAACAGGCTACTCTCAACTAACATCCATCGTACATATGTATCATGAAATGATCCTGTGCAAAGTAACACTTAATGCAGTTTCATTATTAATCTCTTACTATACCTCAAGAAAATCTTGTACTGATACCACAGAAGATTAAAAAAATACATATACATATATCTCTCCATGTTGCAATCATAAAAATACTTCCACAGAGGATGTATCATATCTGTCATCTGGGATACTGCTACATAAGTTAATGACATTTGGAGAATTTGAAATTGTATAAAAAGTTACAGTTTTACATTTGTCTATGTTCTTATATCTTTGCCTACGTATGTGAAAGAAATCTAGGCTATTAAGGAAACAAGTATTGTCAACAGGCAATGCATTAAGCACATTTGAAGGTAGACGATGAAAACAGGAAGATAACTCACCACCTCTTACAGTGCAGACATGGTATGCTAGAGTTGAGGTAATTAATCTTTGTTAACTGCAAGCAGGGCAGGGCTTTCATAGAAAGCTGAACTGTTAACGTGCACATAAGAGAGAGCTGTTATGTGCCTGTGGACACAATAACTGAAAATTGTCACGCTTCTTTGATCTCCCTACCTGCTCTTACCTGCCTTATAAATTTCTCCAGAACACAGTTTCACATTCTCATGCCTAGCACTAACTAGTCTAGTACTAACATATTCAGTACTAGCTGTCTAGTGCAGCTAGAACACCAAGCACAAGACAATTATGTGCCTCTTGCCTCTGTCCTACATTCCACAAATTACTTTGGAAAAAATACTTAAAGGAAAATTAGGAAAAGGGTATTTAAGAGTTTAAAGATACAGTAAGAAACTCAATGGACTTTCTGAAGAAAACACACTGGTACGTAATAGCCAATCTATGGCAAACAGAATATATTGCTAATAGCATCTCAATTGCTCACCAGCTTGGGTGCTGGAAACTCATATGCTTTCAACACAGTGATACACCTTGTCTTCAGATTTTCTACCAAACATTCCTGAGAGTTTTGAGTAATGAAGACACTTGTGTTTCAGAGGAAAAAAAGGTTACCTAAATCCATTAATCTCCCTGCTATACCTAGTGATAGATCTCATATAGGAACTTGCTCATGACAGGTGACCCAGCGTATGAATCATGAAATCTAGTGCTGATAACACTTCTAGAACATGTCATGAAAAAGTTTTCCATCACTGACCCAGTCATTTCAGAAAATGCTACTCGTCTGTTGCTTAAATGTGTATATATCTACACTATTATCCGGCTTGTCTATTTCTGTATCACTTCTAATCTACAGAATAGGAATCACATTAGGCATATTGCAAGAGTTAACTACATCAATGTTATCATGATACTTAGATGTAAAAAGAGTTGGCAATATACGTATATAAACTAGAGATGCTATGCAACTTAAAATAATATATTGTTTTAGCTAAAGAAATACACCTTTATTCCTTACATCCAAAATACTCTGAGTAGAAACTTTCAGATGGAGACTGAGTAAACTTAAGAATTTGGATAGCAATCTTTTTCATGTTTTTATCTAGTACTATGATTCAGAGACCTGAAGCTTTCAGTTGGTAGTCATTATCTTTCCATTAGAACTCAGTGCTTGCTCCTCATACAGCAAGACCAGAAATACTAGATATTAATACAATATATTATGCAACTACAAAAAATTAATCTCACTTTACTTGGGAAATTTGGCTTTCACAAACCCCTATACAGTAGGACTGACTGCGACTTAAGGCATTCAGATTTCAAGGGATGCAAAAATATCCAATGTGAGACTTCTTCGCTGTTTAGACCTCTAGCTTAGACATTTTATTTTTACATCTGGCACCCACAGAATGAACAATGGCATGTTATGGTAACTTTTGTCCAAAGGCACGTAAAACCAGCGTGTACATGTATACATAGATACACGTTTGGCTGTATTCTGATAGAAGAGAAGGTGATGGGTTTGGAAGTTGCAGTTGAGGAATGGGTGTTTTTATAAGGGATAAATTAATCCCTAGTGCTATTCTACTGATCTACCAGAAAAAAAAAAAAAAACCAAACAGGGATTAATCTGGCCCAGGATACCAACTGTAATAGTAAAATTATTTTGTGGCTGCTTTTCTAGGTGAATTTATTATCCCTTACTGTGCAGACTTATACCGTCAATAAATAATGTCTCTGTTCACCTAGCAAAAGGCCTTTCTTCTTAAAAAACTGTATACGCAAAGTCGGCATTCTAGCACTTTCAACTTTTATAA
Organism: Calidris pugnax; assembly: GCF_001431845.1. NCBI lineage: Eukaryota > Metazoa > Chordata > Aves > Charadriiformes > Scolopacidae > Calidris > Calidris pugnax. Next base: position 1,333,990 of record NW_015090851.1, read on the forward strand.
CACCATCTTCAACAGAGAATTCAAAGCTTCCTCTACTAGTATCACAAAATAACACTGAATTTTGGTTTTCTTCTAAGAATCATATTAAACCTCATTTGATGTATTAATAACGATCTTTACATCTCTCATTTGGAAACTCTCATAAGCTTTGACTCTGCCAGTGACTACATATGTACTTTGACAAAAGTCAGCAGAATTATTTGCATTCTTAAAATTAAGCAATACTTAAACATCAGCAGGAGTGGACCATAGTTTGGTTCCATTGAAAATTAAAAATAAATACTATATACTTACAAATATTTCTTAAGCAAAGTGCAAAATTAAGTCCTAGGAAAATTTGCAATAATGTAAAAATAAAATGGGGAAAAAAGAGTTGGTTTGGATCAACAGAAACTATAACAAAGAAACAAATGAGAGAATATATTTAAATGACTTCGTAGCTTCCATCTTTGAGCTCCAAAGTATGACAGCATTATCATGATAACAAAGTAATTCAAAGACCACATAAATTAATTATAATTTTTCCATATTTATAAAATAATTTTATTATATTTAATATTCCTGATGTGTTTCATACTACCACATAGAAAAATCTGAATTTCATCTTTCAGACCTATTTCAATAAAAATACCAATTTGCAATTCAGGAGCCCAAACATGAAAACCAATACATACATATATATGTATATATATATCTCAAAGTACCTTCCAAAGGAGTAGATGATTCAATAAATTCAAGTAAATGAACTCCTATGATTGTGACGTGTTGAAAGAGGTAAAGCATTCTTTTAATGCATCTATGCTAACAGGACACGAAGTGCTACGGACGTAACCCATTTTTCTGAAAGTATGACAGAGTAATTAATGCATATTACACCAATTATTGACACCTTAAGGCTTCATAAACATATGTACCAGTTTATTGGCAACAAAGTTTGCTGATAAAAATCTTTCCTTTCCTGTGCCTTGTATCCATACAGGATTTCTGGGTTGGTGCAAAATCCAGCCAGCCCCGCCATGCTCCCTTGGAAGGTTCTTTCTTTTGAGGCCTGGAAGCTGCTTTCTACCCTGCTCAGCAGTCTCTCTGCTTAAACTGATAAACTACTGCTTCCTGCTGTCTCTTTGGTCCTCACCAGAGATCTCTTCAAGCTTTTTCCTCCATCCATGCTTAGCTGTTCCCCATGGAAAAAACTATCTCCTCTCACCTAGAAAACAACTCCGTACAACCCTGTCATTTCATTTTAGAGGAATGCGATACAAAGGCAGAATCAAATAAACCAAAGACACGTCAGTACTGCACCTTTCAGATGAGGCAAACCCACTGAATGGCTGCAATAGTCCATTCTGTTTTGCAGTGTTTGTTTGACAACATATTTCCTTTCAAAAGCTAATCTGCTGTTTATCCATGGCACTGCTTTTTATCCTCACCAAGGATGCTTCCCATGTCATCCTTGAACAGTCCTTATTTGTAGTTATTCAAAATATGATCTGTTTTTATGGAAATATATATGCAAATACATAATCTAGAACATTATTTAAACATATGCAAGTAATTCTATTTAAATATGGTTTCACAGAAAAGACAATAAGAAATACTTCACAAATAGAATTCAAAAAGAGAAACTCTAGCATATTCAAAGTATTTCGTAAATTATAAGCAGTATTCAAAATGTAAAAGGAAAAATTAACAGAGCTTTACTCAAAAGTGCTTTCATAGAAATTCTTATCAGTTTCTACAATAAGACATTTACTATAACTTGATATTTTGCATTGGAGAAACAGGGGTTCAAAGTTCATTTTGTATATGAAAAGCAAACTATGACACAATATTGGGCAAAATCCTGAAATCATAAAAGCCATGGTTTTAATTTCAGGGGAGGAAGAGTTTCTATTTTCAACAATTCTGATTTACTTTGATCACGGGTATTTTTTCCTAGTGATCAAAATATATGGAGAGCGGACATAACCTTTTTTTTCCCCCCGGATATTGCAATAATGAATTTGTACTAGGAGGTCATCATTTTATCAAACAAAATTTCTCAAGGGGGGATGTTATTTTCATGGCAGTTTGTCAAGCTTTCCTTTTCAGTCATTAATATATAATAATTTTTAAAAGGATATATTGTCTAGCTCCTGAGCAATGAATAATCATATTACATTGCCTGGAACATCACCCTCAGCTTGATCCTGAAATCACTGCATAGGAAGATAAATGATATTTCCATTGCAAAGTCTCCACAAATAGTTCAGTGTTTTAATAGCTTGTTCTCCAGATACTTTTTCCTTAGCTTTTCAAAAACTGCAATGTCAGACAATATGATAAACATAGTAATACAAAGGTGAAATTAACATTATAAACCAAGATCCATAGGTTATGCAGCTGAAAAATTAGGCAAAGGCAAGAATGGTAGTGAAGTCTATCTTGCTTCACATGATGTTTGCTGGCTCAAAGGGCTTGTATGCAGCCGTGACCTAACACAAATTAAGTAACTCCAAAGTAGGGGGACTGTGGCTACATCAGCACAGTGCTGCATCCCAGCTAACAAGACCTGACAAGGTTAATTGTTTCAGATATTGATATATTGCTGCAGTTAAACTGTTCCTAGAATTCAAACTTGCATTGCTCTGTAGAACAGGAAGATCATCCTCAGTTAATGAGAGTGTTTCTGACACTGCACTCCTGCTAACCTTTCTAATGATCTTCCATTAAAACCAAGCTAGCATTTGTAAAAATCACGTCCATCACCTCTACACCAGTATGCATATACCAAAAACACACTGGAGAAGGTCTGTCTGAATTATTCATTATCATGCCATCCATCTTAATAGAAAAAAGCCTCAATCTACAGAACCAATTACTCATACCATTTTCTAGTTGCTAACATGGATGTTTCTACCCCATAGCACAAGGCCCATTCTGTATAGAATTAAATTTATTGCATGGAATAAAATATTTTATGCCATTCACTTTAGTGCATTCACTTGACCTTCTATCAATTGTCCCAAAATACCTTGCACCGTTTTTGCATTCTGCCTTTTGATGCCCATGCACTTGATAGGACGGAACCAGGTGGACAAAATGCCTCCAGTCAGATCTCCCACAACTCTACACACACATAGTACCCTACATTCAGGGTTGCTCATCTGTAGTGTAGGACATGAAAGTAGCCATATTTTTACATAAACCACTCAAAGCATACCCACGCTAACTCTTTAAAACAGAATCCCACTAGTGCTTTTGCTAGCACTTCTGGAGTGGCACACTGTATCAGAAAGGCAGGACCAAAGTAAGACAACACAGGATTCCAAATTTTCTCTGTGAACTCCACTGAACTGAAAGTCGTCTTTGGACAGATTGCTTTCTTGGTTTAAGTTTGTTTCTGGGATTTTCCTTCTTTTGTTTATTCCTCTATCATCTTTGACAAACCTGCAAGGATTGCTCTGTCACCTCACATAAAACTTTAATAAATGTAGAGGATTACGTCTCCTCCACTAAAAGTCCAGATTTTTATTTTTATTTAATCTTCTTATATACATCTCCAAGAAAGCAATGATTTGCTTCAGCAGTGCACTGAAACAGGAGAGGTCCATAACAACATCAGTTTGCTCTTGACTTCCTTTATAAACCAAAAAGTAAAAGGCGGGCGAATATGGAAAGCTAAAAGAAACACAGAATGTAGAATTCGAAAAGAATTTATAGACACAGTAGGTTATTTTAGCTTTAATCTTTCTCTATTTAACAGCAAAGATCAAACCGTTGAAAAACTTTTTCTTTGTAAATTATAAATATTCTTACCATCTCTTATTGAAATTAAGTGCAATTTAAACTCATAACTTAAGAGCACTTCACATGCTGCACAGACTTGTTCACTAATCTCATTTTTAATACCAGAAACACAAATGGAGGTGTAGCATAGGATGCCAATCAGTAGTACACTTTGCAAAATGATTTTTTGCACTGAACAGGACAACCACATGTCAACAGGATATGGTGATTTATTTTTTTTAATGTTTTGGACTTTCCAAGTAAAATATAATAAAAGCATAATGAGATAATTCCTTCAGTTTGTGCTTCTTACCATTTATTAAGGTTTCTAGACCAGTTAAGGAGTGTCAAAACACCAGAAAAAAACAGGGATGTGTTATTTTTTATGTTACAACCACTATTATTAGTACTTATAGTGCTGCACTTTCTCTCAAGACCCTCACCCACGATTGTGTATCTTATGTATCCATGCACATGGAAGACATAAAATATATGTCAAACAAAATAAAGCAAGTTATTAAGTCAAAATAGACCCTAAATCTTAGTGGAAGTCAACAGATAAACATACTATAGGTCTAGAATAGCCTGAATACACAATGCATAATTCAGAGCTGAGCTAAGTTTATAACTTATTGCAATATTTCTTACTCAGAGAGAGGTCTGGTATATTAAAGCATTGTTCAGTCACTAATTCAGCAAAACTCATGAGAAACTTCTTTCTTACTTTTTTTTTTTTTTTTTTTTTTTTTTAAACACATAAAAAAAAAAAAAAAAAAAAAAAAAAAAAAAAAAAAAAAAAAGTTCTAGGAAAAATATTAAACCCTCACTAATTCAGCAAAACTCATGAGAAACTTCTTTCTTACTTTTTTTTTTTTTTTTTTTTTTTTTTTTTTTTGTAAACCAGTACAATGATATCTCTCCCATGATAGGCATGCCTGAGAAGAAAAAAATCTGGTCTGAATCTGTCTATAATTAAACACAGAAATTTATTGCTAAATTATTTGTACTCTGTGCTCTCACTGCCACATTCATGAACATACTGCTTTATGTAATTCCAATATGATTGTTAGCAAAGACTTTTTTACCTTATCATTGGCTCTCCCTGGCATCCATCCTTCTGGACATTGCCACATAAATTCTGCTTTCCAGTAGTGTATAATGTTTAAAATATTTTGTAAAATAGTTGAGAACACAATGTGAAGTTAAAAGCATAACAGATTTATGGAAGCATTTATCATCATCACCATTAAAAATGTAATAATATTCATTACAATTTCCTATCACTACAATATATTGAAATACAGAGATAATTGTAAATATAAATATCTATAATCTGATTCATAAGGCTCAAATCTCTGCACCAAACCCAACCATCTACTCTCATACCTGTCACTTTGCAATGCTGAGAAGGAAGAGTAGCTCCATTTGAATGTAGAACTTACGAAATTTCCTTTGCCCCCAGCTGAAAAGAAACATCCCTATAATAACAGCCACGTTCATCTCCAGAGGGTACAAAATAAATCCATCGTGCAGAGTGTAAGGAGACTACCAAGATGCTAGAATCCCATGACTGAACAGTAGGAATCAAATAAGAGGGAGAAGGGCAATTGGGGTGGAGACAGAAGACTTTGTAATTCCTACTTTACACCCATCTCCTGAATCTAAACTAGGGCCTACCCCTCCTGAGCAGTTCAAGTTTCTGTTGTCCAGCCAATACTCATGGTTCAGTTTAGTTCAGGAACTTGCACCATAAATGCTGTCTCTATGGGATGAAAGGCTTGGCACTGATGATGACAATGTGGCAATCTTAATGGAAAGTCATAGGCCATATATTAAAGAACTAAAAAGAAATCAAGTTACTTTTTTTTACTCATAAAAATAGGATTGCATGAGAAAAAGTGATCTCACATATAGTTCTTTAGTGGTGACAGAAAGACTAGAACTATGTTAAGACTCTGTACTGAAACTAGTCCAGTACATACTTACTTAACTGATAAAACGCTGATGCACCAGAAAACCTCACTAGGTCAGCTATATAATTGGTACTTCCAATTTCCACATAACTCACCAACAATTTCCTCCTACTAATTTTTCTTCTCTCATTTTCTAACATTATAAAATCCATTAAGCTACCTTTTTCTCAACAGTTACTTCCTAAATAAACTTTAAAAATCTCTAGTTATAATATCTACATTTAATTTCAGTAAATACTGCTATATTATTATTGTTTCCTCAATTAATTATTGTGTGATAGTACTACTTCTGTCATTTAAATTGAACAGCAGAGGTATTTCAACTTAGTCATGATATGCCTTGCATATTTCTATATTTCTTCCAGCCTGCTTTCCAGAACATTGCCCATGAGGACAGCAGTGGATTAGAATGATAAACACATGCTTAAAATTATCTTTTATAACCTAAATTACAGGATTTACGATTAAAAAATTCTTTGAATGTTGTTTTCAGTTTTTAACATCAAAGATTCAGGAAATAGGGAGCAGTTTCTGATCAAACATCTTGCATGACATCCCTTATTCACGAAATCTTACAATTAATATTCTATCATAAATTTCAGTTACAAGAATTGAAATTGAAAGAAGAATAGAAGTACTAGTCTTCCTTTTCTTTAGTGTCAAATTTCTTAATAAAATCCTACGTTAAAAGAAAAAGAGCTGAATAAACGCATCACTCACAAGGCAAACCCAGGATACGACAAATTATGGGACAATACTTAATTTCATGCCAGTGCCCAAATAGCATATTTTCAGTGACAGGCTTGTCATCATTATTAAGAACTTCCCCTGTCTCCCAGTGATGAAGAAACACATTACAGACAAACACATTAATCTTTCCACACAGTACAATGTAAAACCTTAATTACAACCTCATGTTTTCCCCCACAAACACACAACGTTCCACAGACCTAAACCATACATATGTCAACCCTGAATATCTGTTGATGTTGTTAAGATTGCAGCTAAGGGTTTGTGTTGAACTATAAGGGAGATCACTATATTGAATACAGTATGTTTTTTTCTCAATGAAAAGTTTAAAAAGAACCAAAGAAATCCAATCTGTTCTCACGGACTTAGGGCTGCAGACTTGTACACATATAGACTCCTAATACAGAGAGGTTTCAAGCAATGGGACTGAATTTTCATTTTAAGTTAAAGATAGAACTCAATACAGAGGTGGAGTTCAATGACGAAACTGCAAAATGATAGAAACAAAATACTCAAATGCCATTTGTGTGTTAATTCTATGCAACACTTTGTATCAGAAACAGAACTCATTATCTCGGTATTCCTCTGTTTTCCCAATACCTTAGTCCAATAGAAGCTTGGACAAAAACTGACTGGGGCTCAATCCAGATAAAACAAAATAAATGTTTTCCAGGAAAGTAAAACAATTTGAGCAACTGAAGGATCAGGGTTAAATTTCACTGAATTTCACTGAATTTTTAGAGTTGGAAGGGACCATAGAGATCATCTAGTCCAACTCCCCTGCTAAAGCAGGATTGCCTAGAGCTTGTCAGAGCATGTTACTCAGGACTGCATCCAGGCGGGTCTTGAAAATCTCCAAAATGTTTTCATTTTTTCTTTTAATCCACTGGCACGAGGATTGGAACCCGGTTTTCCCCAGGTCTCCTACAAACATTGAGTGATTTTTTTTTTTCTTCCCAGAACATTGCTGCAGTAGCTCTAGGAGAAACTGTCTGCCAGCCAACAAGGTTACAACATTTTCCTGGCAAGTGAAGTATGTGGATTCAACCATAACTGACCAATTAAAATTAAGTCAGTACCCCTTCTTCTCTGATACTGTGAGAACCTAAGCACCACCTTTTTTTCCTGTTACCATGAGCGAAATGAGTGAAACAAAAAAAATTCTTCCTTGTTTTGAGAAGAAAGAAACCCCCTTCCTTCCATTACTACGACAAACTGAAAAATAATTACATAGCTATAAATATGGAAGCTTATTTGATTAGCAAAATGTGGTCACACACTGATGCTTTTAATAAACCAATTTTGATTCCTGCCTGTTGCTGAATTTGCTTGCACTTTCCAACTCATTTTCCATTGCGGCAAGCCTGTATTGGCCTTCTGCTGCTGAAAAATTGCAGGTCATCACTCCATTTGACCTCCATCCTGTATTATTACAATGCTACAATTAAGGATTACCCTTGAGATCACTAAGACATGTCAGTCAATGCACTTCAACATCGAAAGCAAGGATTCCCATGGTTTTGTTAACAAAAGTACAACTTAAAAAAATGATACGATAAGCAAGGATTGGATAACAACATTTTTCTGCACAACGTTCAATAGAAGTAACAGGATATGCCTTTCACATACAAAATCATAATAGAGAACTCAGGAGCATTACTTTATTTCTACCCGAGTCAGATACATGCAGCTTGACTTTTTCTGTCTATCATCTGTGGTCTTAATAGAACTAGAAGATATGCTGCAAACACTAAAGCTTCTCAAGTCAGACAGAGAATGTCAGAACAGAAATGTTGATTTCTTAACTACCAAAAACAGATAAACACAGTCTTTTCTACTAGTTTACACAGATTATTAAAGAAAAGCTGCAAATCATGCTACTGCAAAACCCACTGCTTCTGTTTTATGGATAGATGCGTATGAAAGGCAAAATGTACTTCTTTAATTACTTTTCTAAAATATTTTAAAATATTATAAGGGGACAGTAAAAAAAAAAAACCATGCTGTCTGTAGTGCTATGCTGAAATGTCATGGTTCATCAAAATTTTCCAGGGAATAAACTAATTTTCACAACTACCTTAGAAGAAATGTATTGCCACAAAGCAATTAAAAAACCTTATTGAAAAACTGCAAAGTAGAGATATGCTTCTGTGACATGCCCAGAACCTGTAACTGTGCCTTTCAGGAAAAGGATTATTTTCAGCATCCTACAGGACATGTTCAGCAGATCAGCCTCTATGAGATGAGACTATGCTATCAGGTTCTGGTCATTTTTACAGGGCTTTCGTAAGACAAAGATCAAAAGAAATGTTTGTCTCTGGTCCTCTTTAGATTTACACCAGTTCAACTGCCAATATTTCTTAATTCACAATGAAACTGTGCAGGGCACCCTTCATAAATATTTATTCAAAAAGTTAGACAACTGAATTTTAGTAGTGTGCCAAGCTATAAACTAACTGAAAGACCATTTGTTCCTCCAGGGAACAGATATCAAGGTACCCAACATCCTTTTCATATAGCAAATCTACAGGCATATCAGTTCAATTTTTTTTTAGTAACTTAATATAGTATAATATGTAGTTGAATAGTGATTATTTAGACTACTAAATGTGCCAGAATTCAGATTGTGCAGTAGACCCACTATTTGTATTGTTATAGGATAGACCTTAACCTCTTCTTGAACATGAAAATTACATGTAATGAGTAATTTCCTGAATGGAAGATTGCTTTATAGAGCTATTTATTCAATATAGTAAGTTATTTTTAGTGATTATCTTAAGTGAAATAAAATTCCAAAAGAAATAGGAACCATGCATATTCTACAATAGCTTATTTACTTAAATATTATGTAAGCATCATGCATTCAATAAAACCTATGTTATAAACATCATCTAATTTGTGTCATATGAAATATATAATCTTTGCTTCTCAGCTTGTACTAGGCTCAAAGGTGAGTAATTCCACCTTAAGAAAAATGTCACTAATAGACTCCGTAGATGTGTAAATGGTATTAAAAAGGTCAAAGAGACCAAAGTCTGGCTTTCATGAGGTCTCACAGCTACAAGGCGTTTGTCTTTGTTGTTGGTGCCAGTTAAGGCATGTCTGGCTTATTTGATCCCCCAGATTAATACAAAGAAGATATCTGAACTGTGAAAAAAAAAATACACAACAGGAAGCTTAAATGCAGCCATATGGACCATCTGATTCTTTCAACCTCTTAACAGATGAGGGTTGAAATAACTTCCTTTGCTTATTAGCTAATTAAATCGTCCTAACAGTGTATAAAATGGCTATAATAAAACTGAGTTTAACCATAACCTCCAGCTATATTCCGTTAAGTTTCATGCTCTAGGTCATCTAACAATACAGTATATAACATATTGCTAACTGAGGTATAAATACATATTTCTTTAAATTAAAAAATAAATAAATCTCATTTAAAAACTAATACAGTTCACAAAAAGACAAGAAAATACAAAAAGTACTTTAAAATATCCACTAATATATGTTCAAGATTTTTACCAAGATTAAATAATTACCTTTAAATGGCATTAATGCAAAGTCAGTTATGCCTTAGCCCTACTAAACTTTCTAGTAATGATTACATGACAGTACCCACACTATCTAAAACAGCTTTCTTGCTTTGTTTTTTTTTTTTTAAACAAGGAATAATTTGGGGCCAGTCATAAGAGATCTGAAATCTCTTTTTTTTTTTTAAACAAGGAATAATTTGGGGCCAGTCATAAGAGATCTGAAATCTCTTTTTTTTTTTTAAACAAGGAATAATTTGGGGCCAGTCATAAGAGATCTGAAATCTTTTTTTTTTTTTTAAACAAGGAATAATTTGGAGTCAGTCATAAGAGATCTGAAATCTCTTTTTTTTTTTTAAATAAAATGTTGTGCTCTAATGTTGTGCATTACATGCATCCAGATACATACTGTTCCTCCACAATAGCTCCATTATATGTTGCTTAATCATTCCCATTATTATTATTATGAAGTCTACTGCCCTTTTTATGATGCACAGCTAAATGACTAAATAAAAAAAATGTGTTGGTGATCCTAATGCATTCCTATCACCTTTTCCAGTTTTCCTTTGTCAAGTTCAGATGAATTTTAATTAATGCAGCTGAAAGGACACTACAAAATATATCCTCTGAACTAGAGCAAGGCCTATGACTCTTTCCAGAATGACTGAAAGCTCCTTTATATACTGTTATCTCCAAATGATAACTGTACCTTTCAATGTATATTTATTTCTCCCAGATAGGAATAGCTAAAGGACATTTCCACAACATATGACTTCCATTAAAAGATGTGATGAATGAGCCTCTCTCAACAGCCTATGGAAGAACTCATCTGTGCATACTGAAGTAACATGACTACAATGAAATTTTTCCTCACATGTCACCATATATTATCGAATTGACATGCACTGTAATTTTGCTAGGAGATACCATACTGCTTGAATAAAAGTAAAAAAAATATCCAATCTGCAGCTTCCAAGGATGGTATTTATTTTTATTGATACTTTGAAACCACCCCTCCTTAAAATTTGAATTAATTACAATTCGCATGATAATGCTTCCAAAAATTGCTAGTGATACCCTGTTTTTTTAATCAAGGCCAAAATTGCCACCTACTTCATGATGACTGACTTTCATGCTGTCATTTTAAAAGCAGTGAGTATGAGAAAAATACAGCATTTAGTGGCATATGAAACAACAATCAATTGAAAGAAGAAGATTGCCCTTGCAACTAGATATATTAACCACATAATTTTAACTCAGCTACAAAAGGTGATATTCACTGAGGTATGAAGAATCAATGCAAAGTACCCTGGCTCACTTGGGTTTGCACTGACTTGCCTTGACAAAGTTGGAAACTAGAAAGAGGTGCTCTTGCATGTTAGTAAGTTAGGAGAATATAGACGGACCAAGGAAGTGACATATGAAAAATCAAGCAGGTTTTTTGTGGTGATGCCAAAAGAAACGAGGAGGACAGTGGGTTACAGTAAACAGGGAAGTCATACCCTGTAGATCTGGGAAGACTACTTATTCTCTTGTCATCAGCATTATGAGCTGGCTTACTGTGAGTTAATATGAAAACAGTGAGTATCACTCATAAATAAAGAAATTAGCTCTCTGGAATTCTTTACTCCAATAACAAAACATATTCTGCTATATACATTTGAGTGACAGATGAGATGACGTTAATGGATTGTTGAAGATTTTGTACAAAAGGAAGATTTAATGTCACACTTGGCATCGTTTTCACTTTATGAGCTTGCATTTCCAAATTTCCCTAATACCACAAACATTGGAAACACTTTCTTCTTACAAGACATAACACAATGGAAAGACAGAAAATATGTATTTCATTAATTTAACATAAATAAGTTTTTCATATCTACAGACATCTGGGATAAAAAATGAATAATCTATTACTAGCAGAAAAATCACATCAAGAGATAACTCTAGTTAGTGCTTATTGCTAGACATTTCTAATGTAAAGGACAACATACACTAGAGGACAATACAGTTTGCAAAAATATAGGAAAAATATAGTCAGCTTAGTGTCTTCTTCATTTGCGTTGTACAAATTAATTAGAGATTTATACCCACCGATTTCATAATTGCCTTTATCTCCAGCAAAAATAACTCCTTAAATAGGCTAAAGATTGCACATGATTTTCTCAGATTATGCTTATCTCTGCAAAAGGATACTGACAGTTTGAGAATTATAAACTTTCCATTTCTCTTTGATACAAAAACATTACAGCAAATATGTGCCACATATAACAACAAGCAACAAAAGTAAGTTGGTTTGAGTAGCGAAGAACAGTGAAGCAGCAGAGTGTTTTAAAAAGGAAACTTGTTTTGCATGCAGCAGTTATGCTTGCACACACCACATCAAAAACAAGCCATGTGAAAGATAACAAGCAATGCCAGAACAGCATCATTTTTTCTGATTCACTACAAATTAGAAATGAGACCTGTGTAACCAGTAGAAACAGTTAAACTTCTTTGTGAAGAGAAGTTCCTACCCCTGTAGTCTTGTTACCTCATCATAGTTTATGAAATTATACAAGATTAATTGAGTAGAGTAGTCCTCCAGCTGCTTTTCTAAACCCTAACACCGTGTCCAAGAAATTACTGCTTTCTATTACTACCTATATGAGATCGGACTCCATCCTCTACGTGCTCTTGACCCTAGTTTATAAACACTGCAAGATTCAGTAGAGAAGCTCTCCAGCTCCTGATTTATCTGACTTTAACCTTTCCAAGTACCTACTGTACACTGCAAACATGGCTTTCTGTGCACAGACTTTAAAATTCATTCTGACTCAAAGCATTCCTGCAAATAAATAATCACCTAAAAATGAACCACCATTTCGTTCCTTTTGTAGTGTGTGCATCTGCCAATCTATCCAAAATCCTAACCATTCTCTAACACTCTCTGCTGTGCATAGGAGGAAAAGATGAGTCTATCTGTACTGCTGATGTTTGCCCTCATTTTGTATTGGCAAAAACATCCAGTAATCAGCAAATACACTTATTTTTCAATTCATGGTTTTGTAATTCCAGACATAAACTTCATTTCAAACATTAACATGAGCACAAAAAGACCTACATATTACAAATCAATCCCTATTCCTTCCTTACTTTCACCACTAGCCTCACTTGCCACAGCACTGAAGATCCTGCGAAATGGAGCTGCCCAACTTCCACTTTTCTAAATCTTAACTGCATACCTTCTTTTAAGTATCACGTGAGGGAACTTCCCCATCCCCACAGATTTCATAGTAAAACTACAAATGTAATTGTAAATCTGTTTCTATCAAAACAGTCTGGTTTAGAAAAATCCTTAAGCATTATAAAAGAATTTAAAATAACTTTGATCATTTTGACAGAACTAGGGTAGGAAGCAAACACAAGTACAAAGAGGTTAAAGGAGAGCAGTCTCCTCTAGCAGAATAGAAAAATGCAGTGTTGAACTAGAGGAGGTAACTTCATAACCAGACTCAGCTGCAGCCAGAACAGGGTGTCTGAAAGGAGGCTAAGATATGCAAGAGGGTTAAATCAGTCATGGAAAACTTACCAGCATTTTTAATCCAGCCACTGAGATTACAGTACAAAAATTTAATGTAAGAATTACTGACTATTGCATTTTCAGACTTACTTAAAAACATGCCCCATTCAAAATAAAGAAAAAAACGACATGGTTAAGCTAAACTGTTCCTAAAAAAACAGTCAGTGTATCTTTCTACTCCATTTTGTCATAATAATATTTCAGTTCTACTACTCTGTTAGTACAAGGCTGTGCTGTCAACAAGTTGGAATTCATTCTGGGAGAAATGTATAAAGAAATAGTAATAAAAAACTATGCTATAGCCAGGGGGAGATTCCCAGTGCTGAAATAAGTCTTCAGGAAATCAGTAAGAAAATTTTAAGCTGCAGTGACTTACTATGATAGCATGTGAGCAGCAGGATATAACAAACTTTTTATTACTTGAATCAATTCTTGCTTGAAGATTATCTTATTAGCAATATTGCATAAAGAATTAAACCAGAATATTGGAAGGTAAATCATCTAGTCAAGTAATTTACTTATTAGGTTACTCTTGTCGTATTACCAAGGTCTCATGCCCACAAGGCAAAAAACACCCACTCTCTAGTTCCAGTACCTTTCATTTCCAATCACAAAGTTTAAGCAACACTATTTGCAGTAGATTCTAATGTAAACATCAGCAGCAGCCTCAAAATTATCATATAACACAGAAGTTACATAATCCCACTAAAAATGAGTGAAACCGCATTTGCGATACAAAACCACAAACATACATACTAACTGATTATGATACAAGAAAGTAGCCTACATTTTCTTAAGTAGGAAAGCATTTTATCCTTGTTTTAACAAAACTAACACCATAGCTCTAAATGCACTAAGAACTGTGCAGTGCTGGAGCCCAATGCTGCAAAAATGTTGAAGCATGAACAACTGCATTTCCACTACGGCAGCTGATTACGAAATACAGTATTTATTCCAATTTTAAGTTACCTGCGGGAGGACAGAACTGCTTCTTTTAAAATATGGTAGGAATAGAATGAAATAGAATAGTTTAGTTGGAAGAGACCTACAAGGATCATCTAGTCCAACTGCCTGACCACTTCAGGGCTGACCAAAGGTTAAAGCATGTTATTAAGGGCATTATCCAAATGGTTTTGAAACACTGACAGGCTTGGGGCATCAACCACCTCTCTAGGAAGCCTGTTCCAGTGTTTGACAACCCTCTTGGTAAAGAAATGCTTCCTGATGTGAAGTCTGAACCTCCCCTGGCACAGCTTTGAACCATTCCCATGCGTCCTGCCCCTGTATACCAGTGAGGAGAGCTCAGTGCCTCCCTCCCTCCTCAGGAACCTGTGAAGAGCAATGAGGATGCCCCTTATCGTCCTTTTCTCCAAACTAGACAAATCCAAAGTCCTCAGCTGCTCCTCACAGGACATTCCTTCCAGCCCTTTCACCAGCTTTGCTGCCCTCCTCTAGCTACATTCAAGTACCTAAACATCCTTCTTCAATTGTGGGGCCCAGAGCTACACACTGTGCTCAAGGTGAGGCCACACCAACGCTGAATACAGTAGGATGATAATCAGCTCTTTTGACCAGCTCATTCTACTGTGTTAGCTGTGCCCCAGAATGCCGCTTGCCCTCTTGGCTGCCAGGGCACAATAGCCATGTGGTCAGATAATATCTGATGCGGAATAGAGTTTGCCAGAAGAAACAGGCTTTCAAAAAAAACCTAACCATAAGGATGACTCCGTATAGCATTTGTTCTTAGTAACATTATTGATCTGTTAATAACTACCCTAAAACTGCATTTACTGTCTCCTGAAACAAAAACCCAAATCTGATGAAGAACTGCAACAGATTGGGCCATACTGCTTCCAGTTAAAACAGCTGAAATTTCTGCTCAGAAATACAAGTTTTGGGATTATGCGTCTCTCTCACAACTACTTCTTGACTGTCGTGACTTCCTAAGCATGATATCTCTAACAGTCAGTAGGTTACACAAACACAGGTACTTCACAGTCTCTATACACCCATCCTTCTTTAGAAACTACATTGCATTTTCCATAACACCCAACTCACCCTTATGATTCTGCTGCTTTACTATTATAGGATTCATCAGGCATCCCTGAGACTTTTCACCTTGTCTGTAGCACTCTCTACAGCGTTTTTGTGACACACATTGAACAGTCCACTAACCATTTCCCAAGCTGTACCATACACTTAAACTGAACCACATCCACAGTAACTACAGCATCTGCCTTTTCAAGTCCAAGCCAGCCTTCCCTTTCCCTCTCCTTCCTGCGTCCTCCTTGTATCTTTGTGTCCCCAGTTGGTACAAAGTTGGTTTGTTCCAGTCGTGATTCAGAAACTGAACCAACATATCAGTCTAGACAAAAATTAAAGGTTTGAGTAAGACCAATTGTCAAGATGACAAACATAAAAAAATTTAGACTAGAATCTTTAAAAGTCTCTATTAATCTAGATGCTTTCTTTTTTGAGTACCCAGCTTTACCTACAGCTGCGTGTAATCAGCAGATAATATTTTTCTACTAGAAACCTCAGGTTGAAAAAGTATTATTAAACTGTGACTTCAAAGTCTTGACAAAGCTGTAGGAAAACAGCAAATAGAGCTAAAATATCTCAAACTTTATTCCAGTATCATAAATACCATGTTGATTTTTTGCTGTTCTTTTTCAGTTGTTTACCTTGGTCTAACTTATACCATCAGATATATACTCAGACTTTAGATATTATTGAATTTAGAACATCATATTTACTAGTTAGAAATTTTGGGCCCTGGATAGTGTATATAACACCTAACTTTCCAAACTAAGCATTTTGTTCTTTAATGTTTATTACACTTTTGTCACCACTCCCAGCTATTTCTAAATATACAAAAATTTCTATCAAGTTGTACTGTGAAATGCAGATGTAGAATAATTTCTATATAACAAAAGCTATATTCAGTGCTCTCTTTATGATGTAAATACATACTACATCATAGCTATATACATTGTAAAATTCATACACTATGAAACAAAATAATTTAAGTATAGATCTTCAAGTTTAAAAGTTATAAAAGAGAAGAGAGGGCACAAGCATGTACACACAGATCTGCTAAATCACAAGTATTTCAGTTACAGGTTGGCATTACATTTCAGTGTACTATATTTTTCTCACTTTAACTTTGTTTTCCATGTTGACTTTAATTTTTTTTTTTTTTTTATTTGCTTGGTATATTGAACCCTGGCTTGGAATAAATGGGTTCAAATAAACACAATTCAGTGCCAGAATTGCCACAGGCACATATTTTTCTTTCAGTGGTCCTGGGAAGTGGTTTGTTAAGCTATTGTTCTCAATTAAAAACTCATGTGTTTGTTCAGTACAATATGGGTCGCTGCTTTGAGTGAAAGATTCCCTTGACATGGCAAAACCTCTAATTGTAACAAGTCTATGCCAAGTATGTTTAACCAGATGCAGTCCCGGGTTTGATTAGCAGCCACTGGATTCCATGTACAATCAGATAATGATGGTTTTGCTTCTCTGCTGAGCAAACATCCTCAGCTTTTAATCAAGTATGTATGTGTATCTATATATGTATGTACGTATATGTGTATATATCTAAAAACCTCTATACACATAATTATGAGCAGCACAACTACTTTAAAACTATAGTTCATCTCAACTTATTTGACCTTTGACTGTTTAATTTTAGAAAGACCTGTGCAATACCAACTAAAAATAAATGGAATAAAATATTTATTTTGGCAGATACCATACAGATATAGTAAAGAGACATGTGGTGCATGGAAATTTTTTACCGCACATGTAGAGAGCAGAAAAGGCTCTGGAATACATTTTTGTTTTCCCACTTGTGGGATAGCATCTATTGGATAATGATGATATTAGAACTGCAAAGACACGTGCCATTTTGGAACAACATTCCAATACCCTTTAACTATGCCTGAGGGAAGGTGGTGAAGGTTGGTGTTTATTTTATATGAGTGGATGTTAGTTAAGTTTGCTAATATGACTTCATGACTATTTTTGACTTCTGCTATTTGCATTTATTATTTTATGTGCCCGTATTCAGTAAGGGCTATTAGTGGAAGTTAATAAAACAAAATTCTATCCCTTTTTTTAAACCTTGACTTCTTTTATTCCAGAAATAAATATAGTATTATCTTAAATACCCCAAATAATAGAATCTCTCACAAAGTAAGAAATGTGTCCTTCTTCCACACACTATATAGCCAAACATGTTTAATCTTATCCTATTCTGCTCCAGTTTCTTTTGTTCAAAAGCACAGAACTGAGTTCAAAAGAACAAGGCAAAAAAGAATTAAAAGTAATGGTCAGTGGAGTTCAGTCTAGAATAAATGTAAAACAAATTTTAAATGAAGGCTACAGTGAAGAGAGTTAGGGAGAAACTCTCCTCTGTCTTTTAAATATTTATTTTCTACAAACAGCAACAACATATATCCTGCAGTATTGCCAATAGCATATTTCTCTCTATACTAACATACAAAAGCACATTTATTTATTTCTATATAAACTAGCATTGTTCTTTCACTGAGAAGCATGTGTGTGAAATTAGCTTCATGAAGTACTTAAAGAAATAACTGAAGAAACTAAACATAAAACTACATGAACTGTTGATAATATGACTAGATTTTTTTAACTTGCTTGCTGAAATTAATAGAAGTCTCAATTTGATCATCACTTCAAGGATGCTGTATGTGAATGCACTGGTGTCCTGGCTTCTGTCATTCCCATTCATAAGCAGCTGAGACACAGCAACATTACTTTCATGTACTTTCTAGCAGAGTCGTTAGACCAAAGTTGGTTCTAACACACAGTGTCAATTTTTCTATGACATTAATATGCACATAGTGAGAATAGAAAGAAAAAAAAACAACTTAAGTTGCAACTTACAGTACTGGGCTACTAAAAATAGTTGCCTCTAACAACAAACAAAAAATAGCACAGAAAACATTTTAATTTTCTTCACTCAAGCTTTTCCTTTTCCATATTCACAGTGAAAACTAATGTAGTGCAGTATTCCAGACTGTAGTTACACTTAAAGTTTGACAGACATTTTAAAAGTAGCAGCATCTCCTTATCATATGCTTCACAATGAATTTGCATCATGTAGATAAGCAGCTAAAACATGGTTGAAAAGCACTCAAAAGTCAATACACAATTTTTATCTTCTTCAGCTAAACTTCTTTCTTATGTTTACTTTGCAAAGTAGAAGATTTGGGGGTAGGGAGGGAGAATTGTGCTGCTTTGTATCTACATTACAGTACTAGTACTGTTTTGCAAAGTAGATTTGGGGGTAGGGAGGGAGAATTGTGCTGCTTTGTATCTACATTACAGTACTAGTACTGTGTTACACTTCTGTGCCATGCTACATCATATCTTCATGGATACCTACTAATTCCTCCTTCCCAGTTCTGTTCTCAATTCACATATCTGTGTTGAATATTATTTCCACTGTGTGGTCTTAATTTCCTAACATGCTCTAAATAAACCATGCTGTGAAATAAGTCATGTTATGTTTAATTTAGTAGTTCATAATTTGAAATATGTATAGTAAGACCAAATAAATGAGAAGACTGCAGATTTCACCTGCTTCTAAAAGAAACACTCAAAGTTAGGAAGAAAGAATATTTGTGTCCATAGATAACTTGGGAGAACAGCAATCCTCCTCGCCCCCACCTCCATGAGGTATGACACCAGGTCACAGCTACAAGACAAATTAATACACTCTCTTCTCTGTCACTGCAACCTGACTGCTTGTAGTAGCTTGGTTACTTTTGACAGAAAGCTAAGGTGTTTCTAAAATGTTTTCTTCAACACAGACATATTTGATAGATGTGATAAAGCTAAGAAAAAGCACTGCAGATTTACACCTGCAAAACACAAATTAAGTTCTTGCATTTTCAGGAGATTAATTAAAGCAGCACCCTGGGAAATCAGGCAGTTGAACACAGGCTCTAGTATGTACAACAGGAGAGCATATACATTCTGACTTCCTAATTCCCAGCTGCGTGTACCTCTCTGTAAAACTGAGATAACATGCAAAACAATGAATTCCCAACGGAAGAATAAGAGAAATTTCTGACACTGCATTCCCTTAAGGGCTCCACTAGTTGTGGAGAGCTGGTGAAGAACACTAATTGACACAGCAGAGCAGCTCATCCTCTGGCATCACTGGCTGTATCCCTCAAGCACAGTTCTTGCAATGCAGTACTGGATGCCAGTGGAACCATCAGCAAATGCTTCTGCCTGGGAAAGGAAATAGCCTTACTCTGTGCCCTGAGGATAAAGAAACTTTGGCTTTGTTAAACCATGTATGTGTCTGTGTAAGAGAATTCCACAGTCAACGGACCTCCACTGAGAAAGTCCTGCCACCAGATGTTTAAATCAAGGGATTGTTAGTGCACCAGCTGATCTCAATTGATGGTGGTGGTAGTGGAGGCACTTTTGGCTCTCTTCTTTGAATCAGGCTGTTGTCTCCCTAGGTGGGGCTGTCATTTTAATAATAGATCATTGTATTTCCCAGTAGGAGGCCCACTGTCATGGTCCAGAGTAGGATGGGGAGAATTACACTCCTGTTTAATATTTTGTTGTTATGTCATATCTCACAAATAGCATTGTTTTACCCTATAGTCCATAGAGAGATCTCATGTGTAGGACTTATTTGGAAGAAACAGAATTTTCAGATTTGCTTACAAAAAAAGTTAGTTTATAACCCGTGCACACAAAATATACAGAATTTAGGAACACTGCCAGAGATCTGACATATTACCAAAAAAAAAAAAATCATAGCGCAGTGTATGTGTGGTCTACTGAACTGCATAGAGGTCTGGTACACAGGAACAATTCAATACCTCCCCACTTAGCTATACTATGTGGCTAAATACATTTCAATTACAAAGCATTTCTAACCCAAGCATCACATACACTATACACATGCTTCATGGAGTTAAAAAAATCTCATTTATCTAAATAAATGCCAATGTGATGAACAGAGATGCATATTTGCATTCCCAAACCCCAGGTGCACTTCTGGGGAAATGCACAGGCACTGAAGTAGGAAATTCACGGCCTGAACCAGTGTGACATTAATGTATTGCCAAATTCTTATGTTGAAAAAAAAATTCAGTAAAAATTTTCATTCACATGAAAAGAAGCAGCTTTATACCTCCATTTGTCTGTAGAGAAAAAAAATGCAAAAGCATTATGTCTACCGCACCAGAATACTTCAAGAATACGTCCATTACTGATCATTTAAGAATTAGCAAAATACTATTCAATAAATAGCCAGGTGATGTTGCCTCAGATTCAATGCCGTTCAGTTCCCACAGATTATTTTTAAATATGACCATAGTTGCAAAACATGATATTTTCAGGCATTTATAATACTAACATACATTTTCAATTCAGATATTTTGCTTCTAACCTGTTTACACATATGCACAACTTCATTATTGCAGTTATCACAGAACTTATTTATCACATGTATCATACATAATGCTTCTGCACTTGGAGTAGACTGTGTAAATTATGTAATTTTAAAAAATCATGACAGTAATAGGGAACTGAGTTAAATTCTACAATAATGTAATCCAAAACATTTAAAGTATGACTATTCTCACAGCCAAAATGTTTTCATATATTTGACAGGAATTGAAACACCATGCCCTGGATTTTTCCCTATTAAACATTGATAATCTTTTTATTCTGTCTTAATATAGATAAAAACTTTTGTTCCACATTTGTCAAGTATTCTTCATATGTATCTTTTTTAGCATCCAAGTCAAATGTCAACAGAATAAAATGAATGAATGTATTATTTACAACACTTAGCAAACGCTATTCATGGATTAAAATAAAGTATAACTTGTCCAAGAGGACTTAATCCATTAAAGACATAGGAAACCAGCTTAATTTGTCAGAATGGCAGCCATTAACTCTGCAAGGTTATGCAAATACGGCAGATGGATGAGAAAGTGCAGGCCATCCCCACTGTGTCAAACATAAATAAACTCTGTATGAAACTGGCAGCTAACAAATTTGTTGTGTAGAGAAGGCAGGTAAGGAAACACAAATACTTTTATCCCTTAAATACGAACAATTTAAATAATTCTATAAATGTTGTTAATGCTTGTGAAATTATATAACTACTGTTATTCTAAATAGCTAATACATTTATTGGTCTCTGAGATTCCCCAGAGGGAGGAAAGCTTTAGAATCTCTTGACACTCTATCTGCGTGGAACTGGCATGTCAACTGGCAATTAACAGACCTATAGGAAGTACTTAAACGTAGTCTAAGTATAAATTTAGATAAATGAATAATATTGCTAATGAATAATAATCCTGACATAGAAAACCTTTGTTTTTAAAAGTATGCCATTTTCCTGATTCTATCAGGTCAATAGCTGTATTTAAAAGCAGTAATTCCTGAACCTATTAGACAGCAGAAGAGGGTCAAAGGACCTTTCACAACACTGAAACAAGTACAAAATCTATGTGTGTGCCTTTATGAGTTTTATAGATGAAGACAGACACAGACAAATTGACAAAGGTCTTGCAAAACTTAATGAACAAAATTCTGAAGCGAATCATAAAGGTCTAGAAGTCAGTAAATCCCTGTAATAACTTCAAATGTGCATCTTTGTTCTCTATTGCTATTGTTATTTGGATCTTTCATGCATGGAGACCCTTCTAAACATGAGCATGGATAAAGATACTTAGTCTAAGAACTTGTGAAAGAGCACAGTATATCACCTTGGGAAAGAAACATGAATGCCTTTGTAAGACCTACTGATCAGCATAAATTAGGTCATTAAAAGAAATACAGGATCATGTAACTATGTGATGACTATTATGAGGGAGGAGGAGGAAAAGGACACAAAGAAGCCCCCAACAATTTGAACAATAGTGTAACAGTGGGATGACCCAGAAATGTTGGAGAAAGATTACATTGTACAGGAGTTAAGTTCATCATGATCTATTACGTAGCACTAGGGAGAGAGTCGGGCATAAATTTCATGACACTAAACACATGTGCACCCAGTTTTACAATTCTGCTTTCTGGTTGTTTTGCATGGAACAATTTTACCCCAACTTTTTTAAAAAAGTAGGTCACATAACTAGCCACACAATCCCAAAAGATGACTACAAATAGCTTTGAGGTAATTGCTATATATTAGGCAGTATATCCAAACAGAAGGTCAAAGAGAAGATAAATTGTGAGAGAGTGCTTAAAGGAAGCTCGAGCTTTCACTGGGCAATTTCAGAAGTAAGACAGAGGGAACAAAGTTGTTTACATCCTCTGTTTTTCAGTGCTAGATTGCTGAACTCTTTAGAGGACTGAACCTCCACTTAACTAATTTTATCCATTCAAGTCCTCATTACAATTGAACAATCCCTAGTGTACCTCTTGACCTCTTCTTTCCAGTTGTCCATCTGACTTTTTTTCCAGATCTTACACAACCACATAAAACAGAATCTTTCTAAGGCTGAACTTTTTCTTTTTCTTTTTCTTTTTTTTTTTTTTTCCAGCTTGTTTTACCCTGTCTTACTATTTTCAGCTCCCAGAAAGGGCATTTCCTCCCACCCCAAATTTGCGCCTTCATTTATCCTTCAACACTACACACACAACTTAAGGTACATGAACGTTTCCTGTACTATCAGGAAAGCACTTCCTTGGATCACTTTTCCTTAGGTTGGCCCAAGTTGTGCAAAATGGGAGAATTTGCTACCAGACCCCTAACAGCTATGAATGAACAGAGTATCACAACCTACCAGCACTGCTCCTCTTGATGGGCTACATGAACATAAATATAAACCACACAAGACAATTGTTCTTCTCTACCATAAAAAAACCACTCAAACACTTTAATATATTTTTACCATTAAAATGCCTAAATATTGTTTGCCAAAGTAACCCAAGATAAACTCTTCCTTTTATAGATTCATTCTATTACTTCCTACCCTCCCCCCTACCCTGCCCCAACAACTCAGTCTACACATTCCTGCTAACAACTTTTCTTAAAAGGTAGAAAAAGATATGGAGCCATAGGAAATGCTTCTCTGAAGTCTCACTAATGAGGAAGCAGATCTTAAGGCTCTTGCTGCTATTGGGCTCATTTGTATTTTTTATGAGCTGATGTACTAGTGGGTAGAAAAGAGACAGACTCTCTACTGGCAGATTAACCAGCCCTTTAAGGATGCCTGCTATTAATTTTGGTTATTCATCTGCAAATCTGTCTCTGCCCAACTGTGTCATGACTATTGCTCCTTGCAGCTCACTTCATTTAACCAGAAGCATTTCATCATTGAAATCCGTCAGCTTGTTTTGTTCTCTTACAAGATCTAAACCCGTTATAATCTAGTTAAAGAACAAATCTTTCATTTTCACTAGTGGGAATAAAGCGATCTCTGATACTAGAAATTTTAACGTAATAGTTATTGTCCACATGTTATTGACATGATGGTTCCTGACAACAATCAGTACCTCTATAATTTTCCTTAAGAAATCATGCCTTGCTAACCCCAGAATGTCCTAGCTGTGACTCTAAGGGAGCCAGTCATACTGTCCAAATCTCTAAATGGAATATAGCTTAAACCCTTCATTACCTTAAAATTTCATAGACAATTCCGCTGTCTTCCAATGGAAGAAATACTAGCTTGTTCCAGCTTTCAGGTAACAGATACTGTGCTGTCTACTGGAGAATACTAGCTTTTGCTTTTCCAAAGCTTGTCCCTCTTATGCATCCTAATTCTAAAGGAAAAAGACATATGATGTTTCTTTAATGTCTTCACTTTAATTTTCTAGGCTCTATCTGACCATAACAGCTAACTTTGGATTGTTACTAGCATATGCAGTACATTACTGTACCGTTCATTTAAGCTCTGCTCCTGTCCTACTTATTGCTTTGTTTGCTTAGGGAACCATAGGAATTTTCTCAAGCATGCCATAGGTCTGGAAGTAGGAGCCTAAAATCTGCTGTTCTTTACCTTGAGCTCCTGGTACACTGTATATTATCCACGCCTGCCCTTTATGAGACCCCAATGTGACTGCTTTATCCTTCACCTGATTTAGAAACAAGCAAAGTAGCAGAGTTGCAACTAGATCACATCAAATATATTCTGTTTGCATTTACATTTGCTTTCCTATGAATTCTACATTAGAAGTACTTATGGTCATTCCCACCTAAGAAGCATGCTCCAACCACAAAGGTTGATGTCAAAAGAACTACTCAGTACAGAAACCAGTTCTTTCCTTAGTGAGGCACAATGTCTGCTCTCAACGTGTATCTTTTATCTGGTATTAATTTATTGGGTCACTGGTCTTATCAGTCAGAGGGTTAACCACCTGAAGGAATATAACTGAAAAAGACTTTCTTCCTCTCATAGCTTTGCCAGATTTAAAACAATACAGGGTTCTCCATATCAAGGGATTAAATCCTTACACTGTCTTTAAGGAAACCCCCTGCTTGCTTTGCGATGCCAGAATAACACAAAAGACCACAACCACTGCAAGATTTTGTCTGTGGATTACCATTTATCTATATTTTCAATAATATTTTCACTTTCTTTTCAGTAATACTTCATACCTATTTAGTCGAATTTGGTTATTTACACAGAAATTTTAGCATTCAGATTCATCTAGCCTAGATGGTAGCAGGCACACTGCAAAGCTCTAACCATTAGCAGTTACACAACCCTACCACATCATGTCCCTTTTGTGCCACAGCAAATGGACCCACTTTGTAATGAATGATAGGCAAAACTGTCCATCTTCCCAGATGCATTAGATCCATCAGAGGGCTGATTTGCATATGTTCAAAGGGCTGTCCATCAGAGGGCTGATTTGCATATGTTCAAAGAAAATTAACCACCATAGATACACTTGTACTATCTCAAAATCTAGGTACTTTTAAAAAATGCAGGGTAAGAAAGAAGCTGTTTCTTATAAAAGTAGGCTTCCATATCACCTATGTCTGGGATTGTTACATGTGTTTCCATGGACTGGGTTAGACAACTTTTATAACCAAATTTCAGTCAAGGATGCACACATACAGTCACCATTATTTAAAACAAGCTAAAAATTTAGTGGTTTTGTGAACAATCCTACAAGCAAATTCTTTTCCTACACTATTTATAGAAGGCAAACACTAAAATAAATGAAGATCAGATGAGACAAATTCAGTATCTTATTTTAGAAAATATTAATTTATTTTTTTTGAGGTCTGAACAGATTCCATATAACAGGATGTTAATATGAACATCCCTTTTCACCTCCTAGTGTGTCTACTTGCTTCAATAGTCATTATTATGGACTGTGAGATAATATTTTCTCAAAGGTGAAGACAACAAAGAACTTATTTCATGATTTCTCTCTCTTTCTGCTATCTCCTACACAGGTTGCTGTGTGACACTTCACTGTTCAGAACTCCCTCTGTGTAACTCTGTTCTACAAGGAATAGTAAGAAGGTGGCTGCAGGTTATCTGGTTGGATGTACGTGGCCTCTGAACTCAGTGTTAGTACTAACACATATACCTCATAGAATAGAGTTTTTATTCACAAGCTTCCTGAAATTTTTTAAGAGAAACAAGCAATTAGAAGTGAAAGTTAGATCTTAAGTTAATCTTTAAAATAATCCCTGAAACGGGAGTCAGACCAGAGCAAACAAGCTTCTGATATCTATTGCCAAGCATACTGGTAAATACGATTGACAACTGCAACCACCTTGTAACGTTTATACACAAAAGACTAACTTTGAGACACCAAATTACAAGGATCAGCCTCAGTTCCAACACCTGTGCATTTCTGGATGTAGATGAAATGACAAAAATAAATACACAGCAGCCTTAAAGTTCTAGTCCTTTTGACATATCAGTATTTTTCCTTATGGTAAAATTACAAAACCTAGGTCCCTGAAAACAGAACAATTTTATGTATTATATGAGACGTAGTTTGCTATTAGAAAAAGAGAATAAAAAGAAAATTGTTACATTTCTTTTTTAAGGAAATCAGGAGTGAAGGAAGATAAATTACTTATGTGACTCAGAAAGTAGCTAAAATCTTGAAGAAAAAAACTAATAACTGGGGGAAAATTGGACAGAAGTAGGAACATGGATACAAAGTGACATCCTGAATCATCAAGTCTGGTTGCCTCTGGAAACCAGAAAGGGTAAAATTAAACCACAAATTAATTCTTAAGGCATAAAACTGACTAACGCCTATCCCTTCCTATATGTCAAAAATCACTGATTTAATGTAGAAGTCTTTCAGAATGTCCCAATTCCTACTCGACAAAAAGGCCCAGAAAACAAACATGGATTCTTCTTTTGAAAGGGCATCTGAATGTTCTCTCTCATCCAGAGATTGCAGGACAAGTATTATCAAAAGGAAAAAATTCACATATATGAAGATGCTGGACCAAGCTTTCTGCTATGTGGCTCCAGCAAAGTAACAATGTTGAAAATGTGATAGACAGTGTCTAAGCACGTCAAACAATGCCAGCATTTAGACGATTTTTTAATAGCAGTCTTCCATGCCTAAATCCAAGAGATTTTAGGGGGGTTGGGTTTTGTTTGTTTGTTGTTTGGTTTTTTTTTGTATATGAAGATGCTGGACCAAGCTTTCTGCTATGTGGCTCCAGCAAAGTAACAATGTTGAAAATGTGATAGACAGTGTCTAAGCACGTCAAACAATGCCAGCATTTAGACGATTTTTTAATAGCAGTCTTCCATGCCTAAATCCAAGAGATTTTAGGGGGGTTGGTTTTTGTTTGTTTGTTGTTTGTTGTTTTTTTTTTAACGTGTTCAAACTCTGGAACTCTTGCCTGGATCAAAACAAGGGACTAAATGTATCACTTCCCAGTGGCAGAGTAAACATCTGGAATTATTCTAAGTCTCAACTGGCATAATACTTTCACAGAGACCCTTCTAATGTCACACAATGCGAAGAACATTCTGGAGGCACACAGGAAGTGTTCTGGCTATCTCATGTTTTATTGATCACAGTTGCTACAACATTTTTCTGAAAATTCTAACAAGATGCCTAAGCAATGGCAACCCAAGAGGTGTTTGACTCAGTACCGCACAAGAAGTAGCTTCAGAACTGGGGAGATTAAATCACTCACTTTAGGAGACAGGCCTACGTTAAAAGGCCAACAGAGTGAATATTAAATTGTCTTAGTTACTTAATAGAATTTTATAATTCAGGTAGCCCCAACACTGGAACTCTTCTCTTACTAGCTTGTTATTTATTTTACATTTCTGATAAATAAATTACAAACATGAAAAAGTTGTAAGTTAACCTAAAGGAAAAATGAACACTAGTTTCAGGCAATGAAATATGACTATCAATAACTGATGTATTTAGGTTGAAAAAATAAAATGAAAATTGAATTTGCACTATAGCCCAGTTCAGAATTGCATGGCCTTCACAGAATTCTTTATGTTCTCATTAATGAGTTTTACAAATGAAAGTAGTGGCACTGTATTTTTGGGGTATTGCTTTGGCATAGGATGATAACAGTCCCTCCACTGCAAATTCGGAACTCTAAAATAACAAAAGTGATGGGGTTCATTTTCTGACCAAAAAAACCCACTCTTGATATATTTTATGGACATATATTGACAGTCTGTGTTTTCACATGTGTGAAGAACTTTTAAAAACTTAGAGAGATTTAAGTAGTTTTCATTAAAACAGCTTTAGTCCACAACCCAGAAACGACTACTAGTGCAAAGGTAAAAAAAGACAAATATTTCTATTGGGGGGAAAGTCATTAATACTGGTACAACTGAAAATTTAAAACTTATATTAAAAGAATCTAATTTTACTGAAATATATATAGTCCAAACAGCAACAAGATTTTGAGACTTCACAGTTTCTTACATTCTACTATCTCTCTGATATTAGATAAAAGCAATCATTGTTGCATGTATAATGCTGTTCAAAGCTTGCTATTTTCTGAAGGCACATAGCCTTTCAGCTTTAAAATATGTATTGCTCAAAACCTCAAAAAAAACCCAAAACAACAACTTCTGCTGTCAAAGAATGTGTCACTTGTTTCTTCCTCAAATGCTGGTTGTGATCCACAAGTATTTTGTCAAAATTTATCCTCACAAAACAGTAAAATTAATAGAAAAAACACTAGTTAAAGCCATCTGCAATAAAGTATAGAATGAATGCTGTTAATCTGCTAAACAAGAAACAGGAAATTAGGGGTGAACTGGCTGCTGGGAGAAGTACCATCATACATTTAAATTAGCATTTTCTTAATTAAGTTTATTTGTAAACAAATCTTGAAACAGTGCATCATTTGTGTTCTAATAATTTCTGAACAAAAATAAAGTCACTATAATATGGATTTTTACAGCTAAATCCACAACAGAATTTAAAGGTATCAAATGAAAGACCATAGTCTACAATAAAATGTGATCTCATGAAAAAATTACGTCCTTTAACTAGGGTTTACCATACATCTCTTTAGATCTATATATCATTTTTAAGCTAATAGAATTTTAGATTTGTTCAGCGCTTTCAAACAAATTATTCTCAGATTGTTTCATATTGGTACCTACCTTTCTGCTTTGACTTTCCACAGCACCACTGAACCATTTGAGAAGTACTGAAATAATCAACATTCATTCTGAACAGCAAAATTCTACCCTCCACTCCACGTTCATTTTATGTTGGGTTCCTTATATGCCCAAATCAATGGTTGCGATAGACAGTTAGTACACACGCTTCCCCAAAACATGCCAAAATGTTGAATGTTCTCCACCAGACTCTTGAGAAACTCAAAAAATATTCCTAAATTTCAACCCTCAGACCTTCCTTCCCCAAAGGAATGAGCACTGTGAATAACAGCTATAGTTCTATTTATGTTAAATAAACAAAATAAAAACAACCCCCCCTCCCCCATGGTTCCCTAGGGATGTACTTCTGTAGCAGTGGGAATCAGCAGGCATTACTTTATAGCAGTATGTTCTGCAGGCTTAGCTCTTTAGTATATAAAGTCACTTCATCAACCCAATTATTTCTTTTTTTTTCCTGTTTTTCCCCCAAAGTAACTCTAAACTACTTTAAAACACCTTCATTACAGAAATGATTCAACCATCACTGCTGCAAACCATGGAAATGTAAAAGCTGTTAAAAATGTATTAAATGCTGTCCACGCCACAAGGGTACTAGTGTAAAATGACCTTAAGTTTAAAGGCTCCCTATGAAGGCAGAACAGTAATCTGCTCTACTTCTCCTAATGAATAACAAATGGGCCTTCACAATTCATTTAGTTCAGTACAAGCTGCCATTACAACCCATTTTGTTTTCTTAACTTTGTGGTAATGTATCATCTTGCCTGACTCTATGTCATCTTCTTGAAGGTCACCAAAGGTATGTAACTCCACTCTTAATAATGAAAAAAAGGAGGAAGGAAAAAGAGATATGACAAATTTTGACAAAGCACCAACAGTCCATTTCAATATACTGTATCAGACAGCAAGCCTCATACTTCCTACACAAAAATGCTTCCTATATTGTAAAGAAAGTCAGAAAATCACTGGAGTGTTCAAAATAATTCTGTTTTTCAATTAATAATAAAATTGAACAATATCTGGGAAAGAATTCTTTGTGTTTCCATTTACTTACTCTTGATTTTTGTTGTGCCCTAAAATATAATCTGAATCTGAGCATTCAAAAAGAAATTAAAAGACTAGGAATATTTATCTTTATTTCACAGGTATTTAGAAACATGTATTATGTTGCTATGGACAATTAGCCTTTTATCCAATTTTAGTTGGTAGTTTAACTCACCTACCCTAAGGTTTTAATTATCCCCTCAGTCTGCATGCTTAGGCCTCAATTCATGCAGCTGGAAATCTGCCTCAGTGATGTTATAACCTTGTTAATGTAACAAAAGAGGAGTTTACTTAAAACTGTACTGACTGTGGACTTAAGCCAAATTTACTTGAAAGAGGAAAGAGACTGTCAAAAATCCTACAATAAACACAGAAATGCAGTTCTTTCATAACCTTCACCTTAATTCATATAGACAAGCAATTTACATGTAAGTGGATTCATATGGCCTGTGAGGGGCCTCCTCTCTGGAGCTGGACTATTCTTTATACCCTACCCCCATCTTTAACAAAAAAAAGCTCCAACAGCTCACTTTACAGAAATGGCAGAGTATCTGCAATCTTTTTTAATCACAATAAAACATAATTAAGATAAACATTTATAAAGCTAGTCAGTATCAATAAAGGCAGTGTAATTTCAAGTAAGTTCAGCTAGTCCTTTGTCAAATACATATTTTAAATTCAATAAAGGTTTTATTTGAAGAGTGTAAAGTTGCACTTCTAATGAGGTAATAGTTACATTAGCCTTAAGTGGAAGTTGCTTGTCATATACTGATATCCTCCATTCATTTAGTTGCCAAATTACAGTAGGGATTTCCTAAGTGCATCTGTTAATTAGATTCATTTTTAGGCTAGATACTAACAAAAACCTACATTAGACTAAACAAAACATCATAGTACTGAAGTGTTGAAGGGAGATCTTTCTAAGAGAGAAATAATATAAATTGCATTTCTTAATACAACTGTGAAAATACTGTAGGTAATTTTCATCCTAATTGGATCCTTGTACTACTTTTTTTAAGTGGGGATCTGATGGGAGGGGCAGCAGCGGGCAGCTGGGTGGTACACTGTAAGCGTAGCCACAAAAAACATAAAAGACTGGGTTTTCATTTCACCATTTTTCTTTCAGTTTTTTGATAAAATAATTCAGAGGTTTGGTAAGGGTAATGAGCACCCAAAACAAAACTGGAAAGCAGTCAAGTCTCTTCCATGCATACTGAAAGTTTAAGTATTTTTCAATAGGTGAAAACTCTTAGTTTAAAGCTCAGGAATGTCAGAGTATTTTGCACTCTGTTAAGAGGGTATCAGGTTGCTGGATGTCAGATGATGACCTTCCACACTTCTTGGGCTTTTATTCTTCAGGTGTTAAGTAATATTCTCTACTTTTTTTGGCTACTGAATTTCACACTAGTCCTAACAGCAGCTCCTGCTCTAAACCCCACAGACATGAACTACTTACCTTTTGTTTATAGACCACACAGGAAACTAAAAAGAGTTTCTCAAGATAGTCATACAAGATCTGGATGAGGTTGTCCAGCTCACCAAAATACTCATAAGTTATCAAACACAGTAAATCCCCTAAATAGTGATGAGAAAATTCCATATTTTGGAGCTTTTAGAGTGAGGGAGTTTAAAAGTTCACATCACTCTTCCTATTGACTGCATCACTCCTCCCTAACCAGTCTTTGGGACACAACCTACCATAACATGCATACATCTGAACATAACTACCATGAAGTCCCTTCACTACTGCTCCCTGACTGATGCAATAAGGTCCTACACTCACAACTGATTTCATTTTATCCAAAACCCTTCCAGCCTAAATTCTTATGGGTGTACATTTAAGCAGACTTAGAATGTTGTTCAATAACTTATATTCACAGTCCACATTATGTAAGGTTTTCAAAGTATCTAGCTTTGATTCTGCATCACGCAGAGGTGACCTACCTATCCTATAAAATCTACCTTCTACATTTTCTCCTCAGTACCTGTTTCCTAACCATAAAGAAAGCTCAGGAGAGCTGAAACAAAAAAAAAACCAATGTAGTAGATTTAACGACTGTCTCTCTTAGACCAACCTACATTTTCCCTACCACCTAGAAGACAAGAAACATGTAAGCTAGTCTTCAAAGAATCCTCAGAGGCCTGAGGGACCTAATTTTGGTAAGTCAAATGCAACAAAGATAAACTATATGTTTGAGGTAGGAGTGGTTAGAAACTGGGAAGAGTTTAACCAAAAAATTATTTTTACATTTCTAATCTAAGCCAGTGAATCACAGTTCCCCACTTAGTATCTACATATTTACTGAATTAAAACTGGATGGGTTTTGAGAAATTCACTATTAAATATGAGGAAAAAATATATCAAGTCTTCCACTTCCATTCCCCAGTATACTTTTAAATACTAAAATACAACATAATAAGCCCAGTACTCCCATTAGGGTTATACAAGCCCCTCTACAAATGCAACATTTCTATTTAGCAACAACTGAAAAAAAATCTTTCCACTAAGAATATTCTGCATAAGTTTTTGCTATCACCAAGCTTTTGTTTCAGCTTGGAAAGTTTATCTATTCAGTTGAAGCCACTTCACCCTAAGGAAGTAAGCCAAGGTGTCCTTTTAAGGTGATGTTTACCTGAACACAACAGTTTGACTATAAGATGTAGCACAGACTTAGATAATGTACATTCTTAAATAATGTACCTTCTTAAATAGGGCTTTTCTTTGCTGAGATACCCCAATACACTGCACAAGTGCAGTCATTGCCAAGTTTGTTCACAATCAGAGAAAAATGAGATGAGCTCATCCTAATTTTCACTGTCATGATCTCAGTCTCTGCTAAGCAGCAGCACGGCACTAAAAGGTGGTGTTCATTAGAAATTCAGTGCTTTAGAACATTTTTGTGGGCTGTGCCATATTTTAATCATATTTGAAGCATTCTCTTTTTACTATCGTATTTCTACACTCACATTGTTTAGTGTTGACAGTGATAATGTGATACATGTTTTTATTAGTATCTTGTCTATTATAGTAGTGCCTACTACTATAATAAACTACTACTACTACTAAAGATGCAGCCTATTATGCCTGGCACTGTATTAATAACGTGTATTGATCAGTCTTGTCAGGCTTATAGTCTAAGTAGGTAAGCTATACATAGTTTGCTGGGAGGCCATAAACACCATCACAAAAAGTAGTGTTAAGTTCTCTTGGTACAACTGTTTTTCCCTCCCCAAAAGATAGAAACTCTTTGACTCATTTCAAGACAGAGCTACAGACCTCTATGACAATAAATTCTTACAGGTGTTGTTATATCAGTTAGATAAAAGATAAAATCCTACTTATGCTCTTACAGGCAGAAAGGCTGCCCCATGAGCTCACACCTTACAAAGCATGAGAGAATGCACATTAGAGAACATTAATGAACAGTCTCAACACAAGAGAGTAAAACTTCAAGCACATCTTACAACTTATTAGACATGAGAAAATCCAATCAGAGGAACAAAAGCAATAGGAACTTGGTTTTTCCACAGCACATAGAGAAGTACTTGTTTTTCTAGGGACATGAGGAGGAGGAAGAATGAGGAAGCACAGGAAGGAGGCAGCAGTGAATTTACTTCATATCACCTAAGTAATGGTAAAGCAGAGAAAGCTAACTGAACCTTCCCCTTCTGCCACTCAAAAGCTGTTCCTATTTGGTTGCTTCTGAATGTTCTCTCCTGACATCATAAAACCTTTTCCTTTTAATGGAAAACATCATAAACATTTCTAAGTACATTTTAAATTTTTATACAATATTAAACAATAATCCAGTAATTTAGTTCGAATGATCCAAGCCTTTAAATTTCTTTGGTTCTCCAAAGATCTGAGTTTAAATTAAGTTCAGCATTATCCCACTGGGGAAACCCCTCAGCTCATAATTCCTACAATTGAGTTGCTTGTCCTGGGTCTCAAGTATACAAGATTTGCCACTGGAAAAAGGCAAAAAAAACCTGACCCATCATATTTTGAGGTCTAAAATGCAGAAACATCTGCTAGAATCATATTCACTTGGCTGAGGTTAGGAATATGGGAGTCTGCAGTTGATCAGCACTGCCCTAGGTGTCACGGAGGCCAATGGGAATTACACTAAGAGGGTTTCAGTAGACAAGGGCGTAATTCAGTCAGCTTTAAAAAAAAAATCCATGAAACAGAAGCCTAACTTTTTCTTTCTTTTTTAACTTTCAGCCTCCTACTCCTTCCTTTCTGTCTTTTGAGCCACTTGTTCTTTTGACTATATTATCAGAGGTGGAGGCCCTCACATTCCCATGCTGTCTGAACCTCAAAACAAATGCCACCCTATTTCATCATTTTTATCAATTCCCAAATGCCACCCTATTTCATCATTTTTATCAGTACTGATTTTTTAGCTAATAAAAGCACTTTTAAGGTAGTTCCCAAACAAACTATACACACCTTTGTCAAGATTAGTAATTACAGGATACTTTTTTTTTCTATAGTATTGTTATTCTGGTAGAGTGATTTTGTTGCTTATATTTTCTTACATTAATAAAAATAATTTAAAAAAAAGTTGTGCAATAGAAAACAGACAAAAAGTGTTTAATACTTAGTAGATAGCATACAAACCTTTTATTCTTTATCTAAAAAGTTAAGATTGCTAAATTCCCCAGTAAGTTAGCTTTAGATAAAAATAATAAGTTTCTTTAAAAGATAGAAGCATACTTCAAACTATACCTTTCCTTTGGAAGAGCCCAGACCTGCATTTTCATTCTTCAGGTTTGTACAGCCCTCTTCCTTTTACCATCGTCCATGTTTCACTGAATACTAACTCATAAACTCTCCTCACTTCTATGTACTATCTTTCTCATCACTGTCCCTTTCTACATAATATTCCAACTTACATGAATTTAGAATGCTATGAATTAACATATATCATAAACTGGTGTATTTTAAACCCTAACACATTTATAAATTTAAAAAACAAAAACAGAAAAGCATTTTAGTTTAAAGAGGTTGATTTTTTTTTAAATAAAGAAAGAGGGGAAGCAAGTGTAATGATTTAAATTGCAATGATTTCTTCAAATTTTCATTTGTATTATAAAAAGCTAGAATACTCTGCATCTTACAGTCCTTCAAGCAGTTTGAGACACCTGTAAACCTTAAGCACTCTTAATCCTGTCTGTCTTCTAAGTAGTTCAGCCACTAGAGACTGTAATGTAACTGTCATCTCTCACTCTTATAACCTGTCCTTTAAAACAATTATTTCGTCACTTGTATCATCTTGTAAATCCACTTATATACTATAGGGCAACAGAAGATGCAAAAGGCTATTCAAAGTGTGGCCTTTAATCTTTCCAGAGTATTAGTTGACTTAATATAACTAGTTTTCAAAAAAAAAGGAAAGATTTAAAATTCATCTGATCGTTAACTGCGTGTGTTTCAGTGTAAGGGCGCAATGTAGAAGGAGAGAGTTAATATTTCAGAGAGAAAATAAATTTTAGGAACATAGTTTAAGAACAACCACCAAAGAGTATAAAGAAGCAGCCATTTATGGACCTCCTGTCCATGAATTTGTCTAACCCCTTTTTGAACCAGCTAATGGCACCCTGCCCTCTATGGAAGCAAGTTCTGGAAGGCCACCAACCAACCACTCCATAAAGCAGCATTCTCTCTCATTCAAATCGATCACCGATTAACTTCAGCAAGTGCTTGATATTGCTCAGGCTGGGGGATCTGGCAAACAACAGTACTACGTTCAGTTTATGCCTGCCTTTGAGATACTGCAAACTTCAAACATAACCTCCCCCTGCCTTCCCCTCCCCAGAGTGGAGTCTTTGAATCTCACCCTCATAAAGCAGCTGCAGGATTCCCTTGATCTCTCTACCATTCAGGTTCTGGGGAAAGTGCTCAGGAATAAAACCCCTAAGAAGCATTGTGGAATTTCTAGCATAAAATGTTTGCTGGAGCACTGACTGCTATTTTTCTACTGAGGCAAGGTGCCTGAAAGGGTAGAGAATAATAGCAACAAAATTGGAAAGAAAAGTGCACTATTAGGATACAGGGGGACAACTACTATCTAAGTTCCTTTTTCTGCCTGGCAGATGCCTCAAACCATACGGATCATAGGAACCTGGAAGAACATTTTTACAACTAGGGAGCCAGAAGCTTCAATTTCTATAGCTTTTTGAAAACATTACTCATGAAAAAACATGATAATTAAACCAAAATACTTATGAGATGAAGAAAACAAGCTGGTCAAAATTCAGACCCATTTTCTAGATCAGAAATGTATGCTTATTTATTTTAACCATAATATATGTTTTCTAGAATATATTTGAATTCTTTCGAGTTCACCTTTAGGCAGTGCTTCTGTGACATAAGCACTACTGCCATTCCATAATGGAGAGGAAGACACTGCCTTTCTGGGAGGGAAACACTTTGAAAAAAGGTTGTTATTGCACTCTCCCATTGTCTAAAGGAAACATGGGAGAGGATCCAGCTTCTTTTGCTTGGGTAGCCACATAAAAGTAGGCAAAATACAGCCTCTCATAGCACATTACAGAGAAATCCTAAATTGATCTTACTAAACTTCAGTAGCAGGTGACAATCTATTTGAAAGTAAATTATGAGTTTAACAAGAACAAAACTCAGTTGCCAAGAACAAATGGCAAACAAGAACAAAACAAGAAAAGAAATGGCACATTTTCTTCCCATGCTGATGAAACTTCAAAAATAATGAATTTAATAAAATAAAGTATACTATCATGAACATATAACACTCTGAAGTGAAAAGGAACTTGGTGACACTCATACATCTTTAAATAAGACAAGTGCTTTGTCAAGCAAACAGCTCACTCATTCCATTCTCACAGACAGAAACATTTTATTGCTTTGTGCTCATTCGTTGCTTACAAAAGAAAAACATCTCTTCATTTTAGTCAAGAAAGCTTCTGTTCCAGAGAACAAAGCCTTCATTTGGTTTTCTCTAATCTTTATGGTGTTTGCAAGTTGGTGTCAAAAATGTTAGTCAAGGCATGCTGTGTTACAGGTCTGTGGGGCAAAAGCAGTCACAAGAGACTTTCCACCCAAGTTAGGAGACCACATTACCATTCTAACTACTTCCTATGGAAGTCACAGTTGTATCAACATCCTGCTGTTTTGTTTGTATTTAACTTGGGATATGACTCTCTACACTCTCAGCATGAATCCTACAATTAAATGGAAGCAGTCCACAGGTTACTAAAAAACAGTCTAGTGTTCTACATTTGAAATGGTACGATTTTAGAGACAATCAACCTGCTATCCATTCACTGAACATGTTTATAGTATACATCACCACAGTCGAAACAAGTCCAAATAATTCCTTTAATACAATTACAAAAAATAGTAAACTGCTTTCTGAAAACTATTTTTCTTCACAGCTATTTATGCACTACTCTAATCTATTAAGTATAGATATGTGAAAGAATTCATGTTAGAGCAATTATCAGCTATCTTTCTCAAAATATAGTCTGTATTAGAGCTTACAAAGTAGAAAAATATTTTTAAATGATCCTACTTTCAAAATAATACTTCATTAATAGTCTAAGAAACCTGACCCTGATGTATTTGCTTAAACTTCAATTCAAAGAGTATCCTTTAATGTCATGTATCCACTACTACTTCTTTAGCCTGGAACTACTCCCAAGGTAGGTGCTGGCTTTTTTAGAATATACTAGCGTTTAAAAAGGAGCATAACTAAGCATCTTTGCCCACACTTCTTATTTAAACACCTTATTTAAACACCTCGTAGACTAGATAAACTGGCTTTCCTTTCTGGAAAGAAGTGGGTGGGACACAAGCACTGCCTAACACACACAGAAAGCAGACAGTGTCTATTGGGAAGCTATCAGTTTAAGTGTTTTTAAAGAGTGAGTTCCCAGCAATTTCAAGGAGTAGTTCCAGCCTTAAATCACCTTGCCAATTTCTCCTACCTTGCTATATTGCTTTCCTCATCCTTGCTGCTGTATGGAAGACCCCAAAAAAGGAAATTAACTTCATGACTACACGGGAAGTAGAGTCCCTACAATTTCATTGGGGATTTTCCTGTCAATGAGTGTCATGTTTCTGGCCTGTTTATACATTGAACAGGTGAATTGCATACACAATTACTTTGAAATGTTCCAGATGCACTGGATTTACTACTCACACAGAGATTTCAGAAGTGCGTTTCACCATAGATGTACCCACAGCAATGAGGAAGAAACCACTATCCTGTGGGTGACAGAACCTCCTGGGGTGGAGTAATTAGGACATAAATAAAGGAAGCATGTTGAGTTCCTCTGTCTTTCCCTCCCCAAGTGCCAGTTTGAGATGGTGATGGATGAAAATAGTAATAGAAGAATATAAAGCAGGGACATGAGCTGATTTGTCCAGGTGCTGGGAACATGTCTAGATTCTCTGGACATCCAACAGCCCTTGTCAGAGCTGCAGCTCCTGCTGAGCTGCTACACAGATGTGAAATCCCCAACTTCTACTGCAGTAAAATTTATAGATGGAAAAAAGGGGTATGTCTGCAGAAAACCAGATGAAAGGGAAATTTTCTTATACTTCTGCCACTAGTACTTCATAAAGCATTTTGACTTTCCTACAAACTCTGACTGTGACTCTCTAGTTTTACATCTTACACGGTCTTACCCTTGGGCTGTGATCCCTGACTTCCAGAAGCCATTCAAAGACCCTCTTCATCTCTGCAATATCCTCAAAAGTCCACTTGAAGCCATTCTATACTCACCCACACTTGAATTTCCTGCACTAAAAGGCAGGAGGGGACCAGTCAGACCAGATGACAGACAAATGGACAAGACACGTTCTCTTCCCTTCAACAAGACAAGCTTCTTTGCTCATGCTCATGTTGTTGAACCAAGCAGATCCAAACCCTGGCCTTGCACCCAAGACTGGCATCTAGTGGCAAATACAAGTGCCCTCTTCTTGTTGGGCAGAGCAGCTGAACCACCAACCCAGCAGGTTGGAGTACAGTATGTGTTCAGCACTTCTACAAAGAGTGGCAGCTGGTGGGACTGAATGCTTTGTGGAAAACACATTTTATCCCCTTTCTTCCCACAAATATTTCATCCTTGACCATACACAGGTGCTGTTAATTGAATAAAGTAAACATACTGAAAAGCAGAGATAAGCAATATTCATTTATTATTTTCAGTGAAAAAAATGGTGGACATTCTTAAACAAAGGAAGGGATGTTTAATTTTATACTGTCACTGTAAGAAAATTTACTGCAAAATCTAATTTAATTTTTTTTTTTTTGGATAGCACAGCGATGTTCTATTTTTGTTATTGAATGAAAGGACTAGTAGCTGGTTATTTTATTAGGAGATCTTTAATGCTTCATTACTGAAGTAATCTGATTTATTCCACATAAGGGAAAATATATATTCTTCTGGAAATTTGTAGTGAATTTCAGGGCACAGTCACTTCCAGCAAAAGTGATTTAGCAATACCCACAGGTGATGGCATGAACTCTATCAAAGTCAAGGAAATTACCTTTCAAATTCTTGGCAAGAATTTCATTCAGGATACTCTCAAAGCTTCAGAGCACTGAGTCTACTGAGTTGACTGCTAAAGGAAACACTCAGCAATTAACAGTTGGATCTCAAAAATTAAGAATTTGCAGATCTTCAAGTCAAAACACGAAGTTCAGTCTTTTGGGAGATTAATCCCATGGTCACTCACTACTAAGTACTGTGTTTGTCACATGTAACTAAGTCACTGAAAGATCAAATTAATGCAAAACCACAGGGAAATTATTTTTTTTAATCTTGTATTCAAACATATTTCTAAGTAGAGTAAACACCACAGAAAGTTAATTTGAGGGCTTTTAACAGGTTTTGATAACAAAGTTTGGGGAGCTTGGCAGGGGAGTTGGGTTTTTTCTATTTTGTTTTTAACTTCAGTGGTTGCAGCTTGAAGATTATATGCATATAATTTAGAAGTTGAACAAACAAAACAGGTGATAATTCTTATTTCTTTTCCCTCACATGCCATTAGACTATCTTTTATAACTATATACTCTAAAGGTGAAACTTTCTATCTTTCAAAGGGAAAATAATTTTGACTATTTCTAGAAAGATGATCTATCCCATAGAGTAAAATCCACTTCTCATAAGGACAGGCATTTATTTCACATACATAAAAAAACCCAATTTTAATATTATATAAATACTCATTTATCTATCCATACAGCTCCCTAATTTTGTTACAAGCAGGTTTATGAGTTTTGGAATGAACCACCATCCAGGAAAAGACATCTGTATGAAAGCATTGTGGATGCCTGGTGGTCATGAAAGTATGCCCCACAAATACGGCATTTCTGAAACATCTGAAAAAAAAAAAAAAAAACCCCCCACATCACAGAGCAGAAACTTATCCTGCCCTTGAGCTCTTCATATTACAAAATGAATAAGCTTTTCTAGGCAAGCTTTGTGAAGTTCTCAGTAGGCTATGCTCCTTCTTGTGGACTCTCAGAACACAAAAACAATGTCTGGAAAAAGTAGTCTTGATATATATTTCTAACTACCAATTTTTAAGTTCAGGCCAATTTAAACATTTCTATAGATGATAGTTACATTAAAAAAAACCCAAACCACTAACATGCCTTTTGTCACACTGCAATACAGATTATTTTTAAACTATCACATATTAAAAAAATAATAAGTGCATTGATTTTTTTTTATGCTCAGAGATAGAAAGACCACAAAGCATTAAGTCAATTAGGCAAAATGATGGATTTGAACACATGCTGCATTTCACTGTTAACATGTATGCGTAACTTCCATTAATGTCAGTATGAGTTATGCATGCACTGCTAAAATAATATGACCATAACAACAATATTTCCTCCAGAACTAATATAGCAGTATTTTTAATAGACATTTGGGAAGAAAAAAAAAAATATCACATATGTAGAAAGTAACATGCAAATGCAAATCCTTCTCCAAACCTAACATTTTGGAATTCTTTAAAATAAATCTTATTTTGTCACATGTTGGCATCAAGTTAAGAATAACTTGATTTTTACCTCCTTCCATCAAATTACCTTTCATTTAGTGGGTACTTCTCTAGCTTCCAGTTCAAAAACACCAACCAGATAATGAAAAAGATTAAGCTGCTATCCATTTTTATTGTAAACTTCCTTAAATATCTAAATGTATATGGGAACATGTAACGACAACTGAAAAAGTTATCTAAAACTGACAACTGATTGTAGCCAGTAAATTAAGATGGATCTTGGCAATGTCAGCCAGATGGGCCTAGAATGCAGAGTTATGTTTGGAACTTGAACATAATATAAGCATAGGAAATCATCATGAATGTTCTTAAACACACAGTTCATGCCTATTTAACTGAAAGCTAGCAGCCAAAAACTGTAATCACTCAATATTAAATTAAAAATATTATAAATAAAACTTATGGTCAATGCTGCCAATTAATAAATTATCTTAAAATATCAGAGAGAAGACACATTATTTTAGTATATTACGACAACACAGATTATCATTATTCTGCCAGCAGTTGTCTGGGTTTAACCCAGCTTCTACAATCTGTTTTTGAGAATACTTTATTCATTAGAAAAAATGTAATGCCATATTTAGCATATTCTGTTTTAACTCAGAAGTTCTATAAATTTCTCATATATTTCTTTCAGTAAGCAATTTAAAAAATTAAACTACTGTAATGAAATACCCGAATCATTTCTCTAAAAAGTTTAATAATACATGTGTATCTATTAATTTATGTTGTTTAGTATAGGTTATTAAATTTTATAATCTGAAATTAAGATTTACATTTAATATATATTTAATAACGGTCATGTAGCCCTTGATGTACACAGAGCTCGAATGAATAGATATGTTCATTTCTGCTTTTTTGATTCAGTACTAATGATGTTAAAGAGGCATTAAAAAGAAAAAAAATATGATCATGTGAATTTCCACCATTACTCTATTTTTTCTCTCTGTTTAGTAAAATTGTGTTGTGATTTTATGTATTTTGTTTTGTTCATTGTCTCTATTTGATGTCTCCTAGACCAGCAACGGAAGTCCTGTCTCATTCCATCCCCAATATGAACTCAGCTTTGTAACATATTTCACATATCCTAAAAGTTAGGATAGAATTCAAAATAGTAATAGAATATATGGGTTTTTTAATGAATGTGAGTTCTAATTCGAAGTTATTAGCTGAATCATAGATCTCAGGGGAAGTGATTTGTAAAGGAGTTTATTTAAGGTCAGTTCAGGATTAAAAATGAAAACTGTATAAGAAAAAAATGCTTCTCTTGAAGATACAAAAAAAAAAAAAGGTAATGGCAGAAAGGTCTACATACTTAGCTAACAAAGTGACAATTGAGAAATCAAAGGCAAAGAAGAAAAAAGAGAAATGTCTTTTACAAAAGAAACCATACTAATGACTACTGAAAGAAAAGAAAAAAGTACTTTTAACTATGAATTTTCATTAATTTAAATTTTTAGATTCTAATTTAAAATTTTACTATATACCTGTAAAATTGATACTGTAAAAACACACTGTGTGTTTATATCTCAGTTTTAAATCCAAACTATTTCTGACTTGTACCTTTGATACTAGGTCTTTCACTACTAGCAACACTCAGTCCTTTAATCATAAAATAGAAGAGTTTTTATCAACAGAAAAGTCAAACTTCACCAGTTTTTGCCAACCTCACTTCCCAGACTGAAGATGCATGACTAACACACAGTTCTGTGGGGTTCTGTGTACCCAACCAAAAGTCACAATTATAGAATTAAAGATACTGCTTTTTTTTTCCCCTGTGTTGCTTAATGATTGAAAATTATGATAAAAAGGGAAAAAAAAAAAATCTTACCATTAAGATGAAAACCAAATATGCACTCAAAGAAACACACCAAAGCACTATACAGAAAATAGATGACTGCATGAAATATACTAGCACTGAGCACCTGAGTTACCACAGATGAAATAACACACACATATAAAAGAAAATTAGAAAACTAAAAAATGCATCTAATACAGAATATGACATACAACTCTAATTCATGTGTGCTCCCATTTTTCTGTATATATACAGACCTCATTAAAGTCAAAAGCAGAAGTTCTTTTGATTTCACTGGAAACATTCCCGCTTACATTACAGTATTTCTGCACCTATACTACATGGCAGCCATTCTTAAAATCTACCTTTATAAAACTCTAGGAGGCATATGTCTCTATTTCCACTTTGTCTTCTTTACACCATTATTAAGGATATCTACAATTTAGCTGAAGTTATATAAGCATTTTGGGTTGTTTTTTTTTCCTCCCTCAATAGAACAGTTTTGAAACTGCAACTGTGAATTTTCTTTGCTGAATGTTAACCACATACTTACCCAGCCCAGCCAA
The DNA here is from genome assembly GCF_001431845.1 of Calidris pugnax. Lineage (NCBI taxonomy): Eukaryota > Metazoa > Chordata > Aves > Charadriiformes > Scolopacidae > Calidris > Calidris pugnax. Next base: position 1,377,648 of record NW_015090851.1, read on the forward strand.
GTCATAACAGGTTCACTCTTTTTTGCCAATTTTAAAGATCGTGTCAGAGCTTCAACATCCCATAATTACAGACACTTACCTTTATTGCGGGTAGGAAGTTAGACTTCAATTATAGGTCTATCCTCCTTTTTCAGTTCTGTACACTTATACATAGTGATGTATACGCAAATAGGTTGCCAGTTTGGGTTTGCGGGGTTTTTTAACCAATTCACCGCAATAAAATTTTCACCAGCCATTTCACCACCCTTTCCTTGAATTTGATTCTAAGAGAAACTCCAACATAGAATTCTCACTGGAAGATGGGGCTTTAGACCCTCAATTTCTCATGGAAGTTATACTGTTCTGATAGTTTATTCGCACGTAAAAAAGGACAGCTTTCAAAAAATTCCTCACGTCAATTGCTGAGTACTTCTGAAACAAAGACTTTGCATTCCCATATTTTAAAAGGAATTTAACAGTTTTACAATTATTAGAAGTCCTTACATTCAGGCTTAAATATATACATAGAAAAAACACAGGAAAAAAAAAAGACCCTTTTCTTATGACAAGAAAGTAGTAATTTTAATTTTTCTAGAAATTAGAGAAATCAATGTACTTACTTCATTTCTAGAATTTCTTCAAGCTGTTTTCTTCGCTCTATCCTCAGGTTAGCCAGATGTGCTTCTTTTTCAGCCAAAGACTGCTGTGTTGAGGCAAGACGGGCTTTGGTAGAATCTAATTCTTGTCTAGTCTTTTCCAGTGCATTCATCAGCTCTTCTACCTGTGAGAGAGAACTCTTTAAGGTCCATATTCCTTATAATAAGTAAATCTGAAATCTATATAAATTCAGGGGGAAAAAAAAAACACCACACAAAAGGAATTATTTTAAATAGATGGCTACTCAATCCTATCTTAACCGTTTTGAAAATGAACAACAAAAGCAGATGTTAAATACCAAAAAAATATTTATGTTTCCATGAATCCATCGCATAATATGCAACATTTATACAAAGCAGAACTAACACAGATCACCAGAAACCTATTTCACCTGGGCCACACCATCACATACAGACACAATGTATAAATATTTTCTGCACCATTTATATTCTTTAAATTCAGGGCGGTGGTAACTCATCATAATAGTAATTTCAGAAATTTTAGATGCAGATATAGATATATATTTTAATACAAAACTGCTCATGACAATACTTGTATTTTTCATCAAAAAATGCAAATCCTTCTGTGCAGAACAGGTCGTCCAGGGAAGACGTAGACTTTCCAGTCCTTGGGCACTTTCAGATCTTTAGACTGCATTGCCTCTAGTGGTCCCTTCTAACCTGAATTATTCTATGATTCCAAAATTAAAATGTCTATTACTACTCTAACAACAACCAGGTCATTTTCCTCATGACAACTCTGAGAATCTCTTAAGTATGAAATAGGGGAAAGCTAGGGTAATCCCACTCTTTCCTTAACATTGGTAAATGTCAACTGGACGTGGGATAAATTGCATATTGCAGGAATTCAGAAAACCTTCATCTCTTCAGAAAATAAAATTCAGAAGTAAAGAAAGTGTATGACATAGTCTATCACGTTTTTTAAATAACATACTAAAGAATGGAGACTACACATGACACCTGTCTGGCAGCAGAAAATTTGTGGGGTGAATCATTATAGTCACAGAAGCAGAGGGTCACAAATAGTTTCTGGTAACCAGGACACCAGTATGATTTCCCCATGTTGAAATGATACAGTTTATATTAACAGCTGCAAGTAAATAAAAGATTTAATTTGGTTTTATGAGATATAATGATTTAAATAATGCATGTTCTATTTCCTGTATTTTCTTTCTCACCTCCTTTATCCAAATATTAACATTTTATAAATTAGCCAACACTTCAGAAAGAACATCTAAATAAAATGAATTGGGAGAGAGGATATATTGCAGTTTCTCATGTTATTCAAGTCATGGAAAAGCGTTCACTTTTGTGGGTATATACTCCACTGTGGTCATATAATCAGAGCGTCTACAGAGAAAGTAACGTTTTCTCCCAAGTTCATGCTTAATTGATGTTTGTTGTTATCTAAATCCTGCTAGCCTGCAATGACTGTTTAGAAGCCACATATTTTTCTTTCAATTTGAACACACATTGCCTCCTATAGAACAGGTTCAATAAAGCGCAATTATTAATGCAATCTTCATCAAATTATAATGAGGACGCACACGCTGTTTGACAATGATACACTCATTACTTACCCGTTCAACACCAGCTACATCTGAATCTTTATAAATATTCTAATAAGATCAATGGAATACTAGCACACATCTTGTACCATTCAGTGCGTAAGAAGTTAGATTTTATGAATGCAGAATCAGAATTACCAATAGCATTGAAACTACTGATGTTCAACCTTCCACTCGGAAAGTACAACCAGTGTAATACTGATACAAATGAAACAGCAAGGAGTGCAAATAGTGCAGTTATTGTCTGTGCAGGTGCAAGATTCCATTAAAGCAAACCCTCAAGAAAGATGAAGGCTTTAGCTATCTTTGTAAAATGACTATGTAGTGAACTTTCACAGTAGAAGCAAAGAGAAAATATACTTGAGGGAAATAAAAAAATTAAAAAGTTGGATTTGCACTTAAATCCCAGAGGAAAAAAAAAAAAAAAAAAAACACCAAAACTAGGATTCATTTTTGAATGAGCTAAGAAAACCAAATTCCACCCCTCTCTGTATAATTTAAACTCTTCAAGTCTTATGTTTACTTCTCTTTTGAATAGCGTTCTCTGAAAGTAACAGTGCTTTCTGAACACAAGTCTTTAGAATTCTTTTTTTTTTTTCTCTCTTTAGTATTGCCAAATAATAATGTTCTGCTCTAGAATTAAAAAAAAAAAAAAAAAAAAAACAAAACACAGATAGAGAGTAACAGATCATATTTCTTTAAAAATATACTCAATTTCTTATATAACACCAAATACTTCATCTTCTCTTTTAGTAGAAGAACAAAAACCTATGCTGCCTCCAACAAGGACAAGCCTCAACTACTAAAACATAATACATTTCTCCCCATTGTCCTGGGTTATTTCTTAGGCTCGTCCTTCTGTTTTTTAAAAACTGTATCTAGTTTCTGCTGAGGCTCCAGCCTGTTAGTTAATTTCAGGCAACATACATTAATGGAAATGGTAGTAAGGATCCAAGACTGCAAAGTAATTCATTCATACAGACTCTTGTTTCGAGACAGTAGCTTCATGTCTGGCAGAAGAGAACATAAAAAGGCAGAATAGTAGCACTTCCACATCTTTAGTATCATTGCCCTCCTTTTCCTACAGGTTCAGCTGAATTTAGTACCCAATCTGTTGACTGAATGAATGCTCAACCTAAGTTCTAATATATCACATCAGTTATATTTTAAAACATTTAAGGGAATTAAAGACTTGTGGAAAACAAAGCTGTGGATTTGTTAATGTATATTAATAACATACTCTTATATTACCAGACAACAGAGATCAAAGTTTAACAGAGAGGGGAAAAAAAACTTTAAAAATTTAAATATGAAAACTTTTTTAAACCACAAATCGTTAACATGTGTAGACCTGAAAGTTATACTTTAATTTACACTTTCAACACAGTATTTGCCAGCTAGTTCTTCCTTTATTTTTTGAATATGACCCAAGTTCAGAGTTGTAATACGTTTTCATAGTTAACTGTCTCACCAACACCTACAGCAGAATTCAACTGGCAGGCATGTGCAGAAGAAACTGATTTTTTTTAATGAACTACTATTGAATGGAAATGTGTGACTGTTGAAGTTGCACACACAATCATCTTAGCATGTTTGTTACCTAGCTGTAGCAGATATATTACAGTGGAAAATTAACATTAAACACTGAAGGCAGTATTATCTAGATATAAAAGTCTAGGAGGGGAAAAGCATTGTAAAACATAAACCAAACTCTTAATGTAAGCACGTTTCATGTTCTCTTCTTTGATATAAGAATTAAATAAAGCACAAAAATAAATAAATATTTATAAGAAATAAATAAGCAGAAAAAAAATTAAACGTTAATGTTGATTTACTGGCTCTTAGTCCTACGGTAAGAAATGGAAACAAATCCAATACTACTACCACAAAATTTTAGCATTATGGCCTATGGCAAGTTCTTCTTTTCCAGAATTTAGAGGCATTTCATCTAGAGAATAATTTGTGTCCAGGAGTCCTTTCCTCTCCAAAGCACGGGTATGGTCCTGCCTTCCAGTTTCCTTTTAGTTTTTCCACTGTCCAGATATTGAACTGAGTCCCCCAGTGAAGCACCAGTTCAATAAGGACCAAGTCACACATTTACATACTTCTCTTATCTTCATAAAAAGGATCAAGATGAAGTTCATATTAATGACCGTATTTTTTAATTGTAATACATCATCCAGCCATTTCCATCCCAAACTGAAATATCTATTCTACCTTTATTATCACATATGCATCCTTAAGACCTTTGTTTACACAGTAACACAGAGAAGTTTCTCAAAGTAATTTTAGTTGATCAGTAACATATTCTCCCAACTCCCGCAGGGCTGAGGGGCAGCTCCTCACCTAGCCTGGTAAGACAGCTACTGCCTGAAAGCCTGCTCTTCTTTTTCACTACTATATCTCTTAGTTTAACTACTTCTTATCACAAACTTTCCCGTTTTAGATACCAGCTATAGAATTTATAAGAATTCATGCTTTGAAAGAGTTTACTCTGAAAATCTCATTGAATACAAAGTTCTTTGCTAGTAAGTACTCTATGCCCCAAATACATTATTAACTAGGTTTTCTTCCCCTTTGCAAGAAAACAGTCTCATTTTATCCTTTGCATTTTCTAATAAAAGCCATTAATTTTTTTCCATACTTTCAGAAAGCCTAACTGACCTCAGCACTTCAAGGATTTTATTAAAATCAATACTGGAATTAAGTTTAGATTACAGAATGGCAGAAACCCAGCAAGCTAAACTATTATAATTCTTTCTTTGTTTTGAGACCATTTTAAAAGAACACTTTCTACTATGTCTGCAGCTTCACATTTTCAAGTCCCACCAGCAGTGTTTCACACCAAGATAAGAAAAGAAAAAGAAATGAATGTGGCTGAAGTATATCTCTGCGTTACCAGATTCTGCAAATTAAAGGAGGTTAGAGTTCAAATGAATGACAGTTTATTAAAAATGTCCTGGAGCATTCTTAATTCCAGATTGGATTCGGCTCAGTACAACTCCTGCTAACATAATACTGTTCCAGTTAGTGGGAATAAGGAGGGGGAGGGACAATTGCATATTTTCTCCATTCTAGTATAATATATTTCTGTAGGATGACGAAGAGCTGGCAACTTTCCAGCAATCAAGGTTAGTATTACTAGTATTACTATCTCTAAAGGGTTGGCACTTCATTTTAGCAACGATATTAGTGATAAATACAAGAGGTTGGGATTTCCCTGACCTTTTCAAGTATCAGTAGCTATACAAAAACTCCATATCTACTGTAATTTAAAACCTAATCTTGTGTTAATAGACAGATCATTTATTAGTTTTATATACTAGAATAAAATAAATAAATACTACTATTTAGTTATAGATTCTTCACTTTTCTTTAAGACAAGAATATTAACCATTATAGGCAATAATTTTAAAAAAAAGGTTTAACAAACTATTACACTTAACCAGTACAGGTTTATGTGAGCTGCATTTTTATAATAAGTAGTCAGTCAGTGTAAAAATCCTCCCAGTTGAACTCAAAGGTGTTTCCTTTTTTCCATTTGCTAAGGAAATGCATTTGGGTTTGGGGGGTTGCTTTGTTTTGTTTTTGCCAAGTTACACACTATATAAATTTCAGTTATCTCCAGTTCTGTGAAAATTAATTTAATAAAAACTGTATTGGGGTTATTTCCCCATGATTAAGCATGAGACTGCAAACAAGGAAAGACTACATCCCTTAAAGATTCTCTTTGTGGCTTTCCTACAAATTTATTCTGTCCCTGGACTAAAAAGGACACAGGTAACACATTCACAGACATGACTGAAAACAGATAAAATCCTGGTTTCATACACAGAAATATCCACTTACCCGCTATTCTGACTCACAGGCTGGAGACTTCAGCTCTTTACACTAATGGCTTGCCTATGCTTTGCATAGGAAGGATGAGTGCCAGGAATCCTGGGATCCTGTACCAGCGGCTGCTGGCCATGCAGAGACCCACTCTACCTCATGACTAATTCAATTACACACCTACAGAAGGTCCAGCATAAGTCATGTGCACCTACTGCTCTTATAATTGGCAACACTGTCCTGCAATATGGTTTGCAAATATCTTGTTTCTTTCTGTTTCTAATGGGAATTTCTCCTGTTTACAACTGGCCTAAAGTTTCATTACAAAGGTTTCTTTTGCAAAAGCAAACATACATAGCAAAGTGTCATACTGAGCTTTGCAAGACATGGAAATAAACTCTTTGTCACCCTCTCCTACACTCTCTTCCCATCCCATTTGTCATCCATAGCTAAATTCCTCACCTCTGATCTTCAATCACAGCTTTTAAACCCAGGAAACAGGTTTAACAAAACCAGTATGGTTATGGAGGCTGATGTTCCTGGACTTTTCCAAATGAAGAAATTAGACACATGTTGTCTCTCACAATTTTGGATGTTGACAGAAGAAAAAAGTAACCATGCTCCAGAACTCATATAAGCTTTAAAATAAACATTGTAAATAAAGGATTTGACACAAAATTAAGAAGAATGTTTAGAAAATCCAGGGTAATAGTTCATTTTCAATTTGGGGTTATTATTTTTAAAAAATCACAATAAGCTAAGCAAGTAGAGCCTAACAATATCAACCAGCAATACAGTGGTAGTATAACAAATTACCAGGAGCACCAAAATAGCAATCCCCATGAAATGGCTTCCCATCTCTATAGGGACACAACAGCACTTTTATCCAACGGGATGCCACGCTGCAGAATTTGAAATCGGAAACCTTATTGAGATTACTTTATTACCTAAAGTAGGATTTAAAATATTTTAATACTCTTGTTAAATGCTATGCTAATAATACACAAAGTTTAGTTTTATTCAGATAAAGAGAGACATTATAGATATAGCACATATTTCCCATCTAGACTTGTAGGGACCACAGCCAGGGAGAGAAGGTACTTTAGTTTCCTCAGTATTTCCTTGCTGGCTGTCCCACAGTAGATACCAATCATGATAATTTATATTACCATGATGTTATGATAGAGATGTATGTCCATCTTTACATAAAAATATTCTAGAATTTAGCAGATTCCCATAGATTAAAAGAAATATATATCCTAAGTGGAAGGAATAACAATGTAGTGGTCTTCATTAAGTTAAGATTTTGCAAGACAGTTCTTGGAACTGTATTAAAATTATTAACTTTCTTGAAACTCATAGTTAAAACTTTGATCACCTTTTATTCTAACCCTCAGTAATTCAATAAAGTATAGGACCATAGCAATATAATTCTTGGATTTACTATCCAGTCTTCCAATTAATATAGCTATTTCACCTATAATTGAAAAATATAATTAAATAATTTTGCAAAATATTGGTTATAATCAGTTAAATCAAATAATAATCACCTTAAAAAGCCAAACCAAAACAACTCCACCTTGTTTTTTTTTTTATATATATATATGCGGGTTTTTTTTTTTCTTCAATTAAATCAAGTGAAAATGATGGTATAAAATAATGTTAACCTCTATGTTCTAGACAGATGAAAACAAAAACCATTCTCAAGTGCAAACAAAGATAATGCTTCTTCTGCAGTCCCAGGAATACTGTCATCTAAACACTTCATCTTGTGAAACACAACTGGCATCCAGTGTTCTCAATTAGTTTCAACTAGAAAACACTGTATGACAACCCAGTGTCAAAATGTGAATGCAAAACTGAAAAGGATGGGCAAAACGACAGGATACTCCTCCTCCTTGCACATGCAGCTGGAATGTTTAACTCCAAATAAAAGCTCTTTCATTAGCAACAAAGTATGATGGAGTAATTAATATCATATTCTGATTTTGCAATGCCATATATGTTAAAAAAAAAAAAAACACTACACCTCCGACCATGTCAATAAAGATACAGTATTCAAAGTGTTACAAGAATCAGTCAACAAATGTTCTTTGTCCAAGGTAAACTTCACACTAACACAGCCCAACACACTGTTGGCCTCATTCAATTCTAGAAGTCACCCAGACACACACTAATGGAAACAAGACCAAGCACCTGAACAATTGTGCAATTCCACTTCTTACAAAAAAGCAACATCCTTTTAACTTTTTTCATTTAGCTGAGCAACCCGGTCTAGTGGGAGGTGTCCCTGTCCATGGCAGGGGGGTTGGAACTAGATGATCTTTAAGGTCCTTTCCAGTCCAAACCATTCCATGATTCTATGATCTATCTTATTACTTTTCTCTACCTTTCTATCGAACTTCATTTGAGCAACTCTGTGATTGTTTTAAACAACTGGTAGGCTCAGTTCTGCTCTGATTTACACTTGTTTGATACTATGCAAACCTAAGTATAAAAGTAGCATTAGAGGTGTTTTATAGTTGTGCAAATTAAGGCAGATTTAGATATAATATGTTGAAAAATTACAGAGCTCAACCTAATGCTTTCGGAAGTATAAAAATATATGTAATTGAATTAGCTATTGAACATATGTTGATTTCAGTAGGACACTCAATTGTCCTACAGGATATTGTATCTGGAAGAGAACTCTTATAGACTAAAAACAATTACACTGTGTGATTTCAGTGTTGAGTCTTTTTAGATAAACCATGCAAGTAGAGCAGAGCAACTCTTTAGCTGGTGTTAAAGTACAGCGCTGTCAGACTGGCCTCTCTGGCTAATGTCAATAGCACTGCGTATAAAAGGTGACTAAAGTGTGTACAAATGTTGATCTTTGGAGAAGGCATGCCTAGAATCATACACACATCTACTATTTCATCCACCAGGTCAACTTCAGGGAGAGAGGGCAAATTGGGAGTTTTTTTGCCAAAACTTGATTCTTAGCACACTTGTTAGGTTACACTGCACAAAGCTACTTCCCCACTGCTTTTAATCCAGAATCCCAAAATATTATTAAAGGTAGAAATGCTTCATTCAGAATAGTTCCAAAGGCAGCACAGATTCACATGGTATGTGTAAAGTGTTACTGCAAACAAATAGTTTATGTACATAAGAGTTTCCCCACACACTACAATGTGCTTACACATTGTGAAATAGCAAGATCTATTAAAGTGAAAATGTTCTTGTATGAAAATACTTGGAGAGTTTTACATGAAAATATCAGAAAATTTGGTTCCCTATTTAGTTTTGAGACAACCTGAATAATATTAGCATGTAGTAAGAAAGATAGAAAGATTTGTGCAACTGGTAACAAGGTATAGTTTCTCCACCAAAGAAATTTGATACCATCTTCAGTACAGTGGCTTTTAACACAATGTTCATGCGAGCACTGAATGCCCAAGGAAGCTGTGTATCTGCCGCCTTCTCTTAATGCACATAATCTTTCCCTGTTTATTTAATTCTTTTTCTTTTTTTAATATAAAATTACTTATGCAGTATTTTATTAGCTTGGCACACCTATAAAAGTCACAGTAGCATGGACATGCTACATGCTTAAAAACTAAACTTAATTCCTATTTTATGCAATGCAATATTAACTATATAAATAACCTTAAGAAAAGTCATGTTATGTCTGTACATTAAAGGGTGAAGTTCTGGCCCGAGCACACCCTCTTGCAGATCTGCTTATCAAGAAAAATTTCAATACTTGCTATAGCAATTGCACGTTACATCCTTGCTCAAATTTATCCAGAGCCATGGGTGAAGTCCAGGAGAACACATGGAGCAAAACTACAAACAGTTGACTAAGTTAATTGTTTCAGACATGGTACAAACATAAGCAACACAAGTTTACAAATATGGGCTCTGTCATAGGACAAATAAGGTGCACTTAAACCCTAAAAATAAAGGTTATATATTTTGTGTAATTCCAGTACTTTTCTGGGGAAAAGGGTTACTTAGGAGGAATTTTTTCTTACAGAAATAACAATTGAAAGCTGCTTTGGAGGGTCACTTCAGTAAAAGACCAGTCAATAGGAACAGAACCAAAGTGAGTCTGCCCAGGACAGGAGAGGCCATAGGACAGTCGGGGAGGACTGCAAGGGACAACAAAATGTCTGCCAACTGGACTCCATTATTAATACATGATAACCTCGGAATGATCACATGATGAAGCAAAAATACCGTCCCAGAATTTGGCAGCAGGAATTCCTCCACAACAGCGGTTTACAATCAGCATGTCAAATTTTCAGAGTGCTAAATAGAAATTTTGCTCAAATAGTAGCTCCCTGTTGATGAAACTATCCCCACGCCTACTACACAGTAACGAGCTTACTGGGTAAATCAGCCCCAGATCACTGCCTCTTTCCCCTCAATCACCAGGCTAGAGAGAAACCCCCTGTGGGAGGAAGAAGCAGCGCTGGAGGAGCAGGATGCCGAACTGAACTCAACAACAGTCTCAGGAAATATTGCTTGTGTGAAAGGGGAGCCAGATGTGAGGGTGGCTGCCTCCGAGAGCAGGGCCCCCGGTGAGCAGCAGAGGCCGAGAAGCGGTAACAGGGCCCAGAGATGTCTCCGCAACGCCCCGGGCACGCTCGCTCGGGAGAAAACTATGCAGCAACTGCACAGACCCTTACACATAACTGCACAGACAGCATGCAGTGCTGCAGAGAGAGACAGAATGTGCACACACAGAGTAGGCAGAAAGGAAACTGCAGGAATGGCTCGCTGTGATTACAGAGAGGGAAGAGAAAATCAGGTGTGGGCCAGAACACTGACAAGGGCAGGAAGACAGCCTGAGAAATATTGTCTTTCTGAAAATGCAAAATTTTCCTCAATCACTATCTGAAAGAAGGAAGAGGAAGTAAAGAGATTTTATAACAATAGTTTTACTCCAGGTTAGCTCCTGAAAAATTCATCTCCGTCTCTTTGTGAAATACAGCAGCAGCTAATAATGAATAAAAACATTATTGGAAAAAACAAAGATGCTGAATTAAAGAACTTGATCTTTTTCAGGTAACAAAACCATATTGCCTGTCACCGAACCAAAACAAGGTTTAGTGAGCATGCCCAGATGAATAAAAAGAGCTGAAGCTTAAACTGTTGCGTCACCTATGACAAAAACAAAGATGTCAGTTCTGTCACATCAGTTTGAGAGGGTTCGGCCCAAATATAAAAATGCAAATACTGTAGCTCAAAGTTCCAGTACCTGGACTTTTTGTTTGTCCCCTCACATCCAGTTAATACACCAGCCAAATATGCATTTGGCAATGCATTTCTACCAGGTGATAGCATTTGTTTCACTAGACTGAAAAAGGGGAAGAGGAAAAGATTATAATACTTAGATCCCTATTCCCCTTATAACTATATATTCCAGAGCACCTGTATTATCTCACAATCTACCAGATACAAGGAAATAATAGAAAATGGTGCTCAGCTCTCTGTTCTATGAATTAAGTTGCTTCTTCCCTCTCATAACTGTACATGAGTACTCCCCCCGCTACAATGCTCTGCACTTCAATGTTCTACATCCATTCTAGTCCCTTTTGGTTCCTGATGGAATAAATATCATAGAGCTGCCTTTTTAGTAAGCTCCCAGAATTTGATGAACCACGTCTTCCACTTCAGCTTCCAAACCTGCTGGTCTAGGTCATATTGGAACATTTCTCCATGTTATTCTTGGAGTGCTTCAGTTCCAAATTCTGCTCAATAGTCACTTAACCAAGTATCTTTGCCTTTTTATTTTCTCAGCCAAAGACATGACAGTTGAAATATTCTAACAGATCTTCCCTATAGATGTTAATTGATTTTCCAACTATTACCAAGCAGTTATTGCTCAGCCTTTTTGTAGGTTATACACAGAACAACTCGGGTAAGACAGCTTTTCTCATTTAGTGATCACAAGCAGGTTTTGCCATCTGCTAGAATAAATACTGAAGAACAGCAGCTGACGTTTAGATAGAGCTTTCATGCTTCCTAAATTGCACTTCACATTACATTACAACAGGAATCCTTATGAAAGGCAGCCTCATTAGTCAAAGGAATTCTATTTACAGGTAGTATGAAGAAAGTTTCCGTACAAAGTAATAATCAGTTTATAATAAGAAAGCTAAGAGAAACTGCACTATAAAAGCCTTGGCCTAAACTGGACAACCATAATAATTGCTCTATGGAATTTACTAAAGATTTTACTATTGTGTTCTGTATGAGCATTATTTAGATACTAAAACAATGGGCATTTATATAAAAGCCTAAGTTGTATACCGCTATAAATACTTTTTTAGGCAAAATACATTAGGGAAAGCTTGATAAGAACAATAATACGTCTTACTAGATGAAAAAAGGAATAGTAACAGAATCTTTAACTAACATAAGCTCCCTTTTATTCCTCAGCTAAAAGTATGTTTTCCTTCTTAGTCTCTCAAGCGTCTTCCCACATGAGGAAAAATGCAAGAGAGTATAAACAGAAAACATGCAGATCTAAAAGTTGATACTATTCACTCTATTTCGAAGCAAAATATATGGGCATTAAGAAGACAAGCTAAGTGAAAGGACTTACAAAACTTACAGCTGGGAGGCTTAAACTGGCTTTGAACAGAAAGTATTTTGGATCTGCTTGACCTTTCGTGTAAACTAACGCCCTTGCCACTGTTCATATTCTGTATCGTTCTCATCAGGACATATCTTTTATTATTCTTAAGCCCCCCTCATGCAAAGACAGGTTTGGTTTCAGAGGACAGAGATGACTATGTCAACATCAAGCTGTACATTTTGAGTATTTTTTAAGATTTAGAGTCCCTATCCAAAAAATACACAATCCCACAAATAAGGATACATTAAAACTGCATTGGAGTATGTTTATAAACGTACATATACAGAAACATGGCTTTTTGATGTTTAATTACATATCTACTGTTTCAGATGGACTATTCAGCCTCTCAAGTTAGCTCCAGTACATGGTACACTACATGGTACACTAAATTAAATTTGTTGAGCATGTGATCTGTATTATGAGCAAAATCCTCAAAATCATATTGATGTGTTTTAAGGGATCTCACCTCCAAAATATTCAGCAAAGAAAAACTTACTCTTTCATCCACAGTCTAACAAAAATAGTAACACCAACAATATAACTGTGTGCTCACAACATACAATCTCATAGATTAGAAAACTGCCTACAGTGGCTGAAATTATGACTCCTGTCTTAAGAACATAGGACTCTAAGAAGCAAATCATATAGTTAATTATTTTACTCTTTGTATTTCCAGTCAGATGCAAATATTTTTCAAAATATTTGAATGAGGATAGCCTAAATAGAATATACTTCTAGTGGAAATAACATTTGCTCCATTTAGACTTCAGGCAGTGCTGATGGCAGAACAAGATTGGAATGTGCAGATAATTATCTTTGAGGCTAGTCAACAGCTAGAAGTCCCTCATAATATCACCTTTAAGATCAAGCCAAGACATTCCAGTCTGAATCAAGGTTTATTTATTAAAGGATTTAGCACTTTTAGATCCAATATTGCCTGGAAGACCACCAATTTCCATTCCCAAATATCTAATTTCTCCAGTTTCTTGGTGCATACATAAGACTTTCAAAATCACTTCAGTGAGCACACACATATGCACATAAATGACATCTAAATTCCTTCCCCTCTCCAAGATGAATTCCACAGGAAACACCTCTACAAAGTAAAATCTCCACAGAGACTGTAGATTTCAATAATTCTCATTCATTTAGGTGACACAACTTAGGCAATTCCAGGCATTTTTTATTGAAAGGTGGATTTTTCTTGATCTTGATTGGTATAAGGGATATTGAGAAGAATAGTGTTTCAAAGCTAGTAAAAAAAATAATTAAATAACATAAAATTAAATTAAATCAAATCATTGGTACATGAAATCATCATATCTGTCCATTTTCTGTGGGCTAACAAAGAAAAAAGACACAGAAAGTAGACAGCAGTGGTAAGCAAATGCCTATAAGATGTGCTTTGAATATTTTTTTATCTGGGAAGAGAGACAGGCACTTAAAACTTATGGGTTAAGGGTGTCTTCCTTTTAAGAAACAATTAGTAATTACTCAAAATTAGAGCCCAGCAATTCTCTTGTTGCAAGTTGGCTTTTTCAGTCTAGTGTCTTTTTTGTGCTGGTACCACTTATCAAAAATCTACTTTTCATGATGAGATCAAAAGTAATGGCTTATAATACAACATCTGTTCAGTAAATTCATGTGATAGTGTAATATTAAAGAGGCTTTCTATAAATGAACAAAACAGAAATATAGCCTTCCTACAGATAATGGATTTGGTCAACTCAAAGCCTAAATACTCACAGTATGATCCTGGTTATCCAAACTTCCCTGCTGTACGTGTCTTCCTGTCTGACAGTGACTCCTCATGATACAAACTCTGAGTCACCCAGAGAAATTTAGTCTCATAAAAGTTGTTTGAATAACTGGAATCCTACTGTATTGCATTGTGAATATAGTTTAATCTGAGATGTATCTCATGGTGCTTCATGTAATGTTATACAACATTCTATCTCAAGAGGAGGGAAAATTAGCCATTACAAAAGCACAACCCTCATTGCTATAAATGAATGGTAACATACGATAATAAAAATAACAGCAACTATTAATTTACTATGCTGTTGCAATACTACAAAAGCGGCAAGTATTTCCTATTCATAAACCCCAAAATACTGGCAAAGAACGTTTTAAAAGTTTTAAAGAGAAAAGAACACCATATACTTTTCAAAGATAGTATCTGTCCCTCCTTTACTTTAGTTAAATAGAGCTAGTACTTAAGCTGCCAAAAAGAGGCCCAGAAGAGATTTCCCAAACCAAATAACATAAGTTTCCTGGACATAGGAAAGAAGATTCAAGCTCCTTATCTTAAAGGACAGCAACCTTCCTCCCTGCCCCCTGCCTTCTCCAAATAGGGTTTCAAAGAGAAAAAAGAAAAGCCAATTATAGCCTCTGTCAGGAGGATACATTCTGCTCCCACATACTGACCTTAGCTTCAGTAGGATAGAAGCCGTATAGTTAGTACAGATAGCAAGCCACTATTATTTTTACTCAGAGTTGCATTTATAAAATAAAACCATTTTAATATTCCCAGCACAGGCTTATGGTTAAAAGCCCACATGGTCCCATATACACTGTAATCTCTAAAATGAGAGTCTTGAAAAAACAAAGAACTGAACCAAAGCTAAGAGTATTGCTGTCTTTACCAGAGAAGTCAACTCAGAAATAAACACAACTGTTCATGAGAAAGATATTAGAAGCAATAAATTTTCTAGTGATGAGTGTTTTTAGGTGTATAATTTATGTGTGCAAACACTCACTGGTGGTATGACCAGAAACACAGATATCATGGAATGAAAAAGAGGAAAAATAGGGGAAAGTAGAAGATGTGGATATATGCTCTACTAGGTTGATAAATAAAACTAGCAAACTTTTATGAAAGACTAATTGTGACATATTTTCACAAAAGCAAAAACAAAAACAAATGTTGTTGACTCAAGAATGAATGTTGGCAGGAAGCTGCCATTAGGTCTTCAATAGTTTACACTATATTTTTTACTTCCAGACACTGCCAGTGGGAGGTTTTATAGGATAATGATATACTGAGAAACTTATGACAAGCATGTCCAAACAAAGTAAAACATACTTTTCACAAAACAGTAAACTCTGATAGCTTTAAATCCATGGAGCCAGAGGTATCCTGAAGACTAATTATAGTAGAATTGTGAACTTGCAAAACCTGTTAAAGGTATTAAAGTATTCTTGACTTTTTTCCAGAAAATATTGTTATAGCAGGAAGTTCCTTCTAAAAAACAGAGTTGAAATAGGAAAGGCATTATTCATACAAAAATGTTGAAGAGTAGTATGCTTAACAGCTTGATGACAGCAAAAATAGGCAAATTTCTTAACTGACCAATTAAAAATATATATCTGACACAGTAAACAGAATTTTAAAGGACTGAGCAGGCGCATAACTTGATCAGCTTTTTACTCCTAGGAGCTGTGTTTTCTAAGTCATACTTAGAGGTTGTTAGCAAAATAGTACATGAGGATGAACCTAAGTGTGACTATATTTAAATCTGTTGTGTAAATGAAGATCTTGACAGTCACCCATGCAGCCATTTCTGTAACTTTCATTGTACAACCACAACTAATTCCTGAAGTACCAAAACCCTCTAAGAACACACAAAATCCATTTCACATATTAAAACAAGTTTAGCTGAGCCTGTATCGAACAAAAACATTGCTGAAGAACCACCAAAAATATGTTTAAAATAATATGAGTGTGAAAGATAAAATTTGAAATTATTGGCAACAGAAATTTTTCTAATCCTTTTCTTCCTGTTACAACACACTCATTACCCAAGAAAAAATTCTCATCTGAATTAGACAAAAAGGCTAAATCAACATCTTATGATTCTCCTGACATTTTCAGATAGAGAAGATGAAGCATGCAGCATATAGAGTTCAGTCCCAAATCTATGCCATAGACTATTAACCACCACCTGAGCATTGGCATGTGACAAGTGCTGAGTTTGCACATTATGATGATTTTCCTCCTTTCCTCCTAACATAAGGAATTAATAATTCTTTAACACTAATAATCCCTAAGAGGGGATTAAATACAGCACAGGAACCAATATGTGGCTTTCCCAATAGAAAGATGCAATTGAATTCTCAGCAGCGTCTTGGGAGGACAAAGATAATCTCTTAGCGTCTTTATATGGCACATGTTCTCACAAGTAGGAATTTGACTGATTGTTCATCTTCTTCCATGATGCCAGCTAAGGAAATAATGAACAGGTTCAGTCCTACCTAGATACAAAGATCCACTCTGTCTTCCACTTGGTGAATATTTGCTCTCAGAAATAAAAAGGCAAACAACAGCCAGGATATGGGACAGACTAATAATCTAAATATGACAGCTGTAAGAGTACCAGGATCAGAGACTGAGCAATTTAACTATATTTTTCAGCTACTCCTTTCACACATAGTCCTAACTGTACTGATGCCATGACACTTGCATTCCATGTGTATCATTCAGAGTTTAGTCTGTAAATTCTCTAAAGTCATTTTTCTCTTGTTACTGAAGTACTTCTTTAAATACATATTGACTAATCTATGGTTTCATACATCAAGTAGACTATTTTTCATATACAGACTTAAATCTGGCTTTAAAAACTGTACGATGAATTGTAAAAACAGTTTAAAGTTATGATTGGCTGATAAAGTGAAACTCTACTCCATTTCACTTGGATTAGTGTGCAGCTGCAAGATATAAATTCTGTGTGAGAAACAGTACATTTTTTAATGCTCTTTGAATTATCATGTTTTTGCAAAATGAAAGACAACTGGTTTCATATGCAGGTAAGAAATATTGGCATAAGGAATGTTATTTGATTTTAACTGAGTCATGTTGCCAGAATGCATGAAACAGCTGCATGAGCTGAGTATCTGCCTGAGGCTACAACTATATTTCCCTCATCCTTTACCACCTGTCTGTGCTAAAGTTACTGGATGCTGGTAGATATCAAACCTCACCGGGATCTTTAACTATCATAATTATAAATGCATTCTCTACTATCCAATTGATTTTAACATCCAAGAATTTTGTACTAGATGAGACAGCATTATTTCTTCCATTTACAAACTTTTAAAATAATGTCATAAATAAACTCACATCTAAACGATTAAAGCTATACTGAAAGAGTGAGGCTTAACGCTACTAAGCTTACTCTTTGACACATCTGAAAATTATTAAATGATTGTGCCAAGACCACAAAAAGGCTGATGCTCTTCTACATCACTCTTTATCTAAAGGATCAGTATAAACTGACCAATTAGCACTAAGGGAGTATATCACTGTTAGTGGGGAAGAGTAGGGGGAAACAGGTAACAGAATACTAGGATACCTTAAGATTAGCTAGAAATAGTGAATTTTGTCCTAGGAATAAACATGGCTGATACAATCTCAGTGCTGTTGAAAACAAAAGTGGTTTTGAGAACTCTTGAGGAACAGTTATACCAAAAAACTAGGGAATGACAAATATAATTTAGATCTTAACAGAAAAAAAAAAGGAAGATTGGACAATTATAGATAAGTCCATTTTGATTCTGGAGACGAACTGGAACAAGTAGTCTGCTTCAGACTATTTGTAAACACCTAGAAGAATCAATAGACTTCCCAAGAAGTGATGTCCAATCAACCAATTTTTTTCATGACAGAATAATTGGCTTTGTTGAAGGACATAGCAATCATATTTGGTATCAAATCTCAAAATATTCACTTAAGCAAGCTGAAGAAAAACATGATTGCAGTGGAACATAATATAGATGCCAAAGTAGTCAGGAAAATGTAGTGAACCACCTACAATTCACTGTTAAACTAGGAGTGTGTTTAAAAAAGATCGGATTTTGCAGGGCCATATGACATTCAATTATTTTATTAATAACTCCAAATACTAAGTCTACAAATTTACAGATGGCATTAGTATGAAAAATAAAAAAATTACTTCAAGATATCTTGCCAAACCTGAGAACTGAACTGGAAAAAAATTATAATATGTAACAGGAAGAAAAACAAGGTCATAAACTTCAGCAGAATTAATTAACTCCACAAATCCAGGACAAGAAATAATTAAGAAATTGTCTTTTTCTACTAAAGAAAAGGATCAAGACGCTAAGGTGACAAGTCAACAGTGTCATGTTGTTGCAAAAAACACAATAAGGAAAGATGTATATGTACTAGTAATCCTTCTGTTTTCTTTGGCACTGGCAACATTTCAGCAGAAGAACTGGATCCAATTTTATCCACTCAAAGATGTGAATAAACTGGAGAGACTACAAAGAAAAGCAACAAAGACAATAAGAAAACTAGAAAACATAACCTTTGTGGTATGATTGAAAGAATTAACTTCAAGAGAAGCTACGGAACATGACATGCATTTTCAGATACAGGCCATTCATAAAGGAGGAGAAAAAAAAAAATCAGTTAACTATGTCCAATGTGAATAAAACAAGAAATAACTGCCTGAAATTACAGAAGAGACTAAGTTAAGATATTAGAGAAATCTTTTAATACCTGTGGACAATGAATCATGAACAAGGTTATTACAAAGGTCACTAAGAACAAGCTAG
The DNA here is from genome assembly GCF_001431845.1 of Calidris pugnax. Taxonomy (NCBI): domain Eukaryota; kingdom Metazoa; phylum Chordata; class Aves; order Charadriiformes; family Scolopacidae; genus Calidris; species Calidris pugnax. Next base: position 1,396,910 of record NW_015090851.1, read on the forward strand.
GAAAACTTCTCTCAGAAATAATAGTGGTATAATTGATACTCAGTACTATGGATACACCAGAAGATACCTTCACATCCCTTCCAGCCCTGTTTATATATGATATTTTAATTTAAAATACATGTAAAACCTGTTTATCTTATTTCTAGCATAAAATGCACAAAAGAATTGCTAGACAAAACATTCCAGATCTGCCAAAAATCATTTGAAAAGAACCTACTCTCCCAGTTAAGAAAGACAAACAACTATCTGTAATGAGAAAAGGCAGACTTTCAAGCATGACTTTTCAGCTTGGAAAATGCACTATTGAAAAAGAAGCAAGAGACCATAAATGCTACAGAGAAGGTGAACTGGGAACTATTGTTTGCTATTTCTCACAACTGAAGAACTAACTATGAGCACCTAAGGACGTTACTAGGCAACAAGCTTAAAAACCACATAAAGGGAAAAACTCTTAATATGGCATTTTAAACTGCAGAGCTCAACGATGTGAGGTAATTCTCAGCTGCAAAATTAGTGCCAAAGAGTTTTAAACACTTTATTGATTATAAGTTCTATGGCTTCTAAACATGACAATATATCTATATGCAATTCCTAGCTCAAAAGGTTCCTAAAAGCCACCACCTGGTAAAATTTGAGACAGTATAAGAAGGGAAAAACAATCTGCCTATTATTTTTTCATGCCCTAATTCCTGCATTATTCTACTTCAAGTTTTTTTCTGCTGACCAGGACCAAAAAAATCAAGTAGATGTATCTCTTATGTAATCCAGTGTGTCAGTTGCAAAGATTAACACATTTTAGTTGCTTGAAAGAAGGAAAGGAATGATGTCAAGGCTGATGCTTCCTTCTTTGAAAATGCAGCAACCACCAATTCATTCTAAATTCATCAAGAAGGCATTACAATTATAATAATACCCACAGAGGGTAGCTGTGATGCAGAATTACAGAACTAGTTCCCAAGCTGCAGGGACCAACCACAAAAACTGCAGACATGTTAATTAAAGCTACTGCTGTGCATGGCTTGCAGCCTAATATTCATTCTGGGGAAATATCTAAAACGCACTCAGGTATGTCACACAGGCTACACTAATTCAGCCTCAGAGCACTAGTAATGTAATGTATAACCTTACAGGGAACCTGATGTTGTTTGTTGTTTGTTTTTTTTTTTAAAAAAAAGGGTGAAAACTGCTTATAGAAATGCAGGAAGAAAATTCTCAGTCATTCTTTTGCATAGAGTGAAAAAAAAATCACTCTTGGCAAGACCACTACAGCTAAGGATTCCAAAATCAATAAAGAAATGTAAGTCAAATTCCTCTGTTTCGACTTAAAATCAAGAAAGACTATCAAAGAGTTAATGATAGTAACTAGAATTAAAGTACTAAAACCACTTCTCTGCTTCATGAAAATAAAATAAATATTTAGGAAAGGACAAAGTCTATTATAAATTGAAAAGGACTCACAAGTATTATGGAGAGTAAAATGCTTACTGAACAACAAAAGGCACAACAGGAGCCACAAGTTTGTGATCTCCCCACTAAGCCAAAGAAGAATGACATGTCTCCTACCCTTCAGGAAAACTTTACTACTTAGTGGCCAACTTTGTCTATAAATTGTTTATAGAAATGTATATTAGTTGCTTAAATACAGCTGTGAGTAGATAGATAAGAACCGACAGATACTCTTGGTCCTCTGGTACACAGTAATGTGGATAGAAGTGCCCTACTGTAAATCACTACATGTTACACTCATGTATGCACATTTTTCCTTGACAACATTGGAATTTAAAATTTATATATACCCTATCGCTACATACATAATTACTTACTGAAGTGTAATGATTATATGAAAATCTCAGGAAACCGTTTGTCTCCAAAGACACTGCACCTCAGTTCAAACCACTCATGAAACAAAGTCATTTGAGCTGCCATTTTAGATTCTTTCCTTGGAAAGTAAAACACCAGCTGGCTGGAATATGGGCCTTGATGTCTAGAGCTTATTCTGGGCTTTTACAAGCAATCAGTGACTTACATCATGAAGCCGTTTTCATGTTCAGGATATGTTGTTGTAGCATGGGGGTGGGGAGGAAACAGAAAATCATGCAAATTATTCTCCAGGTACAAAGTTTAAGGCTTTTGTTCAGATTTAAAAGTTTAAAAAAAAATACTATAAAAAAAATAAATGTCTTTCACAGACTCTTAGAAAGATCCAAGCATGGTATTTTTAGCTTTTTCCTGCAGTCCCTGATATTATAAAACATTCTTGTACACATTTCCTTAGTGTTTTAGAAAGTACAGAACTAACTGGTGGTTTGCAAAATAATGTAAGCCAGAGGTGTCAAACTTATTCTAATAATCTTCTACTACCTGAGTAATTTACTCTAAATAACTGTGCAGCAGTTAAAGCACATCCTCCTTACTTCAGTATTACTCATGCATTGAACAACCCTAGAAGTTCCTCGACATGGCAGTATCACATGCATCCATTCTACTTTTGCAGCCCAAGAGCATCACTCACTATGTATTCCAGTTGCTTTTCACATTTTCAGCTTTTGCCTGATAATTTCATTGCCTTCAAATGCTATCAATTTTATGGCCCTGCAGAAAGAAATGGTTCATCTTTTCAGGCTTGAGGTCAGTCTGGGAATCACTGTTCCCCTAAATATCATTAAAATATTAATTCTACCTTTCTTTAAGACTATGAAAAAATTTTGAACAATTCCACTAGTGCAGATTCCACCCAAATGTTCTATTAAACCTACCATTCCTTCTAGATTTGTCAGTCAACTGCTGCTTGATATGTCAGCAGATCATTTTTCCTGTAAGTATGTTCTCTAGATATTACAAAATATTAATTTATTATTACTTCTGTTCTGCGTGAAGGGCCAATGAAATCAGTGAGGTGCCCTTTCATTTTAATGGGATTACTTTAATGGGATCAGACCTAACTCAGTTAAAGTTCAAATCCAAATTCATGCTTGCTAAGAGTAGGAGATTGTTAGTTCTTCAGTTAGACGAGTTTCTTTGTTTGAGTTAGAGTTTTCTACTGTCTTTAAACAGATACTTGTCAAGACTTATACCTGCTTATCTTTTTTAACCTAAGCCACATTTTGGCTATATGTGAAATGAGTTTCCAGACTGTGACTCTTGAGCCACTTGTCTAGTGGATAGGTCAAATAAAGTTCCCGTGATAGGGTTTCATTACACAACTGATAACAGTGCTTTGCAGTAGGGATACAGCTGGGTAATCTGAATCCCTGGCTGGGAAGGAAAAGAACCAGCTAAAGTTATGAGATTGATGTATATGCCAGCTCCATGGCTAAAGTAGATTCACCCACAGATTCCCCAGAGATAGAGTTATTTCCTTTTTGATAAACAATCCTAAAAGCCCATCTTCTACCTCTATACTTTCAATTTTCCAAGGTGTAAGTCTTATGGCTCCTATCCATAAAACTTCTGGTCCACAGGTTATATTTAGATATTTATATATCTAGATATTGTCAGCTCTGGTACTCAGTCTCACCCATCCTATAGACAAATCTGTGTCTTTATCTCCTTTCTAACATAATATTGTACCTTTAACTATTCAGTACAATGAGAAAAAGGACAGCTTACACTCAACATGCTTAATTCTCATATCAACCGATGAGATCACTTCATGATGTATCAAGTGGAAATCTCGATTCTTGATGTCATTCTTGATTCTTCTACTCAATTGTTAAATTTCAGAATTAAGTCCACTATCAAAACATACCGATTTGCATTGGTGCCCTAACTAGTGCTTTCAGAAACAAACAGACATTTTTATTGTTTACAGTAGGTATTTCTGTAAGTTAAAAAAATAATTAATTTTAAAAGCCTGTATGTTGGTAGCCTGACCTTTCAGATAAACCCAGTGCACCTCTAGAATTCCATATCTCTTCACAAACTTTTATCCTAGTTCGCCAAGACGACAATATTAAGTGTCTGCCTCTTCTTTCCTCTACAGTTTTCATCGAGTTCCCTCACTGATGAAATGTCTATTTACTGGGCCAAACTGTCAGAAGTGTTAGTGTAAGAGTGTAGAAGCCTTTCACATGTTTATGAATCTACATAAAGAGTTCACATGTAGAACCTTCTCTCTGTTGCCTGGCCCTGGAGAAGAGAATGTTGAGAAGGACATAAAATAAGGCTGGAAAATACTTTTTCCACATATTCTTCAGCATCAGTGCGACATGTCTAGAAGAAAAACCTGTAGCATCTTCATGGAAAGAAATAGCTATACATTCCACAAGCATTACCCAGCTGTATCGCTACTGCTTACAAATTCCACACAGATCTTGTGGAAAAAAACTAACCGTCGCTTAGAAAAATCTATCAGATGGACATCAAAGGATATATACTTCCAATTTCTTTATTCTTAGTTGCAGCAGAAACCTACTGGGATCTGCGCCACCCCCCCAAAAAAAAGGTGGGCAGTGGGGGAAAGTCTACACTAACCTACAGAAAGAATTCAAGCACAGAGATGCACGTAGCATGGAAGAGTTTCTCTCCCTAATCTGTTTCAGCTATTGACTTACCAAGGGAAGGAGACACAGTAATAGAGCTACATTCCAATGCAACTCAGGATATACAGTCCTTGCTTTCAAAACAAGCAGCAAAAGAGAAATTAGGTTGATTATGTAGCATTCAGAGTAACAAAATCTGTTTCTTCCCCCATCCCTCAATTCCTGACTTAAACTTTTCAAGGTGTTTTGTTTTCTAGTTCCTATGGGCTCCTATTGCGATGGTTTACTGTAGTCACTGCTTTTCTACTTTTTAACAAATTTCAGTTTGGGGGTAAAATTAGAAGAATTTTGTCATGTGAAAGTCAGTGAAGATGAGGATACTAAATTTGCAATTTTTATGTGAACACTTGACCTTCAGTTCAGCTGAAGATACGAAGTTATTCAAGTCTACAAAGCAAGCATTAAAAAAACCCAAACCTATAATCAAAAAAACCCTAGCATATATAGTTATGATACTGTCAGAACTGCAACTATTCTTTCCAGATACAATCTCCACAATACATACAATAAAACTCTGGAAAACTAAGTTTTCAAAATGAACCTTAAACTCAGCTCTTTAGAGCTGTAATATTTGCCTAAGATTACATATGAAGTTTTCAGAACTCTATAATTCAAAAATTGGCCGAACTTCTGCAAACTTCACCCCACACACACATTTTTTGGGTTGGCTTTTATTTTAAAAACCAGGAAACCAGGAAAATTTTTAGGCCAAAGGAAAGCTTAAAGTGTGATCAGTTTTGTAACCTTATAAACGGGGCCACAAACATAACCCCTTAATAATGTGAAGAATAATATGTTTTTGATTTGACCTTACAATGTAAAAAAAAAAATAATGGGAGAGGAATTTGATAGTCTTAACTTCACAAATCCCATATGGTATGTTTATCATTTACCATATGTACAGTGTCTGATGTGCATACAAAGACTACAGATTTTAGACGCTTTCTCAGACCAGCAGCTTGAACCTATCGTATCCCGCAGTTTCATGAGATACAAACGAGATGCAGAACACGCACCGTTTACTGTACAGGCATGGCTGTCTCCATGGAAAGTGGTATTTACATTACCAGAATTTAAGAGATACTTGTTAATAAGTGGTAGAAAGAAGCCAAATTACATCCCTTATTTTAAACTGTTCAGTGCTTTGGATGTCTTAATTATGTCATTTCATATTCTGAAACACACAAGTAAGGCAAATTATCAAACATTATCACTTCCACCAAAGAGACAAAAAAAAATATTTCCTAAATGGACATGAAGACACCTCATCATTTCAGATATCTACAACCTTTTTGTTCAAATTCTGCTGCAATACAAAAATGAGACAAAATCTTCAAGCTCTCATTTTTCAACTTCTTACGCACAAACAGTAAAAAGATTTTTACTGGGTATAGAGACTCCTAACCATTAAGATTCAGAAATAGAAAAGCAGCTCTGGAAAAAAGTGTAAAGAAACAAAGAAAGAGGAAAACCATTATGATAATTAGAGTTGTGTGAAACTTGGCTGTTATGGTATGTACCATTCATCCAAACCTTTTCTTTGGCTTTGGTTCATATCCCAAATGTTGCTTTGACTTCTGGGCTTAAAGCAAGCCAAAAACTCCAAGTGAAATGTTGCCAAATCCAACATATTTTTGCAGGTTTAGGGTCAAAACCATGCAAACCCACAGAGTTCCTCCTACCATCATAAATCAGTCTGTTTGCCAAAATGTTCTTTTCTGTTCTGCATAAACTTTTTCACTACACTCTTCCCTGTAACATTTAAGCTTTTTGCCATCAGTACTGCATTTTGTAATATGATTACATAGCTTCATGTCTTAATGGCTTTCTTGCTCTATGACAGTTGTCATCTTTTTTTTTTTTTTTTTTTTTTTCAAATGACTCTTATGGGTTTTATTTTTAAATACTATCCAGTCTCCTATGAGTTTGTAGGGAGGCACAGTCAAAGAATCCTCGGTCTTATCATAGAATTGTCCAGGCCGGAAGGGACCTCCAAAGGTCATCTAGTCCAACCTCCCCACAGACAGCAGGGACACCCCCAACTAGACCAGGTTGCCCAGGGCCTCGTTGAGCCTCACCTCGAATATCTCCAGGGATGGGGCCTCAACCACCTTGAGTCTTGGAGTGGATGATGCTGAATTTCATTAAACTATTCACTTTCTTTTCTGGGCCTTTTAAAAACAAACCAAACAGATTCTTAGGGGTCTTCTGAAAAAGAAGACTCATGAACTCATACGGAATGATTTAATTTTAGAAAAGGCACTTTGCCTATTCACCAACATCCTATGTTTAGCCACGTGCCCACTAATTCTACCACTTTTTAAATCAATTTCTCTTGATTTGTCCAATACAGATGTCATATGTAGAGGGAGTTTTCCTAAACTTACCTGAAACCTTTTTTAGAAACAGATATCCCATTAGCCACCTTCTGATCCTCTGGTAAAAAGGAAATTTTAAGTTTACACTGGAGTTATAGTTTCACATATTTCACCACTAATTTTCAAGAGGTTTAGAATGAAAATTATTTGTTTCTGACAGCAACTGGCCTGACCACAATCTCACCTTGCTTTAAGCAACAGGTTGAACTTGATGGTCCCTTTGAGGTCCCTTTCAACCTGAATTATCCTCTGATTCACTGATCCTATGATGATAGCATTGTTAATTTTGGTAACTGTTGTGTAATATCTTCTACTGTAGCCTCATTCTGAGATAAATCTTCCAATACTTTGCCCATCAAAAGGAGTTCCAGAAGCAGAAACTATCCAAGCTCCTCTTCTGTGAACACAGGAGAAAGAAATTTCTTTCATTTTTTTGACCTCATGACCTTATTTTCTGAAAGGACTCTTTATGTGTCTTGATTATCTTTGGCTCTATAGGTTCTCTGGCAGGCTTCTGCCTTTTGACACATTGGAAAATTACCAGTTTGAATGCATTTCATGACTTACTCCTTATTGTGCTTCATGCATTTCATAGTCTGCCTATTTGTGCTTTTTACATTTTACTTGCCAGGTTTTATGATTCTATTTTTCTCAACTGGACAAATTTCAGTTTTTTGAAAGATGTTTTTCTGCTTTTGATAGCTTCCTTTATCCTGCTGTTTAACTATGCTAGTTTCCGTTTGGTCTTCCTAAAGTAGTTTTTGATAGGCAGTATCCATTTCCTCTGAGCCAATATAATTTTCTTTAAATAGCCTTCATGATGTCTGTAAAGCTTTTACTCCTTTGCCTGTCCTTTTTAATCAACTTCCTTATTTTTTGCAGTTTCAATTTTTTAAAAACAGATACAATATATTTCTTGGTTCCTCTAGTTCCAGCATGCATAGTGAGTCCAGGTAAAACGTCAGCTGCTATAGCATCACTCTCAGTCCCCAATTTTTAAACCAGGTTTCAATTTCATTTTATTTAATCAGCATAGGCTAATATTCAGTTTCTTTATTTGATTGAAAATACTAAACAACTACAGAGAGTACTGTATCAGCAGTTAATATCAGAGATAGTCATCACAGCTGCACCACATTTGATAACATAAGCCTCATTTTGCTTGCTTTCCAGCTTTACTTCATGAATTATGAAACTTCATTTACACCAAAAAAAAAAAAAAAAAGAGAACTTGAAAGGGGCATCTTGTCAAGGATATTGAAGCAGTTTAGGAAGAATGAGAATTTCTGATATATATAGATGCACCAAAACGAAATTCCCTAGGTATTCAACACTGGGAATCAAGACATAAACATAAAGACATGGTATTGCAAATGCACATAAAGCCATTTGGATCATTTAAAAGATAACAGCAATAAAGACAAGGCTTTGTGCAAATGTTAATCAAGTTTCTCACAAAACTACATGGCTGACAAATTGTCTGTCTCCTCAAGGACCTCTCAGTCAGTATGTGGAGGGAGGGGAGCCCTTCTCAGTGGCATCATCAGATATCAACTCCCCCCACCAGCCACAGGCCCCTGTACCACGTCCCTGCCATGATGCTTACCCAGCTCCAAGTGACACCTTCCTGTCCCCTGAAACCGCTCACTGACAGCCCATGGTGAATAGGTCACTTCACAACCAGTCCTCAGAGCCTGGACCTCAGGGAGGCAGGAGGATGGGGAAAGGTGGAAGAGAAAAGCTGCTCTCAGGGACCTGAGGGCACCAACACGCCTTAATGGTCCTGAGTGGCATCACCTGGTACCTTCCTAACTCCTTGCCTATAGGCTCTGGCCCTAACTCTCACCTCAGCCCTGTGCCCACCCCTACCTCCTGGATCACGCCCAGCACCAGCTGCAGCTTGCTCGTTAACATGATCAGCATCAGCATCAAAATGTTTACACATGGTCCCTGCTTCCCTTATTATGAGCAGAAGAGTGCTACTGCACGACAATTCTGCACTGGGAAATTGCAGAAATAGATATTCTTCAAATGCACTTTATAATGTCCTGGCTTTTCAAAGTATCACAGCAAAGTGAACAGGGAAAATCACTACCTGTGGGATCATCCAGGACAACAATTATATGAAACTTTCCCTTCTGGCTTTTAGGGAACATTTTCAGGATTTCAGATCAATTATTTCACCTGTCTAGTAGATAATTCAGTATGTGTTTTAATTTAATAGGTACTTTATACACATTTCAATTACATAAGGAGAGAATGTAATTTGCAGTTGAAAATTGGAATAAAGCACCTGAGAGAGCAATACACATTAGTTTATGTCAGGCAGCTAAGAATAGTTAATAATTCATATCCTCCCACAAGGGACTTCATCCAGATATCCCATGAACACATCCACAGCAAAGTTTTCTAGGTAGGAAGCTATTATCTCTAGTATTCTTGTGACAAGCTTATTTCACATTTAGAGAAAAGATACAGAAGAGAGGGAGTTTAAGGTATCAGTTATCCTGCTTATAGCACTAATTATTTTAGTGTTAATCAGTTTCATAAGAAAAAGGTGAACAAAGCCATCATGCATAAAGTATCGAGGTCTATGCTGAAGGTACAAGAACCAGACAGCAGCCATCTAGCAGTCTTTTCTAATGTCTGTATTAAGAGAAGTAATGATATTTGCTAGGACTTGGCAGCCAAATGTTCTTATAAAAGAACACCCAGACAGAAAAGCCAATCTTGACAAACCTTACAGCTGACTGCAGAAGGACTTCCACACAAATTACAACTCCCATCAACGGATCAGATGTAAATGATGAATGACAATGGACTGTTTCCATTTGTACTAGAGATCTGCTTTCTCAATGACCTTTTAAGTTTATTTTTTGTCTGTACAGGGGTTTTTTAATTATTTTTCTCTTCATGTGAGAAATCTTTGTCTGACAGGGCAGTGGCAAAATTCCCATTAACTTTAATAAAGCCAGAAATTCACCCCATACGCAGGAAAAAACACAATTCTTTCTTCAAAATGAAGGGACTACAGAACTCATGTGACACACTATTCACATTGTTATAATGTCCTTTGAAGTTTAAAACAAAAGTGGGGGGGGTGGAGGGGGGTGGGAAATCACATACACCTGGCTTTTATCTTTGTCATAGCTTCTAGATGGATAAATTATGGTAGTTCTCAATATGACAAAGGTATGTGACAGCTAAAGAGTAGGTGTAAAATGCTTCTTTCATTATGCCAATATACAACTGTGAAAAGAAACATGACTGGCTGATACCAAATAATATTGCTTAATAAAATTCCACCCCACCAAAGAACAAATGCATTTGTAAAAGCATTTCTAATTTACATCACTAAAATATCCACAGAAATACAAATAATTAAAAATGTATTTTTTAGAAGACAATATGAAAAAATTCTGCATTCTGTGCATAGTTCTGGTTTGTAAGATTGACATTTTTATAGTTCATCTACATCCAACTAATATTTTAAATTAAGTTCAGTTATCCCTATTAACAATTATGAAAGGTGTCATGGAAAAACCTCCAATTTATTCAGTGAAAACATTGGGACTTCAACAATATCCATAACCTATAAGGCTTTTTCTAAGGTATTTCTATGCAAGGAGTCTTTTCTCAGACGCAGAAAGCTGAACAGACTGTTTCCCAAAGAAAAAAGAGAAATGGAAAAATACAAACAGAAGTAGAGGATCAAAGAAATGCTTGTTAAGGCAGTAAGGACCCTAGCTGTAACTTAAAAGAACAGATAAACATCAGCCTTCTATAAAATTTAATGTACTGTGCTCCAATGTTGTTTGTTGTTGATTTATCTGATTATCTTGGTAATCCAGGGTTAAAAAAAAAAAAAAAAAAAAAAAAAGCTAATCCATTGTAAAAGCAATCTAAACTGCTAAACCACAGATGGCAGTACTTTTTTCTTTTTCTTAATATGCTGCTATTATTGATCATCCACAGAGAAGTGAGAGACTACTAAAACTGCCTAGTTGCGGCAAAATAGTTAATGTGGTATGTAGTCTTCCTCATATTTCACATGCGAATCTTCCAATCGCTCACCAGATCAAAAACTGTATCAAACTGCACTAAGTACCTCAATCAGCAGCAATTCATTAGCAAACATTTTTTAGTACCATGAGTAACACACCACTTTAAAATCGTACCAGTAAACAGTTCAGAGCAGTAAATGGAATGCTGGATAGATGAAGTCTATGCTCCTTAATGGTGTCAGCCATCTGGGACACCTTGTAAACTTTATTCCTTATACCTCAGTTTCTTTCCATACATTTGTTATACCTCTATTCTGTAAAATATGTTGAGATCTATTAATAAAGCATGTTATGTCAAATGTGTGGTTTCTTAATGGAACACTAAAAGTTTTACCTTAACCTTTAGTAACAAATGAGCATTTTTTGGCAGCATTTGTGAACTGTTCTAACTTGCATGTATTGCAAAAAAGCTAGGAACCAGAAACATTAACAATTTACTCTCATAATTCCATGGTTAAGATGCCAATATCTGAATATGACTTTGCTCTAAGTGACTACAAATTTCAGTATGTGCCAATACTTGTTTATTTCTAGTTGGATTTAATCTGATCACATTATATTTCTTTAAATGATGTTGTAGGGGACCATGTCAAAGGACTTCACTTATTTCTTTCCAGTCTGTAATACGAGGTAGTCTGTAAGTATTAGTGTGTAAAGCTATTACAGAACACTTATAATGAGAGATAAGTGGTACAAATCTGGCTTATTAGCAACCAGCCAAAGTAATTCTACTTAGGCTTCCCTCAAGCAGAACTTCTGTTACTGACCAGATGTAATAGTAACAGACTTGCATGCTATTCAAAATGATCTATGGAGAGTGACAAACAGCAACAGCTAGCACTGGTTGCAAACAGGTAAATACAACAAGACCTAATTGTGAAACTAGCTAGAAATCTGGGCCTCCACAAGGAGGTTTTTGAACACTTTTTTATATTGTCATCCAGCCTATCAAGCTTTCAACAAAAAATGTTATAACCCATGGATATGCTACAAATATAACAAGGTACATAGAGACACAGTTTGCACTGACTTTAGCTAATCAGTTGTATTTTTAGAACAGGATTACTTATATATAGGAAAACAGCTTTCATTTGTGAAAACCAGAAATAATTAAAAAAAGCATAGGTAACATTTTTAAGCAATTAAAATATTAAAGTATTAAAAATTCCACTAATACAAATTTCCATTATACTGCTTTATATTACAGTGTTAAGCCTCCTATATTCGTCTTATATTGAAGACAGCTACACAAATAGGGTCAGACATTTTATTGCAATTTTACTTTGCAGAATTTCAATCTAAATCATTGTTTTTGTCATTGATTATAATTTATGTAATATAGAGTGTTTAAATACATAAGTTAGTAAAATATTAGACGAGCTATAAGTCAATGTAAAAGTTAAAAATGAACTATACATGGAATGCTATATTGGACAGTCATGTGCTGAAATACTAACATCTATTATAATGAGGTTATTGATGTAGAGTTGACATACGACTTGATTTGCAGATGCCCTACTGACTAACCTTTTGCAACTATATCTCAGTGTAAACCTGGGGTAATTATTGCTGGGTAGGGAGAGTTGGTTTAACTGAACTATTTCTTTTGATGCATGTTGAATGTGATTGCCCCCTGGAGACTACAGGAGTCCCACATGTGTGAGTTATTACATAAATATTGGAGGGGAGAAAAAAAGGTGTATCACGATAAATTTTTTCCTGTTTCCTATTGTTGCAGTTTTGTTTTTTCTAACAGGATCTTTTTTTTTTCCAGTGCCTAGCCATATTCGCCCTTTTCAACTGACAAAGCACTTATTAAAGCACATAGTAGAAATAACTTATTTAATCTAAACATGAAATACTTGTCAATAATTGTAGTTCACAAATTTCTAAATAATTATATTAGAATATAAAAATTTAACTTTGTTCACAAATCAAGATGTCCAGGTTTTATTCATGGCTACTGAAGTCAGTGAATTCACATTACTTAGACAACACTGAAAAACGTTATGTTTCTGACTTAACTGTAGAAACTGAGAAAGATGAGAAACGTCAGTTTTCAGACCTTCTGATATGGGATGCTCTAGAAGGTCTTATAATAGTGCAAACGTTTCATTAATAATTATATATAATGTCCTATAATAGTCTGTACTTGCTTAAAAGTAACAAATTGGGATAGTTCTAAGAATAAAATTCATATTATTTTATACATAGATATATTCATATAATGTCATAGTCTAGACAACAAAGAACATGACAACTACATACAATACCTGTACTGATAATGTTTTACCCACTAAACTTTTTTTTATACTACAGCTGGTTAGAACAACATAGCACAGAACAGTGAGTCCCTTCTCTCAGCCCACCAATTATGACAATGGAAACAAGATTCAAGAGACCGTGAGTCTAGCAGAAACTGATCTTCAAGTGAGATTTTCACAGATTGTCTATAGGGACATTTTATAACAAGAGTAGTTTTGGCTTCTGGGGATTACACTGCACAATGAAAACAAATGTCAAAGTAAATCCCCAAAGAAAAAAAACCACTTCTGGTATTGATCCTCAGACCTACCAATCAACCTTCCTGCCCTCTGTAGACTCTCAAATACTTTTCTTCATCTGAAACCTTTTAGAAATATTTTCTTCAACATAATCTTAAACTACTGGCTGAAGTTCAACACACGTTTCAGCAACACATATGGAATTTATCCACAACTTATGGAACTTCCACAGGCCAAGTAAGGAAAATTCCTAAATGTCCATCCATATTTACAACCTGAATTTATATTTATATTATGTTAGAAATCTAAAGATAAGTACACTAGTTGTGTCTTCAATAGTATTATGTGTGTTTTAATTGATTAGTCTGATTTTTATAAATATACACTTTTAATTTGCTAATCATCTTTTAATATATTGCACTACATCATCACAGGCTTATTTATGTTTTCTATTATCCACTGACTGAGTCTCCAGGCAAAGATTTTTTTTTATATAGATTAGTTATCAATACATCACAGAAAAGGTAGTTTTAAGTCCTACTTTTTCAAAATATCTGTTAAAAATTTATGTTCAGCTACATGAAAATGACTGCTTTAAGAAAATGCAATTTCTGCCTTTTTCCAAGATATTCACAAGAGAAAAAAAAGTTCCCTGAACTGTGTGATATTTATAATAAGTTACATTTTGCTGAAGGCTGGACATTTTTGAGGTTGTAGTTATTAGCTACACTTTATCTTGGCAAAATCTGGCTATAATTAGAGAAGAGACAAATGCCAGAGGAAGTACCCATGAACATATCACTAATGCACACAATCATGTGATCTACTGTACCAGGTTCTCCATTTGCTAGTATATAACTCTTGCTTTAAAGGGGTAAAATTATTTCATATGTACAAGGACACTAATTTTCTTACAAATTGAGTACATTTCAGCTTAACCACTCAAATATGAAACTTTGCAGTCCCCAAGGAACCTATATTTTGAAAACAGAGGCATACAAGAACATATTTTAGTTTTAAAGCAATAAATTGAAAAGAATTCCTTACATGTATTACAGAAAACTAGCATAAAATATTGACTTTTACATGTCTTCGTATAAGGAGAATATAGAGAACTTAGCCAAAAATTGCAAAAATTACTCACTTGCAATTGGAATCAACTCACTTGTTAAAAAGTATTTGCAACAGCTTGAACAAATGTATCCAGTCAAAAAAAGTGGCAATTTAGTGTGAAACTTAAGAAGTAAGCTTGCTGTTGAAAATGTTTCTGCATGGGCTACAATATTAAATAGGACATTTACAACACAAGACCATCAGAGTCTTCTGTCTTAAATACCAGGTGCATCATTAAGCTTCTGCTTTAATTGTAGAAAAGTTCTAGTAAAGTAATTTTTTAACTCACTACAATCACAATAAAAATAGATTTCGGTATTTTCTCCAAACTGTCCATGGGAGCTTTAAAGGGAGAATATTCGGTATTTTCTACAAACTGTCCATGGGAGCTTTAAAGGGAGAACTTCATTCTAGCTGTAGCTTACCCCATCTTCTCAGTTTGTCACTGGAACTGCTTCCCAAACCCTTATGATTCTTTATTAACTTACATGAAGATGAAAAAAAAGACTTGTTGCAGCTGACACTTACACAAATATCCAGCTTGTATTTCAAAATATTTGTATCTGATAGCAGAAATCTTAGCAAGAGGCAAGATCTTCACCAGCTTTGCAGACCATATCTTAATCTTTCTCTTGCCCCTGTACATGTTTCCAAAAGTCCATTTCCATCATATCTCACCTGTGTGTTCGATTGCTCATAACATCGAGACAGGAAAATCAAGAGCTGTCATCTATTTCCCCTTATCCCCTTCCCACAACTGAATGAGAGGTAGAAAGCAATTCTACTCATCAGAGCTGGACCACAATGTGTTTTTCACGCATGCACATTATGAAAATCAGAGAGGAATGGTGTAATGGGCAAAATCCCAATCTTATCTCCATCCTCCCCCACAAAATGACCACCCTTCTGAAGACAGAAACATAAAAATCTCTTAAATGCTTGGAATTATATAAATTACACCTATTCCAGAGAGATACAGGTCCACCTTCAGATGCATGCTTAAACTAGAATTCACTTTTAATACAGTAACTTGTGATTTTAACCTCTTAAAGGTTGAGTTTTCTCACTACATATGTATTTCAGCACTAATAAATACAAAGCCATGTGTTTATGCAATGAATTCTCTCCTGCCTTATGTCAGCTACGTACACTAATGCCTGTCTGCATAACAATCACAACTGTTTCCTCTGCCTCTGAACTGATTACACTGCTCTGTTCATTTTTATTTGCAAGACTTCATCTCATTCCCTAGCTTCCTCTTTTTATTAATATTACTGGTTCAAAGTTTTTGAGACAATGCAGTAGGAAATACACTGCATTAAGAGAAAAATCATAATATATTAATGTCAGGTATACCCCTTGTTTAGGCCATGCTTCTATTTTATTTTAACAGACATAACATATTGTAACGTGCCATGTCTTCAGTATATTTTGTATTTCTAGAACTACTATGGAGAAGAAAATTATACACACAGAGTGAAAAATAAAGAAACAAATCCAAGTTTAAGGATTCATGCTGACTAGCTGTGAAATCTCTTGGGAGCTATTTTTAGTGAGCAAGATATCACAGTAGTGAGCAAGGTACCACATTCACGTGGCAAGAATCAGACAGCAGATTCTATCAGACAGCGGTTTTCCTATCCCTTTTGATGGGACTTTCTCCTGATTATGTTTTATTTATTACCTAAGACTTAACTTCCAGTCAGTATTAAACTATTGAAAAACTAGATTTCTTGCTTTGTCTCACTATGTCCAGTGATAAACCAAGTTTAAAAAGTGAGATATTTATACCTGGAAAATGTATGTGTGTACACAATCTGTTCACAGAACTTCAGGCTTAGAGCACTGATCGAGCCACCTGTATATGATACTTGAAATCCATGAGAACTACATATTGTCCTAACTCAAAATCATTTTTTTTAGTGAAATATCTCTTTTCAGCATGTGGATCCCCACCCAAAGAAAATCCAACCTACCTGAAAGAGGATTGTGACAAATAACCCAAGCATTTAAAACACTAGGAGAGTCAAAAAACTTTCCCAGCCGTTAAATCAGAATAAAAGGTGGAAACACAGAAGCTGTGTAGATCAGAGCAGAATATGGTATCAAACTTTTCAACTTTGTTTTCATCCTTGCACCTCTCTTATGATATCCATGCATTGGACAGTTCGCATAAAGATTTCAGAGAAGTGTTTCTGACTAAGTACAGATATGATTCCATAAGGTTAGATTCACTTATTTAATTGATAGTTTACATTTATTAAAAGTATAATCAGATAAAAGCGTACATTTAATTCCCTTTGAGGTATGTGATGAGACATATGGGAATATTATTACATGCACATTCTTATTTTTTACTCTGGAGAAAATAAAGGACTTTGTTGTTGTTATTACAGCAGGTTTGAAAATCAGAATCAAAACCAAACTCACTCAATGTTCTCAATGTTATGCAAATGTTTTCTTTCCCAATTCTATTGAGGTAACAGTGTTACTGGAACAAACATGTTCCATACAAGAATCAAGATAAACTTATCTCAGGAAATAAACATGTCTCACATCTATAACACTTCAAGATCCTGCAAAGAGATTTGAGGAATTATGCACAACTTTATGACATAATGTCTGTATATTTCTTAGCTCAGCATTTCTCAAAAAGGCTTATCTTTTTGAGACAGACAAAAAAGAGAGAAAAATGAAGGCATGTTAGATACACCATTCTCAAAAAAATTAATGATAAAGTGTTCAAGGGCCAGATCTCCTGCTGTGATGCTTTATGTAATATATGACCATCACATTTGGCAAGATTTGCATTGGTCTGCCCTTGATTTGTGGAAGGAAAAAGCAGAAAACCTCACAACTATTCTTCATTCCCAAGAATTAATCTGAAGTCTGGTTCCCTGATGTTTCCAATTTTACAATGATCCAAATAACCCCTAAAACCACACCTGAAGCATCACTCACAATTATAGCTGAGGGAGACCAACATGAATCCCCTCCCCAGCCATCCCAGGGCACTCTCGATCACAGCAGTGGCCCTACAGTGCTGTGAGATGGGGCAATCAAACTTGACCTGGAAGCACTGATGCTAGGATATGAACTAGCTTTGAGAGGCTTTTATCTGAAAAGATAGTGAAAAGTGTCACAAATACACATGATGTTACAAGCCTCAGAAACTATTACATACTACTGAAGCTTCAAAGAAACGACTGACTGCTGAACTTCATCAAATCTACCAGAAAGCAAGCGGACAGTTGAATACTTAGAGCTTCAGCCCCGACTTGAGTTGTACAAAATGGATGGCACTTCAACTGATTGCTTCAGTTTGCCCTTAATGACTCCCCGAATTGTCCACAAAAAATTATATTAGCTTTCTTATTATACCTTTTCCAGTATTTCGCAAAAGGCATTGAGACTTGGCTAGGATAAATGCAATTTGACTAGTCTAATTGCTCTTCAATTCTCTTCTGAGTTAATCACAGACAGACAATGAATATAATCATTACATCAGGCCAGCAGTTCAATACATCATTTGTATTGAACAACTCAATACATCATTCACAAACATAACAAGTACAGTATAAACACAAGCACTATAAATGCCTATAGCACAAGGTGTTTCTACTAAACATAGTAGAAGGTATTATAAGCAGAAAGAAGAAAAGCTGGTCAGATCCCCATGGTTTACTAAGGCATTAATTGAAAATTAATTCTATTTTTAATTAGCAGATGCATAGTACTCCCAGAAACTTGTTTTCCAAAGTATATCATAGATCTTGTATCATGTGTCTTCCCACAATTAAATCCTTAGATCACTACTGCTACAACATCTTATGAACTGCAATTTAATATAAAGACTGATCTATTCTGTCAGATTATTCAGTATCCCAATTTGAATTCTGTATATGTTCACATCACTAGGAGAACTTCAGTTTATACTTTGCTTCCTGAGGAAAATATCGTACCCTTGGGCTGGTAGGAAAATAAATTTACCTATACATAGTGCTTTATATGTATCCTTTTGAACACATGCATAAATAAGTTCAAACTGAGAACGTTCACAAATGTAGCTGCATATTCAGACCTGCAGAAAGCAAGTGTGTTCCAACAAGACTTAATGTTCTCACCTATTATTTGTAACTACCTTACACGTATAAAAAAAATAAGCCATACCAGTGAAAAACTTTAAATCAAAATACTCTCCTATCAGCAAATAAATGCACATCAGACTCATGGTACCTCCACCACTCAAACTATTTGCTTTACTTACAAGGTTCACTATGGTA
This sequence comes from Calidris pugnax, assembly GCF_001431845.1. Lineage (NCBI taxonomy): Eukaryota > Metazoa > Chordata > Aves > Charadriiformes > Scolopacidae > Calidris > Calidris pugnax. Next base: position 1,415,793 of record NW_015090851.1, read on the forward strand.
TTTATATAGAAAAACTAAAAGCTCCCCAAATCACGCAGCGGAAGGGAAACCTCAAGCTTGCAAAACGTGAGGCAGGGACACGTCTCCATTTATGTAGAAGTAGTACCATAAGCTTGTACTGGAACAATGAATTTTGTGATTCATTTTTGAAAGCAAACCCTAAGGAACTTCCACAGAGAATAACAATTCCTTTACCTCACAAGAGCAACAGGAAAAAAAAAAAAAAAAAAGATACCCCCACTACCCCACCTTCCTTAATCTTATTAAAGAAGCAATCATACATGGACACATGTTATGAAGCCCATTTTACAATGGGCTTCTTGAAGGTATCTGTCTCCTGTACCTGCTAGATGAAAACAACTCTGTATCTTAATTTGCTGGGGAAGGAAAAAGCTGACAGATGTTCAACAAGTTTGGCTGCTTTTCTCCACCTCTCTCCATTCGCTTTGCTTCCTTACGGACTTACTTGAATACATCATAGCACTGGAGAGTCAAATTTGTACTTGCAACTGCACATCTCCAGGTTTCTTATGGCTCAATCTGTGAAGTCAAAGAAGCCATTTTTGTTCGGGTGGATTTATCTCCTCTGTGATCCATGCAGTGACAGCCAGTCTAATTCACTAAAGAAGCAAACTGCTATGACTGAATGCATCCAGCCCTGCATGAATACGACGCTCAACATTAAGAAAGGCTTGGGAAGAAATAAGCCAAGGAAATGAGGAAACATTTTAGACACAGGAAATATAACAAATAGTTATGGCAGCAATCTGATGAGAGCAGCAGATTGCCTGTTTTGCTTCTGCCAGAGAAGGCAGGATAAGGTGTACCAGCAGCCAGCAGCAGAGACAACCAATACCCACTTCCTCTGGTTGTTCTTGCAGCTACTGGAGGAAGGGAAGGGGAATGCAAAGCACCTACTGATAGGCAGAAGCAGCTGGGATCCTCTCTTTTTCACTTTCCCAGCACCTCAGCAAGTGTAGGATGGGCCACAACACATACACACACACATTACTGAAAGTAATAAGTTGAAGTACACAATATTAAAATATTAACATTTTAAGGCTTAGTAACAGAGAAATAACAGTTATTAGTTAACTGGTTTTCATAAACTGTTCATAGCGTCTAAAATTTTTTATAACAGATCAACAGCACAGAAGAGTTATACACCAGACAAGGCTTTTCATACAGTTTCACCAACACAAGCCTGAAGAGAGCTGTGGTGTTGATTTTTCTATTTTGCATACAGAAAATGGTACATGAGAAACACCGTACCATATGAAGCATGTGAGAGTCAGATTCCATCTATTGGAATTTTTCCAGAAACCCATTATATTATGCAGACCAAGGGAAACTGATATTTTGCACTGCAAGTTAGACTTGCCTATAAACATTGGGTGTGGAGACATTGATGATGTTGACAGAAACCCAAACTTCTCTTCATAGTTTTTCATAGGCAGATCTCAGAGAATAATTTTTAAGTCAAGCATCAAGCCTCTATTGTGGCCTTTAATACAAATTCCCGAATATGTAATGTATCATTTAACCAGATCAGCTAATCATCTTTCAGATCTCAATGCCTGAACTCAGAATCCTACAAACTGTAGAAATTCTCCTAGAATAAGATTCAAAATCTACCTTAAATAAAGGAGAGATACAGAAGAACTGCTTCTTTCCAACTGTAAGAAAAAGGTTGCTGACATAGGAATCAGACAGTAACGATTATCAGATCTGTCAAATGAGATGGCTACTGCTGTCTCGGGTGCTCTCTTATGCTACATCTAAGTACGTAAGATAAAAACGATCTTTGCTAAGGATTGTAGATTCACCATTACCCTGTTAGACAATCTATCCTCATGCTTTTAACCCACAACATATGCATGTACAGAGAGTTAATAACGATCAAATCACCCTCAAAAAATTATCTGAGTATGCAACCAGATGATGATATCCCTGCTAATACAGAATTTCACTCCCAGACAGTGGAATTTAATGTGAAGAGCTACATCTAGAAACATATAACAGGAAGGGGCTCATGGGTTTCAAATGTTGCTGCATTCAATCTCCACGCTGGAAAACATGGCAGAACGTCTATTATGCAATTGAATACTTTTGGAAAACTGCATTGTATTTTAGAGAGCCAATCACGCAGATATAGATATGTTCAGTTTAAAAAAAAATAAAAAATAAAAATCACAACATGCTGCCATTTGATAGTCACACATGCTGAACATTCATAACCACACTAGATAGCCTCACTGGGGCTTGTGGATACAATGCTGTGAATAGCACAGCAATAGAATTCAGAAAGGAAAAGTATCCTCCTATTTTCTGACTCTCTTCAAAACAAGCTATAAAGACCTATTTGCTTTTAAATAAAATACAGTCCTTGTGAGGAGAGGGCTTCAAATTCTATTGTTTTTTCCTCACCGTAAATAGTAAATATTTCACGGATACAACTAAAGTCAGTAGTGCATTCTCTGGTAGGAAAGGAAAGAGCCATCAGCTCTTTGTAGGAAGAGATTCATTAAACACCCTGGAAGACATACAGTGCAACAGAAGTGTAATTTCTTTGATGGTTTTAAAACAAAATTGAAAAATAAACTCACTTGTAAATGTTGAGAGTTGTCAGTCATATTGTCCTCCCGCCTACGAACTTCTTCCAACAACTGTGCATTCTTCTTTTTCTCCAGTTGCTGATTGTGCTTCAGATTGGCAACCTTCTTGTTTTGGTCCTTCATATGTCTAAGAATTGTATACACATATGCACCAGTGTTAATGACTGCAATCACTTTTTTTTCCTCTATAAATTGACTTGTGACTATGACACAGGACATCAATTCTCCAACAGATACAAGTATTACAAGTATCAGACGTAAACAATAAAACTTCATCTTGTTTTCAAAACAGTTTAATACCATCAGATTATACAATGGTTAAGCAACTATTCAGGCCTAAAAGATTTTTTTCTTTTTTTATTTGCTCACAAATATAGATGTTCTAAGCACTACACAGAAAAATTGTTGTTGTAACAGGGGGAGATTCTCCAACAGTCCTTACACACTGAGTTTGAGAATAATTTTAATGGGTCCTTTAAGTAGCATTAATTTCAAAGGAAGCAGAAGGTGAAGGTGATGACTAATGTATGTTGTGAAATTCTATTTCTGAAAACCTGGACTATAAATACAAGATTTCTGAGGATTAAAGTGTGATGGGGTAGAAGGTCAGGTCATAAATATGCCATGAAGAATAAAAGATACCTTTACAAATAGCTTTGCACAGAAGAAAAACATTACATTTCTATATTTGTTAATAATAAGACTTCTTTCTACAAAAGACTATCAACAAATAGATTAATGAGTAACTTCTAATGAAAATGAAGCAATCTTTAACAACCTTACATATTTTCTTTTGTTAAGACTGCACTCAAGTAAAAAGAAAAAATTAAATTGTTTCAATGTTTAATTATCTTTTGCTGTAGCTCTTAATCATTAAGTTACCAGAAGCTATTCTGATACTTCGCACACATCCTTTTAAGAAAGAAGGCGAGCTGAATTTTGTTTGGCAGACGCTGAAAAAATATCCTTCCAGTAATGCTTTCTACCTGCTTGGATTCTTAGATATTATTTTCCCGACTTCGTTTGACTTTGAGGAATTTTCTCCCTTTTATCTATATAAAAATAAAGTCATGTGCAAATTCCTAATGAGATCTACGCACTAATCCTATTTTGGCAAATGAAGAGAATATTATTCAATGCCCAAAAGGATCACTGAAAATGTCTCTGTTGCTCCCACATTAGAACTTTCAGTTTAAAAAAAAAAAAAAAAAAAAAGACAAGGAATACATTCCTTACTCTGATTTTATTATGGTAAAGAAATCAGATGAATTTATATTTACTTCTGTCACTGGTTTGTTTGTCCTACCACTGTTTTTTTCACTACTTATTTATACTTGAAAAATTAACAATGAATTTCTAATCAATAAATGTTTCCATGGTATTAAAGTCTTAGAATATATGCCACATAGAAGTTTGTAGGTACAGCACATAACAGAAAAGCTAATCTATTATTACTAAAAAAAGTAACTTCAGCTTGGCTAGAAAAAGTAGGTACAGATAATTCAAATAAAAATCTTTGCTTTTTAAAAGGATCTACATCAAGCTCACAGATAATTTTTTTAAAAGACAAGTACAAAGTTGTCTATTTGAAAAACAGATTTTTTCCTATAGTTGTGTTCAAGACTTTGCATCAGCCTGTTAAGGCACAAAAAGACAGATTAGCCTCACTGATCACCTTTTTCCAGCATTTATCTTTTGTACTCATTTTGTAATGCGAGAAATAAAATTTGTGAAGACTGCATATACTGTAAAAGCTAAAAGAATCCCCAACAAGACATTGCTACCAGAAAATAGAACAGTTACAGAGAAAAAAAAACCATAGCCATCCTTTTTAACTTTATTTTTTTAGTATAATTGTTTCTATATTACACAAAGCAATGACTGGAAGATGAACAGCTGAGCTTCTCCAGACTGAACGAACTCTGGTCAGACCTTAGCCTGTATCTTCCTTAAATATTCTCAAACATTTTTTATAGTACCCAGATATAGTACTAATAAATGATTCAACTAAAGCTCTCTCTCTTCTAGACATACCTTTAACTAAATGACAAGAATCCTAAGAAACACCACCTTTTATCCAGCTCAAAGAGACCATCAGTACAGCACTACAGCTGTCTTTAGTAGATTTCTGGCATCATCTTGAAATACCCAAATTAAGTTCACTTGAGAAAAAAAGAAAAGACTACACAATAGTCAGAAGAAACCCACCTACATGAGACCTATCTCAATAGGCTTGGGAGTATAGCATAAATCACCAGTATTTTATCATAGTGTTGTAATAAAGGTTTATTTTCTGAAAAACACAACAGTCTGCCACAGCTATCCAATAATAAGGCAAGGAACATGACAGTGCTAAAAATAGCAGGGATGATTCTGAAATTTGTTTCTAGGTCTTAAAAAATATAATGGATTTAGCTATTGAGTTGTCAAATTTTTACTAAATTTCCTCAAGAATTTTAGAGTGATGCCCTTTTTCTTATTAAATCAAGTATTTAAATACATTAGACACTCAGTGCAGCTCCAAGTGAAAATCCATTCTCTTCCATGGCATAATTGTAAGCATAGACCTAATCAGCATAAAACAAAAAAATCAGTATTAAAAAAAATTACTTTCACAGCTTCACATATAAATGTGGTATTTGGTACAACTGTTGGTGGTGTAATATGACTTTGTGCTGTTAAAAATATAAAATGGTTTTTAATCTAATGCTGAGTAAATGATAAATTAATTTATATTTAATCTCTGTAAGAACTTCAATTTTATGCCAATGCAAACTGCTTCTTTCATCACCCTTCCCTCTCACAACTTCCCATTTGAGTTTCTCTCTAATGCCACACTGAAAAGTAGAACATGGTAAAGCTGCAAAGGAAAACATCTGGTGCCTGTGATATGCAAAATCTTGAAGGAAATAAAAGAAAGCTGTGTCATAGCCTCTCTTTTTTCCACAACTGACTACATGCTTATGGAAATGAAAAGAAAATGCTACAGTTAAAAAGCCTAACTGAGTAGTTTTCTTTTAGGCCTGCATTAAAGGTACAAGAGGAGGTCAACAGAGAAAATAAATACAAGAACACATTCCCCCCCATTTTTTTTTTTATTTTTTTTAACAGCAAATATTTCAAATACAATCCTCAATTCCATATATTTTTTGAGTATGCTTGCTCTGGTATTTTTTCACGTCTTTGTTTCTAAAACACTTTGGAATAAAATAGGAGATTAGGATAAGTAAAGATTACGCATGAGAAACTGCAAACTATTTGGAAACACCACACAATCAGCACAAAATATCAGATGCCATTACCATATAGGATATAAAATACCCATACAGTTTACTAGTAGCTATGCTAATATGCACAGTTGAGTCTACGTTATTCTTTATCATGAGGAATCAGTTTCATGTGTTCTGTTACACTGTTTCAATTTAAAGCTATAAGACCACAAAATTAATTAGACAGAATAAAATAAATAAAACATTACTGTTTAAGGTATATGTCTTCAGAATTGGAAATGTATGCTGCAGGGGTCTGGGCAGTAGAATTGATCTTACCATCACATGTTAATCATATTCTGGTACTAAAATATGTGCGAAAGTATTAATGTTTGATAGTCTAACTGCCCCAAAGCAGTAAGATGAAATCCACAGATTTCCGATTTTCCACATGGTTAGAGTTCATTTTGAAGTTGGGTATCTATTATCTTATAGTCAGCTGAATTCTTTACCCGCTGAGCTGGGTGTTACAGTCATCTCAAACTAGTTATTATAGAATACTATGCTGTGTTTGTAATTTTACAAACTTCACAATAACTGGCAAGACTGTCTTCAAACTAGTTCTAAAGCACTCAAGCCCAGAGCACACTGAAGTGGTCCCAACACCACGTTTGGCTTAAAGAAATTATGTCTGAGCTTATCACATTTAAGAAGGAAAAAAGTAGTCTAAAAAGCAGCGTAGATGACTAACACCTTACACAGATGCTTAATCTTGGCCAAACATTAAAATGGCTGCTAATGACACTTTTTCAGATAACAAATTTAAATTTCTGTTTGTGTTCCTATGGCTATAGCCAGTCAGAAAGTGTCATAAAACATCTAGCAGCTTCATCTATGGACAAAAAAAGAATTCAGAGTGGATCTAAGCTGTCTTCAAAATGGAGCTAGAATGCAAGCGTATCTTGAATAGTTTAAAAAAAATAGTTACAGACTGAAGGAGTCAATGGGCATCTTCCAACTCATTTGAGCATTCAACAGAGAAGCAGTACCCAGCAAAAACCCATGCCACCTAAATACTAGATGGCAGTGACACTGGAATTTAATAAAGAGATGAAGAACACCAGATATAAGAAAAAATTCTAAATAAAATTTGATTATTCTAGTACATTAGATATTGTTTCATTCCTAGTGAAGAGGAAAAGATTATATAAAATAACATAGTTGTCTAGAAACTACCTTATTGAACGTTAAACTGAGTTTATGAATTTTTTAAACCTAGATCAAGCCATTGCTCTGAACTCTAAATACACAGTAGACCGCAGCCAGGCTACTCCATTAAAAATCAGCCAGTCATAATTCCCTATTCCTCTTCATGAGTTTTCCTGATCTGGGATAATTTTCTATAATCTTTCTCAATGCACAGAATGATCCACGGCCATTAATTTACAACTCAGCTGGGTGCAAAAAATCAGGTATCTAAACCATAGCAATGTCTTCATCTGTTTTCCTCGGTATCCAACAACTTTTTCAGAAAAAACAGTCTTAGACTGCCAAGACAGGAATCAATAGACTGTAAAAGATCTGATTTCTGATACTGCTGAAGAGCCATCAAACTATGACTAGAGTCCCTTAATCTTGCTGTGCAAACAGCAAGATGCCCTTACATCAATAACACTAGTTGTTCATTCTATTTAATTTTTTAAATTGAAATGTCTTTTTAAGAAATAAACATCAGTACCATGGAGAACCAGACCCTTGATCAGCAGAAAGACAAATATCAAAACAGTAGTAGCACCTAGTTCTTGCTAGCTTGAATATCACTAATTGTAGCGACTATGAGTAACCATGTTCCTTTGTGGTTTTTTCTTGTTTTTCTGGAATAGCATACAAATTGATCTCGTAGTCTAACTACAGGAGATTTAATTCCGTCAGTACAACTTTTTAAGACAAATATTAACATTTAGTTTCCGCATATATGTATCTCTCAAATTTCATTTTACAGTAGTGCATAACTGTTGTCTGAACTCCAATGCTTTGATCTCTGATAACTATAGCAAATCACACTTTCATTAAATTCCCAGGTAATTCCACCTAGGTATCTTGGGCAAAAAGTTGGTAATGTTAGCCAAAACTAAGTGCTGCATGCTTAGTATAGCCTTTACTCTATTTCAGAAAGATATTTTTTTTCCTCAAAGCATCCAAAAAATGCAGATTTGTAAAACACTCCCAAGAGCAAAATCTGTAGCATTTTCTAAAGGAATATGTCTCTGTAATAATTCTCATCACATGAAACAGCATTACAATGTGACTAGCTGTCTGAAAGTCAATCAAAAAATTTGCCTGTATGTTAGGAACCTGTACTCCTCAACAAATAAAAAAAAATAAAAATCAAAGTGCAATAAATGTACCAAATAATGTTTTAATGAAAAAACCCCATAAACTTATGAAATGTAACAACATAGTCAAAACAAGCAATTTCTACAAAATGCGAAAGTCTCAAAAATACATTTTAAAATTTAATCTAGTATATGTATTTTAAATAATCAATCAGCTTCACTTATTGTTTAGACATGCACTGGGTAGAATATGACCAACAGGATTACTTGAAAAAATTTCTTTTCAACAGATCATCTCTTTCTCCTTTATAAATAGTCCACACCTTTACAGACAATTCACATACATGAGCAATGAAACAAATCTCGACTTTTACTAGGCACTCTGGATTTCAGTAGCTAGTCATGCAGAAGACCTGATCCTGTAAATCCTGTCCATGTGAATGTCCACTCTGAACTACATTACTTCAGTAAGACTCAGCAGAAATATTTCCAACACTTCAGTTCTCTCTGTCAAGAGTCACAGTATGCATAGGTTTCCATTTAATTTATTCAGTCAAGACTAAACTAACAGCATAAGGGTAATCCTTTAAAATTCAGATTCAACTCCATGGAAATTCATAAGATAGAATTTCCATTAATATATGAGCAAAGTTAAGTATTGTTTCTGGCATTTTCCTGGTATACAATTCTATTTGCTACAACCTGAAAAACAAAGATGAGTTAGACTCTAGCAAACTATAAACATCACAAGAGTCATTAAGAGGTTACTGACACGCTCCTGACACAAGGATGCTGTTTATTCACTTACAACCCATAGACAGATTTGTCTGGGGAAAACAGGTATTATCATGATGAGAAAGCCTATATCCAGAACAAGCTGAAATTTTGATATGACAATGAAAATATAACATGCCTCAAATAACCATCATTTTTTCAAAAAGAAAGCCCTCCTGATTGACTTCTAAATTTAGTAAGTTAGACTCCAGTGACCTTAAGATTTATGATATGCTAATAAAAATCTAAGTAAAAATCTTCCTATGCTGTCATTTGCATTTACAAAAACTTTCAGGTTTGTTTTGTGTTTTTTTTTTAAATCCAGATTCTATAACCCAAAGAATTATTAGTATCCAGAACATCTTTTAATATCTGGGGGCTTTTCTTATTCTTAAGCTTTTGTATTTTCTTTTTATTAACTTGTACAATTGTCATTAGGATAAAAAAATAAAATAATTTCTTAAATGCAAAACCAAAGGCAATCATCCCGGACATTAAGAAATAAATTACTTTGACACAGCCAGCATGTGCAACAAAGCTGAGCTTCAAAATAAATTTTATTCTTTCCCTCTTGATGGCAAAAAAATTATATTGGGACTGACCCTTTTATTAGTGATGTAGATGATATTCAGAACCAAATCTGCTTGTATATTCCAGGCCAAATCATTCATCTAGCTTTATGCCCTGATATAAAATGGAAGAGAGTAAGGATCATAACCCCAGGAAGAAAACATTAAAATTTATTAACATATAAAATAATACCAACATTTTATGTCGTAAGCATCTTGCCTTTTTCCTTGTAAAAAGAAATCTGACTTCAAAACTGCAAAGCTATCTCACCATTGTACACAATGATTTTTTTTCTGTGAGCCGCTGACTAGCAAACATGCCGTGTTACAGCAACACAGAATGCAACTACTTATTGCTCGTGTATTTGTTAAGAGTGAGAAAAGAATTAGTATGTCCTAAGCTGCCCAGAAGAAGAATATTCCTCCTTGAAGCAAGGTATGTTGCAACTGCAGTACCAAAAAGCAAACAGGGGAAAACAAAGGTACAAAGCAGCTGCCTGACTCTCCCAACAGAGAATCTTCAAAACACAGGAAAATGTATATATGTTTGCAGGGCTAAAAGCATCACTGTGAAATGTTTCAGTGATGACCTACCAAAACTGATCCACAACCCACGCAACGTGCATATTCACCACTAATACAATATACTCTACCCACAAAACAAGCAAAATAGGTAGAATGGAGCCTAAGAAGGTCCCAAAGTATAATTAAGCAAATTACCACTTCTAATATGTTTCCCCCTCCAGGGTAATTTTCATTTGGGTTTTGTCTCTTTGGTTATTCCAACAGTCTGATGACAAAACTTCTATGAATATCTGTTACTTTGTTAAAAACAGTGCCAAAACTTGTAATACTTTCTCTGCACAGCCTCTTTATTCCATTTGATAACACCATACAATGCACTCAAATTCTGAAAATATAAGGCAGATAATTGTCTGCCTTAAGGACAAGATGGCTCTCACCAATTACTTTGGAACTCAAGTATAATTTTGGCATAAATCAGCCAAAAAAAATTGAAAGCTATTACATCATTTAAAAAAAAAGTAACTTTCCTTCTGCTTTGTTTGAATTTGGAAGACTATTCTGCATTAAATGTGAAAATTTGACAGACCAACATTAAAAACTCAGAGATTATTACACACCACTACATAGGCACATATGAATAAAATGTTTAAATGAAGACTTCCTACGGGGGGCCAGGGGGACAGGGAGAAAGATAAATCATTCCTTGATTTTTGTTTAGACAGACTCAAAAGAAAAAAAAAAAACACTTTTTTTTTTTCCCCCATGTCTGTTATCATAAAGGCCACAGTTTGGAGCAATAATTTGTCCCTGAATCCCAAAGGATTCCTTTTTGCAGATCTGACTATTTTCATATTATAGAAAAAAAAAATCCTGTCTCACCTTTGCCCCTTCTTAACCTCATAATTCCAAAGCAGAAAATCTAGCAGATCTTACTCCTACTCTTTTCCTTTTCTTTATACAAGAACTGTATTTTCCCCTCTGTACTTTCCACTGAAAAGGAGAAGGGGCAAGACTTCAACTGCCTGAACTAATTGCTTTTATAATTGCTTAAACTCCTGAACTGTGTAAAAACATAACCTACCACCCTACAGATGACCCAGTACCACAATTTCATTTTTACAGTGGTGATATCTGATCTTGTAACTGAAAAAAATATCCATTCTACAGTGATATAAATTAGAGTAGCTCAGTTTCCTTAGCACATCTATTATAATACGGGATGAGGAGGGAAGTTCGAGTGGGTGCCTCCTGGAGAGACAGGAAAATGATGTCACCCCTGGGCTGGACTGCCCCTGCTGCTACAAAGGCTAGCAGGGGACAGACACTAAGACCTTCCCTTATTAAATAAACTTATGACAACCAAGTAAAACTTTGTTACTTTTTGGACAAGAGAATTTGGAGGAAGGTAATACTCTCTGGATAACTTTGGTAATTATTTTATCTTTTGGTTATAAAGACCACTATTCTGCTTTACACTTCAGAGAATAGTATCACAAGAAGTTAATATTGTCATCTCTTACTGAAGAAGAATGTTTGGTCTTTTTGCCATTCACCTGAATGAGACTACAGCAAACTCCACATCACAATATCTAGAAGAATGAGAAGCACCTTCTGTGTTCTCTCTATGTTGATATAAAGGACTGGAATCAAAATGACCAATTCAAACAATGGACAAAAAAAAAAAAATCATCCAAACCAAACAGTAGTTAAATCTCCAAAGAATTTGATTCCCACACCCCTAATTCTCCAGTTGAATGCAAAAACGCTGTAATGCCTAGAGTTACCAATTAAGATAAATGAATTTTAGTATATTCAATCTTTTCATTACGTTCCCGGCTCCTATTACCAATGGATTACATAGCTATTTCTATCTGCAGAACAGAAAGCTTACGGCCAACACAGATCTACAGATCTCTAAAAACACAAGGCGATTCTATTGCTGGGTTAGGAAAAAATAATTTAAAAAAAACCCGCAGATTCAAATAATCCCTGTTTTTCTTCTACTTCTTTTCCCCCCTTTAAATCTCATTATTTCAAATGTTTGAAGCCTGTTTTAAGATTTCTTAATACTCAGATTATGATAGTGCTTCAGTGTGAAAATCATTTTGCCTCCAAATGCACTGCAAAAAGACACTGTTGCCTTGAGAGAACCAAGAACTCTGCCTGGTAGAAATAAAGCGAGTGTCACAGAAGTCACTGAAACATTTCTCACCTCAAAGACAAAAACGTGGGAGGAAGGGTTTACCTAACACACAATCTGGGAAGTTTTCCAAAATCTTTGTTTAAGAAGTGTTTAGTCTGACAGAGTTCCCGCCAAAGCCCTAGAGAGATGCTAGAAATATCCACATGAGGATAATGCATGAATGAAAAGGCCTACTAAAATCCTGTTCCAAACTATGGTTCGTATCATTTTGTTTCAACACATATCTGCCTGCAACCACTGAAACTCCAGCACAGTGCATTGCACTACTGTCTTTCTCAGCACATTCTTACTGGATGACACTTTATACGAACATGTGTGAAATCCGTACCAGAAGAATCATCTGTCATACATCTATCTTGTACACCAAGAATTGTTCTGCATTTTCTTCTGATGTTCTTCTTTAAATAAAAAAAAAGAAAACTGCTGATGACAGGACACTAGATGAGAAGGATATTTGATCTGATTCAATATGGCAATTACTTGCTCAGCTATTTTAGTAATTCATACCATTAGCGATAGCAGTAACCAGTAACTGGAAATAGTTTGTTGCCTGATATTTGCAACCAAGGAGTTGCAGTCCTACTGCTGCTTCATAAGGTTCCTTCCAGCTGTTGTCCAGGTACACTTTTCTTTAAAAAACAAACAAAAAACCAAACCCACCCCCCCTAACAAACAAACAAACCAACCAAACCCAAAAAAATACCCCCCCAAAATCCCTATCAACTCCTGACTTTGTCCAGTTAGTCTCTGCATCCAGCTGTTGCACAGCGTGTCCAGCTCAGCTTGCCAGCAATCAGGATCAAACCTCCTCTGCTGCACTTCATGTTTCATTGCAATTTCCTTCTGAATCAAATCTTTCGACTGCAACTCCTGGCTCAACCTAGCAGTTCTCTCGATCAATCCTGCCATTATCATTCAAAACATAAATTAAACTTTCCATGTTTTTGCAGTAACCTCTGCAGATCTCCAAATAAATCAGATACACTTTGTATGATTTCTTGTTTCAACATACTAACTTCCCCTTATTATAAATTCAGATCAGAGCATTTCAAGCCACTCACAATCACATTGTCCAGGCATGTTGCTCTTGCATTATGGAAGCAAACAATACGAGTGGAAGAAGTGGTTCCACCAACCCATTCCTAAATTTAGTTCCCCTGTCTCTTCTCAGTCACAGCTTTTTGAGGGTAAGCTGTACTATCTCACAATGATTCTTCACACACACAGCCCTCCACTGTACACAAAGAATCCTGACAGCATTGCACCCAGGCAGTTACCAAGCTCCCCAGAAGAGTGCTGCATGGCTATTTATTCACACATTCACGGGGTCAAGAAATATGCTCTGTGGATCCTCTCCCTGAGGAAAACTAGTGGAAGCAGCAGGTCTAGAGAAGCATAAAAAATATTGCTCTGTCTTCGGATTAATAACCATGAAACAGAAAGAGTAGCAGTTCCTTATGTTCTCTCTTCCCCAAACAGAATTACGTTGTCAGGTCCAACCCAATCCTCCTTTCTCCTCATATCCAGCTTATGCTGCACATCCAGGATATTTGCAGAGTATGTACATCCCAAATCAAAAAAAAAAAAAAAAAAAAACACTCCGAAATCACTAAATATCCTCCCTAATTTAAATTTAAAGTTGTTCCAGAAATTATATTGACAGCATTGCACCCAGGCAGTTACCAAGCTCCCCAGAAGAGTGCTGCATGGCTATTTATTCACACATTCACGGGGTCAAGAAATATGCTCTGTGGATCCTCTCCCTGAGGAAAACTAGTGGAAGCAGCAGGTCTAGAGAAGCATAAAAAATATTGCTCTGTCTTCGGATTAATAACCATGAAACAGAAAGAGTAGCAGTTCCTTATGTTCTCTCTTCCCCAAACAGAATTACGTTGTCAGGTCCAACCCAATCCTCCTTTCTCCTCATATCCAGCTTATGCTGCACATCCAGGATATTTGCAGAGTATGTACATCCCAAATCAAAAAAAAAAAAAAAAAAGCATGACTGCGAAATCACTAAATATCCTTCCTAATTTAAATTTAAAGTTGTCTCAGAAATTATATTATCTGAGCCTCTGTGTGTCTTTAAACAAACTGAAAGGGCAAAGTATAGAACTGAGCAGACAGGTTCAGGAGTGAGTGGGACATAAATGGATAGTAATGCATTCTCTTGTTCCAGGGATCCATTTGTATCTTTTTATTGTTCATCACAATGATTTCTGCTTATTTTGTAATATATTATTTTACCTTTTTTTAATAATGCAGAATTCCAAGGAAATAAACTTTCTGCTTCCGTATTTCTTAAATATAATCAAATGTAAATGCAGATAAATTCAAAACCACACATCTAATCAGAAAAATCTCTAAAATCTCAGTTCTTCATCTCTTTCAAAATGTTTAAATGTTACAATGTTTACAAGTTAAAATGTTCATTCTGTATATGTAGCAAACAGACTATAACAGAAAGAAATGACAACAATCTGCCTGCTATCCAATGTGACAACTATGTTTCTCACTCAGAATAACCAGTATCTCAGAAGAGTAATGTATATCACAGATTCTCTCAGTTTTCATTAGTACACTATCTCAATTTCTCCAGGGAAATTATCTTTGAACAACATATCACCCTGCCCTTGGAACCATCAAACTGACATTTGACAAAACTGTGGAAGGCTCATAAGTTAAATTTAAAACTCTGTTAAACCTTGCCTTACACATCACATTGAGCTTTCGTCTCCCACGGAAACAATTAGGAAGGCAAACACCAGAGGCTGGTGGGAAAATTTCTAGCACTGATCAGTATATTATACATGGAAAAAATATCCATCTTCTCTTTATCTGCAGCCAGAAAAGTTTTGGGGAGTATATAAATTGCTGTAATCTAAATGAAAAAAAACCCCAAACCTTTACTGTCCAGGTTCCTTTGCTCAGAACATTTATTATTGTATAGGTAGATGCACATGGGGGTAAGGGGTTATGCCAATGTATTCAATTTTCTTGATTGCCACCAATATCAATAGCCCATCATGTTATGAAACAGATGCAGCATTTTTCTGATCACTCAATCCTATATAAATAGAGTTGAATAAAATGACAGGTAAGAACATATTGATTAGTAGAAATTAAACAAATTAATAATCTGCTTCTTAAATTAAGTTTTGACCTTAATGACGATTCAAGCTGCAAAAACTTAACACTTCACTGAAATCCCACAATAAACTCTAATCATATGCTACAACTTATTTAGGACTCTAGGGATAAAAGTTGGCAGGGTTATGAAGACAGTTTGCTTCAGCAAGGTCAGCTGGTTTTTTAGGTCAATAAAACATAACAGAAATTGCACCTCCAACTGCTGAACAAATGTTTCTGCATACCAATCATTGAATTCCAGTGAAACCAACCATAATGACAACCACATAGCATAATACCTTTCTTTAAGCTCTATTTGGCTAGAGAGATTTTCAATCAATGTTGAGTATATTCTGATGGAAATGCCAGAGTGGTCATATTCAGGCAATAATTTCATCACAGGCAACTCCAGAGTAAACACATTTAATTAATCTTTGGAAAAAAGAAAGAGTCTGAAAATAAATTGTTTAAATATTTTCATAATTCAGGTGTAATAACTATCCAATCCAGGACATCAACATGGGCTTGTAGTAATAAACAGAAAGGGTTTATCTGATTCATTACTGCAATCAGTAAGCCTCTATTTTCAGAAACAAAATTTTCCAGCTGGAAAGTAACTTGCAATTGCAATATACATTAAAGCACATCAGGGAAAAAACCTTGTCTTGTCAATCTTTTAATAATGAGCCATCCTTTGCCAAACTGTTCGAAGACATCCATGTCAGAAACTTCTCTGACACTCTGAACCGTGAAATGTGAACTGTGCTTGGTTTTGAGACTAAGATACCAAAACTCTCTTAAGCTGACAAGCTCTGCTTCTATATGAATAGAGAACAATGTTGTGTAAAAAGTATACATTGACATCAAAAACTGAAACTTCAGATCTGAACATATTATATAGGCAGATTGGACATTTGCCATGATTCTAGTCAAAATGTGCTGCATGGCAACCTGATACCTGGACCATACCTGCAAATGCAAAATTTTGGTACACAAAATCCACCTGGAAAGTCTTTGCAGTAAACACTCTCCTTTATATCCCAGTCCAATTGATGTATGAAGAAATAAACACTTTCTACCTTAATAATGATTGAAAACCAGGTCTGTTCCTGCCTAAAGCAAAGCTCCTTCAGTACAGGAAATAAAACTTTGTGCGAGTTTCAATCACCAACTTAGGAAACCGAAAAATAAGGGATGAGCTTAAGAGTATAGAACTGTCTTAAATACTTGTCACAGGAAAAAGTAAAAAAACAGCCAGACTTTGAAACAAATGGGGAAAGGAAGAAGCAGGTGAGCCTGTAGTCGAAACCATATAAAGTTATTAGTTTCTAAAATACCAAGTAGATGTTTTAAGACTTCACTAATTTACACTTTACAGCATGAGGAAGAAAAATTAACATCAAGGCCTACTAGGAGACTATAAAAATTTTGACAATCGATTTTTACTTTCAACAAGGACCACAAGACACAATACTTGATAAAATTATAAGATTACTCAAAAGCACTGCACAATTACAAACCCTAAACTGATCTAAAACCTGAAAGAAAGAAACACATTAATCTAACTAAATGATGCTATATAAAAACACAGCATATAAAACATACACACACGTCCCTTGTGGTTATGTTCTGATCCAGAATCTAGCCAGCACAAACAGCTAAAAATTGCTGAACCAGAAGCTAAGCTACTCCAACTCATCCTATTATGTTTGCAATGGCACTAAAAGTGGGGATGGTAAAGTATTAAGAATAAGTCTCTGATCTCTCTGATCTTAAATATAAGTCTCTCTGTATAGTATTGTTAGTGTTCAATCCATTACCTACTGGGTCGGGTTGTCTATCCCAAAGTTATTCCCAGTGTTGAACTCACTGTACAAAGATAATAAAAGTAAAACTGAAAGAAGAAAAAAATCTTCACACAAAACAACATATTAATTGAATATGTTGTTAATAAACATTTTTTTCTTACAAACTCTTCACAAATGCATTCATTTACTGTAAAGTTTCTGATCCAGAAATGGAATGACCAAAAACTTCACAACAGGGACAAACTAAATAAAAACAAAACCCAAAAAGAGACAAACAGAAGTTATTAATACGGAATCAAAATGGCCAAATAAATGAAGCATCAATGAAATCCTTCATTGCGGAAGGAGCAATTAAATAGGAGAGTAGCAAATACTAACCTGGAAGTCAAGCTGGTTGGAGTAGGGATGAAAGCAGCAGTTTGGAGAAAAACAGATAGGAAGGAAGACAGCAAAAGAGAATAAAGGGAGGCACACATTAGTTCTTTAAAAATATGACAAGCAGATGTTATATCAGCAGATTTTATTAAAAAAAAAATAAAGAAAAGGAAAGGCAAGGGAAAGCGAGAAGTAAAATAAAATTTCTGTAGCAGTATATCCTTGCTTTGCACTGAATAAAACACTAATTTTAAAGTAAAATGGCACCTTGTCAATTGTGGACTGTGAAAGACCATCCATATTTTTAACCATCCAAATGCATACACATACTGAACGGAAATAATAAATTAGATGGATACTGGTAGTGTTCGCTGCTGTACAAACGTCCCATCATATAGCATGAAGTCTTGATGACCCACATTCAAGTCTCCCCATGAAAGCCGAAACAGAAAAACAATTTGGCAGCTTGTCAAAGATACCATTTCAAAGTTCACAAAGTACTGTACCTAGTAATCAGAGATTTGCCCCTTCCAGGAAATACAACCCCTTCTAAAGCTCACAAAAATTTTTTTTCAGTCTGAAGAATAAGGTCAATATTTCATCACTGAAAATATTCTGATGCTCATTAACTTATTTGTTAAAAAATGCCTAACATGCCCTTTCAGTTTAGTAGGAACAAAAAAAAAATAATAATCCTGACACCTTGTTTAAAAGCAAACAGCTCTTGTCTGATAGCTAGTACAATATTTTTAAATGAGCATTTATATTGTTACAAGGTTTGTTGAGAAACTAGACTCAATTGACCAAATGACCGATCATCTAACATACCACTGGAGAAAAACAGACCCAAGATTTTTCATTCTACACTGTGTTCTCATCACTTCAACATCAAGCTACAGCATTTCGCTCTTAAGCAGCAACAGCCTGATTTGGATTACAATATTTATCCTTTACCAGACAGGTTAGTTCATAGCCTGTTCTCTTAAGGGAGGGAGGTAACATGCTACTCCTGTTCTCTCTCTTATTATCAGCTTTGCCCAAACTCCTTCTGTGTCCCTGGGGATGACTCAAGTTATGAGATCACTGTGTCCTGAATTGTGTTTTGCAGGTTGATAGGCAGTCTGGTCTCTCCAGTAAGGGCACTCAAAGAAATTGACAACAATGGATTTTTAAATATGGCCCTCCCTGAGAAAGTAATTATTAATCTAGTTCTTTTCCTCCAAATACATCACTTCCCTGCAAGGAATTTGTCTTTGCATTAAAAGAGGTTCCAGAGAACACTGGAATGTTGTTTACAGTGTCAGGACCCATGAGCAAGGGCAGCCTCTCTGCTCCTTTTTCATCCTCCGTTTCACACACGCTCAAACAGTGCCTTTTTTTTTGTTTTTTTCCCAGTCGTTCTGATTTAATCCAAAGGGCGTAATGTAGGCAATAGGAAACCTGCCTTTCTTATGTTCTGAGAGCACTTAGTTACAGTTCTTATCCCTAAGAAACCACTCAATATAAGCAATTCGTTTGCATAGATATTTATGGAATGTTAAGTAAGGTAAAATTAATACAGGAATGACAGGCACACAGGTTGCTAACAGCAAACTATTCTTGTAAAAGTGGGACAAATAATCTGGTTCTGAGGACTGGAATTGTGCATGCAATTGCAGGCAGCCACATCATAATCAGGTTCATAAATTTATCAAGCTCCGTATTAAAACTAGTTAGGTTTCTCATTCCTTTTTTTTTTTCTTTTAGAAAGTTGTTCCAACACCTTCATTCCTCTGAGAATTAGAAAACTTTTTCTTCCTTTCTTTCTTGTTTCAGCCTAAATTTATTAATGGATAATTATATCCATTGTATTATGTGTCAACACTCTTTTACTAAAATCACTTTTCTTTCAGCGCAGTGCTTACCCCTTCACATATTTATAGAGAACAAGCATCCCTACCGAGCCTTTGTTTTGCCACAGAAACAAACCACTGTTGTTTAGACTCCTCCTGTGACATGAGCGCTCCACTCCCTTAATTATCCTACCAGCCCTCTCTGCACCTGTTTCCAGTTTTAATTCAACCTTCTCGAATATGACTGATGAGAAGTATACAGCAGTGTTCCACATGGAGTCTTGCTAGCACTTGATGACATTAATACCTTCCTATCCTTACTGCTAACACTTATCTGACATATCAGAACTCACACCTCATTATTTAGATGTCTGCTTCATTATTTAGTTAGCTCATAATGACACTGCCATAAGCAAATTCACCCAATCTTTCTCTTCCTAAACTGTATCAAGGATTATCCTTATTTTACAGCAGGCAGTCTTACTGGTCCTAACTTCACAATCAGGCATTTTGTACTATTGTATTTCACTTGATTTCATTATTCAAGCTTCCTAGTATATTTCATAAATATACTTTTCATTCTAACACCATTAATAAAAGCATTAAACAATATACTTCTTCCAGCCTGACAGTTCCTTTTGAGCTGCAGTTACCTCCCTTTGGCTAGGTCCTTCACATTAAAATTTAAGCTGATCACCATCTTATCCAGTTTCATCTACGTTATCAAAAAATCCCCACCGAACCAAACCAAAAATCCACACTGCATTTCCTTCTTTAAGAAGTCCAGAGAAAAACACCAAGCTAAGTTTACCAAAGGTACATTATGCTGGGATATTTTACATTTAATTTTAACCTGTTCTCATTATAAACAGATAAATCATGAAAGATGCAATAAAAGTTATCGAGCAGTTTTAGTATAGGAGGAGGAATTGATTCTCCTATGTAGCAATAAGAATCTATAAAATACAAAATGAATATATATGGAGTAATTTAAGAAACAGACCAACATATTTGTACATAGGAGGAATAGGACAAATCACGAATCTTAAGTGATGCAACTCAGAAGTGTGATAGCTTCGGAAGCAAGAAAATCACACTAAAACCAGAAAAATTAACATTCATATGAAATCTTCAGGATTATTAATAATGTGCATCTGCCAAATAGCATACCTTTATAAATTTAATTGCACATATCTTTAAGAAGACAGTTCTACCCTT
Source organism: Calidris pugnax (assembly GCF_001431845.1). Taxonomy (NCBI): domain Eukaryota; kingdom Metazoa; phylum Chordata; class Aves; order Charadriiformes; family Scolopacidae; genus Calidris; species Calidris pugnax. The sequence continues at coordinate 1,436,386 of NW_015090851.1, forward strand.
GAATATTTTACACTTTCTGCATCAATACTTTCTGTCAAATAGTAAAACATTAGTATTCATTATCTTGTCTGTAAATGATAACTTTATTACAAATGTTTTTACTTTTCAAGCTGATTTATACAAGTACGTCTCGTTATGCTGATGAATTTGTATGTGAATATAACAAATATGGTGAAGATACCATAACTTGCAATACTCTAGATTGTCACTCACAGAAATTTATGTTTGTAAACTTTGAGAACTTATGTTCTTGCAATTATCTTGCAATGTAAAGATGTTGGCATAGCAGTGAATATGGATCCCAGCAAGCTATTAACCACCAAATATATTTCAAAAGAGCATTTGTTTTCCTAAAAAAATGCAGAGAAGCCCTTGCATCCAAAGTTAGGGGAAATGTTGAAGATACACGGTTTCTGATGAAGAAAAAAAAAAGGAGATAAAGTAAGGAGAGAAAAGAGCAACCTAGAGCACACTGTATGAATTACAAAACAGCAGGACAAGAAGGAGAGAATATTTTCAAATATGCTTCTGTTAAAGTTGCAGTCATTTTTGCAACGCTTTATTCCCATAAAGTGGGTAAACTGAGCTTTGGCTCCACCTCTTCCCTTCAATAATGAGCCAATCAAGTAGTCATTACAAGCAGAAAAACTAGTAGCACTTCATAAAATGTTACAGCAATTTACACTCCATCTAACCCCCTAGAAAGGGGAATTTCAACATCAAAGTTCCCTCTCTAGGGACGCCAACAGGTGGCACAGTTATATACAGATTTAGATCTTCAGGCCAATATTTTTAGAAAATAAGGAAGAGGGAGAGAAAATAAATTAAATTTTAGAGAAACCTAGGGTGAGCCTGACTAGATACCCACTCTTTAAAAACCCCTACTCCACCTTTATATTTCTAGCAGATTGCTAGCTTTATTGTACCAACCAATGAATTTGTGTCTGTACTTGTGCATGGTGGAAAGTAGCTTTAAGACTCCATTACCAAGTTAAGGCAGTAACTTCCATTGATGAAACCAATAATAGGTAATTTTTATGTAAATTCTACTTTACAATAATTAACTTAGATATACTGTGTGCATAAGAATTTGTAATTAGTCTTGAAAGCTGTACATAAGTTAAATCAAGAGAGAAACTGCACTAAAGCTGATAAGAGTTTACACACATTAGAGCATGATCATTTCCCAAAATTGCAACATACTACTGTCCTTAGCTGGTCATGCCACAACACTCCTTATTGTAAGGAGTACAGAAGCACTTACAGGTTCATAGCAAATCTTAACTACTTCATCATAGTCCAGGATCAACACCTTCATGAACAGTAACAGACTGGAAATTAGTGTCCCAAAATTTCACTGATAAAAGTGCATTGAATTTTTTTTTTTAAATTAATACAAAAATAGAAAATTCTGTGCTGTAGATAACCCATTTTAAGGGTTCTCAGACAGTAAGATGGGGTATGCTGACAAGGCCGTTGTAAGATCTCTGCATCCCTTGGTTCCTTGTATCTTTGTAATTATTGATTTGTAATCAACAATTCTTAATTGAACTCAAATAAATCTACTGATCTAAATTGATTTTTTATCTCTTTTTTATATAAAATGTTTAAATCACATTATCATTTGCTAATAATTTTAGATCACAAGCTTCACTACCTTATCATGTTCATCTTTTAATCCTAATTGCCATTTACATTGAACACATATATGATGCTACTTAGCAATTCTCTTGAACAAAAGTTCAATATGCCTGCTATTGCACCTAGTGTGCACAATAATTCAGTAGGTCTTATAGCCCAATGAGGATATCAGTTACTCTTTCTGTAAAAACTATACAGTCAGTTTCCACCAGCTTGGTCACACCTGGAGTCACTCTATTACAAGCATAGGTCTGTAATTGCCCCTACAGTAGATGAACCAATGGCTGCACTAGGCAGCACTTTCTTGACCACAGAAACTCACTAACCATGTCATCTTTTCCCAACATGCTGTTTTAGGATTTTGGAGAGCTTAGGTAGAATCCACCATCATGACGCACAAAGTGACTGCTCTTCATTGCTAGCTGCCTCTGGTATCTACTTTACACATTAAAATCGATGCAAACACTATCATATTCTAAACTCTTTTAGATGTCGTGAGAGAGGTTAATGCTAATTAAAGTTACCCTCATGTAAACACTCAGTTCTGTTTTGAGTACAAATCTTTTTTTTTTCCACTTTAAATTTGAGGTCTTGATTCTCATAACACTTAGATTGATAACTATATACCATTGCCTATTATCATTATTAAACTTTGCCAAATGTTTGCAGAGAAAGACAAGTTTTGGCAACAGATAATTGTGAATGTTCATAAGTCATCATCAGTAAAAGATACTCTATACATCTTCCTTTCCAAGGTGGCTGTTTTTCTCCCTCTAAGGTAACCAACATCTCCAGCATATCTTCCCCTCTTTCATGGTAATTCTTCCTAATGGGACTGAGACTACTATGCCTTCACTTGAATTATAGCAATAATCACAACAGATCCCCTAAACTTCTCTTTTGGAACCATGAAGTGCTTTTCTTCTGACTTTATCACTGAAAACAATTATATAAAATATCTGAAAACATAAAATTCCTTCTTTCATTTACCTAAGAGATGCTAAGTAAAAGAAGGAAACAAAGAAATAAAACCATATAAATTGCTTATCAATTAAATAAATTGTAGTACACTGTATGGGAGAAGGATCCAAGAATAATTTAATTTCAAAAGTCATGAGACAAATGGATCCCAAACCCATCCTGTCCCCATTAAGGAAGAGACTGAACAACAGTCCCAGAAATAAAACAAACACTGCCTAATCAACATCAGAAAATATTAATTTGAAGCGGACAAAGACTACAGAATCAGTCATACATAGTTACAACTCTTATTAAATAGGCATGAGACTGGTTAGAAATACTTACCAATACTTTTCAGGACCTCTGAGAACTAGTGATGCTGTTCACACTGAAGAAACACATGTGGAGACAGTTTTGATTTACCAGTTACTAAAAGGCAGGACTGTTCCCCAACAAGGTTTTCTTGGAGAGCTGCTGTCACTGTAAATTGCCTATGGCTTTTCCTATATGTGTTCCTTTCATGGAGACTACTAAAAAAGTGGAAACCTTAAATTGTCCAGTCAACAGATGGAAGATGCAGTTTTCAGGTAGTCTTTTTTTTTCTGATTTAGTTTTACAAGACATATCAAATATTCTGTTAAAAAGCATATTCTGCTCTGCAATGAAGATCAAGTAAATAAAATTGCCACTCAATGTAAAATAAATAATACAAGAATTACCTTTCTAACTCAGCAATTTTCTTATCTTTATCGTTCTTCTCATTCTCTACTTCCTTGAGTATTTCTAGAAGTCTGTCAACCTCAGCCTGAGCTTTGCCACATTCTTCTCTGTAGTACGATGCCTCTTTGTCAAGCTGTTTCATTCTGTCTGCAAATTCTGGATTCATCCGTGCCTCCTCTTCAGCCTCATGAGCCTTCAGAACCAATATTTTTTAAAAAATGAGGATGACAATAATTGATACAGCTTTAAGAGCTTTAATTCTTTGGTCTTGGAGTTCAAATTTTCATTACAAAGGATTATGGGTATTTCTGTCTGATGACAATATTTTCTACAGATTATAAAAAGGAATGAAAATATCTTCATAGTCTAAAATTATAATCAAATGCTATCATCCTGAAGGTGGAGTCTTTTACATATTAAAGTGACGATATTTTATGGGTGTTTTTTAAATTTAAAAACCATATTTAACTCATTTCAATCACATTAAGCTTTTAAAGTGTTTCCAAAATACAGCCAATTTCTTAATAAAGCATATTGTCTCTTTCCCCATATATATACACACATACTTTGTCCATGTATATATAGATACATATATACATACTGTAATCTGTATCACCAGATGTTTCAAAAGCATTTTGATAGAAAGAATTAAAAAAGGAAGAAATTTGTAGTGTTTTTAAAAGACAAACAATAAACTAAAAAGCTGCCCTCAGCAGACATTTTACCCAATAATCCTTTTCCTCTTATCATTAATACTTAACCTGAAACATCAGAAGAACAAGCCCATTGGTGAAAATGGCACAAACCTGGCAAACACATGCATGGATGGGTGGCAGTTTCACAGACAAGAAAGAACGCAATGAATACAACAACAACAGTACAGAAGCCCAATCTTGCTCCCATCAAACCTAATGGCAAAAAACCAATTAACTTCAATGGGAGCATGATCTGGCATCAAGTGCTTTAAACTGTTGGCTGGAATAATCACAGACAGATGGAAACAACAATGCACTGCAATGCTTAGCCTACCCCTTGCTTCCCATTATTCCTAATTGGCATCTTGAAAGAGCAGGCAGGGAAAAAACAAGTAGTTTAAGGCAGTGCACATTAAACATAGAAAATTCAGATAACTTCTCTTGACATACAGGAATTTATAGAAATTCAGGATATTTAGAACTGAAGGTCCTCCAACTATCTTATTATGCAGAGAAGACGTGGACTTATTTATCTTGTTAATTTCAGGGAATAGACAATGCAAGCAAGCAAAGAAAGAAATGCAGATCAAAATGAAACATGCGCGTTTTGGAAAGAATTACTATAAACTACAGATATTAGAAGGTTTGTATTCTTTGCAATGGTTAAAAATTTTCTGTATAAATAAAGAACAAGTCCGGGTTTAGTATAAATACAACAATTAAAAAAATTGAAGTTACTACAGAAGAAACTTAGGGGATTTGCATGTAACATATCATTTAAGCATGAGGATAATCAGAAAAAAAGATAGTAGATTTTAACTGTTATATATCCCATTGTGAGAATTTTATTCAGGAGATATAATTGGTTACCAAAATAAGCCAAGGGAATGACATGAGAGGCCTGCTAAACTTACTGACCTTGTTCTTCAAATTCTTTATTTTGGATAATACATGCTCCAACCCTGAATGTATCTATGCAGATACACAACTTTACTACACACATATTTACTACAACACAGAGCTTGTTTCAAGGTAACATCCAATGAGTATCTTGATTTTATGGCTTGGGTGAGATGCTAGCAACAGATTCCTTGTCATCCTCATAAATCTTCCTGCTTTAATAATAAACTGATTTATTTTACACCAAGTGTTAATTGTGTCAAGAAATTTACTTTTGGCTAGCTTTTTAACTTTTTGAAGTAAATGTAATACTCAGGCTCAGGACTAATTATGTGAGAGACTGTATACCAATTTCCAGCTGCAAAGCACTTCAATTTTCCATCAGCTCTATTTGGAAATTAGACAATGTTCTGTCTCTCCAAAATGAACACTAAGTGTTCTTTAGCAAAGAAAAAAAAATAATTTCATATGTAAAGGTAAATTCAGTCTAGGAAAAAAAGGACATACAACCCAACTCCCACTTTTAAGATACTAAGAAAGCTATGCAAAGAGTGTTTGTACCCTATTGCTCTTCAGATTTCTCCTCTTCTCCTGAGGGTAAATCCAGAACTTCATAGTTCCCCTCTAGAGGAACTGCTTTATATTCCTCCCTGTCACTTTTTTTATTTACCTTCTATCATTTCATAAACAGGCAAAACACCCATCTTCCTGCTTCTAAACATTCTTTTCTTTAGCATACAGGAACTGTCAGCTTCAGCCCAAACTGCCCCCTGCCCAGTTTTGACCCAGGACAAGAAGCAATGCAGAAGAAATAGAGAAGCATTTTTTGGTTTTGTTTTTTCTTTTGTTTGTTTGGTTTGTTTTTTTTTTTTTTTCTTTTCATTATCACACCAGACTTTCCATGATGAAAATACATAATCAGGCAAGAACATGATAGAGTCACCAATGCAAAGGGGCCAAATGTTCAACTGTCATAGACCGTTCCTGTCATGCAGCAGCTCAGAAATGTACTGAACAAATTGTCTACTGCACAGCTTATAACTAAAACATCAACTTAAATAATAGATATGAATTATATTCTTCCATTTAGCCCCATAATCCTTGCTCAATAGTATGCTAAGGAAATTAATGTTAAGTTCAAAAGTATTTTCACTTTTTGTGCTTTCTGTGGTACTCATGTTATTCCTGTGGAATGTGTTTTTGGAAAATTCCACAGCATAAACTTGGTCATTGTATTTCCCTATGGCTCTCAATACAAAGCAGAACCTATGAAATGACTAAATCCAATATAATCAAGTATGCAACCTATACAGGGCTTTGAGATGCAGCACAGTTATCCATAATGTCACATATAAATCAATATAAACACTCAGTTCAAAGACAAGCATAAGACTATTCTAATCTATTTTAGAAAACCAAAAAGATCCCAGTATTGCAAACCACCAACTGCCTGTACTTTTGCCTGTTGCCTGTACTTTAACAAGCATTTTCTATAGAATATTTTTGGACTATTGGCAGGAATCAGACTTCTACAAGGGCATTGCCTTAACGAAGGAGGAAAGGAACATTAAGTAAAAAGGGAGATGTTGAAAAACATTTTTTTTAAAAGAGCTTTCCACATGTGGTACTCTAACTTGCAATGAGTCTCTTGAAGGGAATACTCATGTTGAAAACAAAGCCACTGATACTACAAGACAGCAAAACACAATCCATCTGACATTCCCAGAACAAAGGCATAGAATCACTCGTAAGAGCCGTATTATATTTCATGGCTTATGTGTTTGGATTTGAACTAGGCACTTTTTTTAATTGTTATATACAGATCAGGGGTGATTTGCTGACAGATGGAACTTGACTTTCGAGGTCAAACAGTAGGCCCAAAGGAGATGAAAGGCAGCTCAGCTGATATTGACTCTGCTCACACTCGGACAGGGCAGATTTCTTTGCCTTTTTTGCAGGCTGTAGATCACTTCTAACAATTTAGAAGTTATCACATGAACCATGAAGTCTCTACCTATTACTGCTGTCCCCTCTTCTACCCTTTTTTTTCTCCATTTCTGTTCCCCTTTTTCTCCTTAAATTCTCTGTTTTATTGGGGAGAATACATTTGCTGGTTTTATGGGGCTTTTATGGGTGAGAGTGACTGGTTCATACATACCTTTCAGCAGCAAAGTAATTGATCTCTTAAACTGTATCTGTAAATGATAACACTTGTGTGTGCAGATTATGCTAGTTTCAAACTAGCACACTTGGTTTATGATGTTTTGTCTGTCAGTCTTGTGCCTTTGTTGTATGTTATTTTTACAATTCAATAAAAATAGTGTATCACTACTATTAGAATTTCACTAATTCTTACAGTAATTATGTATCTGGTTTGACATTTGCTTAATAAGTACTACAAATACTTTAGAAGTAAAGTAAAATTTACTTAAGCAAACCACAGATTTCCTACAGAAACACTGTAAAAGTATGGCACAGACATGCAACATGAATTATTTAGTCAATTAAAATTTTATGGTACAATCACGCATGCATTATTCTGCATGACAGAAATGGATGGATAGATACAGTACTTTATTTTTAAAGCTTTAGACACAAACATACACAGAAATCAACCGACTACTTAATTAAAAAAAAAAAAAAGAGCAGAATTTACATGCAAGAAATTACTTTCTAAGATCCTTCAAATTTTATTACTTTCAATAATAAACTAAAAAAAAAATGCTGTCACCTTAAATTTTTTGTAGTCTCCTTAAATATCAGGGGTTTTTTTATTTAACTTCAGGGACTGCTCAAAGCAATTTAGAGTGGATTTGGCAAATACTTTAAATTTTAATCTGACATTGCTCTGATGGAGCCCTTGGAAAATGAGGTCTTTACTATTCAGAAAAAGGTTCACCAGAACTCCAAAATAAGTATAACATTCTATTTCATTACAGGACAAAAATAATCATGTAAGTTCTTATAATCAATTTTTCACAAGAATTCATTGGGTATTTAAAAAAATTCACCTTCCAAAACAAACATGAAAAAATGTGCACCCAATTCTGTCCACGTTTTACTCACACAGGTGAATACATCATGAAATCATTTACTATAGTGTATGTAGGATTTGCACTCCTTCTGCATCATCTCCACTTTGGTACTCAAATGTGTATAAGAATAAAATACTTCTATCTGTTTCTGTATTTTAAAAACATTAGATTTAGCCATAAGTGAAAGTCTTAGAGTTGATACCTGTGTGACATAGTTGAAAAAACAAATTCCACCAAAAAAAATTGCTATATTACTGCACGGGCTAAAAGAGGTCTACTCAGAGATTAACTGTTTATTTCTCTGACACAGATAAACAAAAGAGTATTACAACTTGAATATTTTAAGTTTAGATTGCCATCTGTTTTTTTATAACACTATTATGCTAAAAAAAAAGTCAAGGAAACATTATATTAAATAAAGTATCATAAGGATTTGCAGTACAAATAAAAATCTTACAAGTAACTGCTATTATGTCACTTCAAAGAACAAAAGTGAAATCTTGGCCTTGTGGAATTCAAAGAATATGTTGCCATTGACTTCAATCAAATCACATTTTCATTTCAAGACCTTAGGTGGTTTTGGGGGAGAAGAGGATCGTTACTACTTACATTTTTAAAAGTAGACTGAAATATGTAAGTAGGAGAAGAAAAAAGATGAGCAAGAAAAGTTCATTTAAGAAAACCTCTCGTGGACATACTACAATTGCTGCCCTGTGCCAAAGGAAAAGGATCTTGCATCCGTTATTTTGGAACTGCCAACAGGCTGTCCTTTTGAAAATCAAGCACATGAAGGCAGAAAAAATAAAATAAAAAAGGACTGACTTTGGAATACCACACACAAATAGACTAGCAAGTAACAAACAAATTCCATACAGCAGAATAACTAATATTGATATAATGACTGGAAAGCCTTTATGATAATCTAGGGAAAAAAATAACATGAAAAAGACTCCAGTCTGAAAAGACATGCACAGTAGAAGTGCAAATGATATGAATAGAAACATAGCTGCCACAATGGTGATCCAAGATGATACAGAAAAAACAGTTTTATCATTCAAAGGGAAAAGCTCTTTGACCAGCAGTGTGCTGGATGGCAGAGGTGATAACAGGTCTCCAGCCACTTACAATCAATTTATGACTGGATTCTAAAAACAGCTAACCAATAACTTTAAAGGTAAATACAGGACATTCTGTGGGACTCTTTTCCTGTAATAAGTCATGACATACCTATTACACGGTTAGAAGCTACAAAAATTAGTAATAATAGACCCCAAAGCTGGAATCCTGGTCCACTGACACTAATGGCAAAATTCCCATTGACTTCAGTGAAAGCACTACCTTCCTTAAACCATAGTACCCACATTACTTCATCTGCAAAACCAGTTCTTTTATATATAGTATCCCAGTGACATGGTAATACCAATTATGATTACTATGTAAACTATAGCTTGTAAATTGCTATTACATTTACATCATTTTTTCTGTCCTGTGATGCTCACTGCACGTTAAATGTGGCAGTCCCAGCTAAAAATTGAAAGCTGTTCTCTCCAGAGAAAGTGTTTGTTACTGCTCTTCCTCAAATCAAAAAAGGAACACAGTCAAGTCAAACAGGTTGCACAATATTGCACAGTTAAGGCAGATATTGGCAAGAATAATAATGCTAAACAAGACAAAGTATTGTTTTCCAAACACTGCTCTTAGCATTTATCGTTTTACATTTCAGCATTTTCTTAGACTAAATACAATGTCTCCATATTCTTAACATATGGATGCAGTCTTTTATGAGTAAAACTGCTCTGAACTATTTTAATTGTATGGGCTTTTGACAATAGTACCAGTCACTGCCTAGATGCTATTATTCACATAATCAACTCAGTCCTTAAAGATAAACCGAATAAATTGGAAGTTATTTAAGTTTGAAGGATCAAATAAAGTACTGCAGAAGAAGGAATTACAAAGCAAAGCAAAGCAAAAAAAAAAAAAAAAAATTTAAATCATCTGCATGCTATTTCTAATGGAGAAGTTGAGGACCTAAAGGCTAGGATGCTTGTTTTTCCAGAAATAATGTATGTACCTATTTAATACATTTCAGTTTCTTAAAATGGCCTTCAAGTCCACAAAGTTCATTTGGATACAATGAATATAGCATAGTGAGCATCAGAAGTATTCTGCAAAGCTCCGCAGAGGAAGAGCACAACACAGTAAGGTAATGGATCCTCATGCTTTCATATGTTACAGCGGGCATTTTAAAAAAGAACTTACTGGATTGTACATCTGATTGAACAACTGTTCAGCTTGCTACATTGCAAAGTTGGAGGGGAGTGAAGCACAGACAGGAAAAGAAGGAAAGATCCAGGAAAACAGCATTAGCTCAACAAAACCAGTGCATTTGCACAGAAGAACTTGTCATAAAAAAGTAGAAATTTAAGATTCTAAACATTCCTTGGTGAAAGTGAGAGGCACTGAGGAAACATAAATGTTGACTTTGGCTCCTAAAAAAGAATAGCTGGAGTAAGAAATTTAAGGTTTGTGTTACTTTCCCTTTCTCAAGTTAAATAACCCATGAAATAAAGAAAGGTGTCCACTTTTGATGATACATTAAGTGCTGGTCTCAAGCAATGAATCACAAGAAGTGCTTTTGGCTGAGGCTGCAATTTATCATGAAAGCTTCAAAGATGGTAATAATAAAAGATTAATTAAATTGTATCATTAAATTTATTACTTTCTTTTTGTTTAACACAAGACTGAATTTTCTATGCAGAATGACTTTCAAACAGTACAGCTTGGCAAAAAGTACTTTAGCAACTGCAAATATGTCAGTAAGCAAGTAAATTTAAGATAATGAAAAACAACAAAAGGAGGAAATTCTAGAGTGGATAATAAGATTATATATATATACACACATATATATATAAAACACTTAGCTTGCTATTAGGCAATTCCTGCTGTTCTTTCACTAGTAGCAATACAAAGTAAGTCAATAAAAAGTCTGTGGAATTTCGGCAAAAGAAATCATCGAGCATTCTTCTGGGGTTTATGCTTATTTTTTAATTTTATGAAAATCAATCCATAATCTTTGTCAGAAAAAGTTTAATAAGCATGTCTATGATTTTAAATATTATTTTATGTACCAAAAAATAGAACAGTCACATGATTAATTACTCTTTACAAATATCCTATTTATTACTTTTGGAAATGTGTCTACTCTATAAAATGAAAACAGTGGTTGTAGAATCAGCATGTTTGCTCCCGCTGAAATGCAAACCATCCAGTTATGTAATACTGAAAAATATTTGGATCTAATCAGACCCAATCAAAAACATCTTTATTATCAATAAATTAATCTTATTATCTCCAAAAACAGGAAGGAGAGGAAATAAGGGAAGAGAAACTTTTAAAATAATTTAAAAAAAAATTTAGATATGTTGTTTGGACTTGCCCCTTGTACACATTTTCTTTCAGGCATAGTACTTGTTACCATTAGTGCTCATGGAAAACTAACTCCTAGCAAATATGCACAGAATAGTATCTTCATATCTATTAGTATAATCTGTTGAAACGCATAAATCAACATTAAACTATGATGACTTTAAAATTCCATAATGAAAAATGCCTTCTCTATGACATTTTTAGAGAGAGGAGTCACGTGTAATCTGCATTCAAGTTTCTCAAAATAACAGGCTGCCCTTTGGAGTCACTTTTGAAACAGAGACATAAACTGTGCCCATTCCTGCTAGCTTCTGTAGTGGTTAATGTTCATACATAAGCACACTTATGGGACAGGCAGGTTAATTTACTCGAAACTATGTTGATGTTCCCTCCTACTCTAACGCCGACATATGCAAGAATAACCCAGATTTCTGTTTCAGTTAGTTTCCTAAGGAGTGAAAACACGGTGAAGGTAGATTTCTGGAGACCAATTACTTTTTAATACAGGATATTTACAGGTTTGAACATAAAGTACTTTATTAGAGAAAATGTGAATTGAAAATTACTGTTTGGAGTCTACTATCATTAACAGTCACTGTTTCTGTTCAACTAAACGTGCCCACAAAGGAGGCTGTAACTACATTTTATTGTGGAAATACCTGGTCTCCTACAAATGTTGGGTGAATTTCCACTGGGGTTTTGTGCTGTATTTATGATATAATAAAACTATTATGTTTTCAACTTTCATTTAATAATCCTTTGTATTTATACACAGGGAACATACTCCCTTTTTATACGAAAGACGTCCCAGACACTCTCTGACTTTTATAAGTGCTTATTTTTCCATGACTGTATGATGTGTTTATAGGTACAGTCATAAAAGATTGACTTAGGATTTCAAGTCCTTCAGGAGAATTTTTTCTAAGTGATCTGTGCTATTAGAGTTTTTAAACTAATTTTTTTAATGAAGAAAATTAGATATTTCAGATTGTAATTAAGTATATTTTGTAGTGAAGTGCTAAGTAAACAAACACATTTTCTAACAAAAGAAAACAAAATGAAGGACTTCCAGAGAAACAGCTTCTTTGGATACTTTAATTCTGACATCAATAGCATTTATAAGCTATCAACCATTTAAAATAGTTGTGTTTCCTTTAAAAGCTTTTGTATATGTCTATTGAAAAGATTCCCTTCCTTCCTTCTCCACAACTTAACATGTTAACACAGGCACCTAATTGCACATATTCTTCTGAATTAAAAAATAATATAAGTATTAGGTTTACACTCTGGTATCCTTTATACTTTGCAATACCTTCTTCACAGGTAAGGCTATTGAAACACTGCTTAAACACAGAGCAGAACACTACTCAACCTGGGTAAAAGAGTGTCAGAATATTATCCAAATGGTAACTTTCACAGAACAAATAAATGTTATTTCCTAGAAAATGAGCCATCAAATAACAGTATAAAAAAACCTAATGTTTAATATACACTTAGTCATGAATTGCAAAAGGCAAACATAATGCCTAAATCCATCAAATACGTCATGAGATTGGTGTTCAAACAATGAGAGCAGACATTACCAAATGACACAGAGAAAGGTCAAAGAAACAATGTATGGTAGAAAAGGCATCAACAAACTTGCAAATCATTTAAGCAAAAACTATTTTAATGCATCATTCTAAATAAAATCATGTTATAAAACATAGGATTTGTATGTTTTCATTTAAATGCTTGCTTCCACTACTTGCTGAATAGAAATACTGAATTGCTAGCTGAGATAAACTATGCGTTATTTTGCTTAATTATCACAAACATGTGTTCACCAGCAAAGCCAAAAAAATGCCAAAATAAAACCTAGCTAGAGTTTCCATTTTGGAAGGAAATTTTTTTTGATTACAAAGTGCAGATTTTTTGAATGACCCTGTACTTTTTTTCCCCACACTACAAACATATCAGTCTACTTCTAATAATGGTATAAATTCATATACATACAAATTGCTGGTTTGATAATTTCTTTCTGCCCTTCTAATTTTTCTCCAATGTCCTGCTCCCAGTACACCTATTTGTAGCACCTTCTCAGAATTCTCTCATATAGATATTCAAGATAATTTCTGAGGCTCATTAGTGGCTTTGGTACAAGCCTCTTAAGTTAGCAGAATTTGATGCAAGCATCAGCAAACAGCGTAAGATGGGTAGATTTTAGATTTACTCCAGAAGAGTAAATAAGCTAATTTTTTCAAAATGAGGGGGTGGGATGTTGATTTTTGTTTTTCTGATTGTTGTTTGTTTTATGATGGAACTTACCTTTTTCAACTGTGCTTCCAACTTACTACACTCTTCTTTCTTTTGTTCTATGGCTATTTCTAAAGACTTAAGTTTGGAGTCTCTTTTCAGCCCTGCTGATGCCAATGAAGATGCATGTTCTTTGAGATCGATTAAACTAGACTGAAAAATGACCAAGAGTAAAAAGTTAATTCCTAGTCACCAGGACACTAATTTATTGCCAACTTAGTAATCACTTGGATCCTGCTCCCCCTCCCCTTCCCCAAAAAGAGTTGACACAAAGATAAGCATTGATAACAAAAGACACCTTTTTGAGAATACAACCAATTGGAATCACAGGAACTGATATGCAGTGAAACACAGAAACAGTCATAATACAGACAAGTTGACATTATATTCTGGAGGTACAATTACTTTGAAGTCTATTGCTTTAACTGACAAATGAAAAGAGGAGCAACAATGGAATATTCGAGCCTACTGGAGGCTTACGTAAAAGAAAATATAGAAAAAACAATGCACAATTATGCAAAAACTGAAGCAATATTTTATGTACAGAAGTGAAGACTATGAAGACTGCTTAAGTAAACAGGAGTTCAGAAGCTGACCACTCAAGTGGCAGAATTTCAGTACTTAAAATGATTCAAGTGTAATCCTTATGCACTTTCTTTCATCATAATGACATAGATAGAACAACATAGATTTTACTGAAAAGACTGACCTCTTTTTCTGTCAGTTCAGCTTGTAAAGCATTAACCTTCTCCTTCAGGTCTTTGTTTTCTTTTTTATATGATTCGATTTCTTCAAGTCTTTCTCTGTCATCTCGGTCCCTTTGTTCCTTCAAGCGCTCTATTATTCTTTCCTAGCAAGGGAAAGAATTGCAAAATGGAAAAGTTGAGAATCATTTCAAGAAAAGACAGAATAAAATTTCTTTACACTAAGTAGCACTTAGGAAAATCAACCATCAGAAGCAGAAGATGATTGAATTAATGGTATTAAAGTCAATGCAAGATTTCCCCTGATTTCAAAAGCATCAGATCAAGATTTTAAATACTTGATAACATAGTACTGAAACTTCCCTAAATGTCTATACTGACATGAATTTGTTTAGTCTTGTGATAGATATGGAAAGTTTTTCATCTGTACTATATTTCCTGTATTGATAAGTGATTGAAGTCTTGAATAGAAGTTCAAAACAGAGCGGTGATAACTGGTTTAATCAGCTTGAATTTGGTGGTTTTCTGAATGCTAGTAGCATCTATAGTGATTGCAAGAATCTTTCAAGATTCCAAATCTAATTAGAAATCAATCAGTTGCTAACTATCAGTAACTAACAGTTTACATGTTATTTATTACATTACATATATTACATTATATTTTGAGGAAAAAAAAAAGTTGTCCAAGACACAGAAAACATACCCTAATACAAATTCAGATATCCAAAGAATAACTCAACCACATTTTTAAATATTTTGGTGACTTCCAGTTACTATTATAAGGATTGCTAAAAATCACCAGTCAAGGATTGGGTGATGAATTCAAAGGGTGAAATGTAAAAAGCAGATGCAGTAGCATGGTTTTGTTAAGCTTTGATTACATTCTTCAAACTCACATTCTACCAATACTTGAAGGATGAAAATACTAACCAGCAAAATTTAGGACAAAATAAAATAGCAACTAGAAATGCATTTGAATTGGGAATAGGGCAATTTAAGCAAAGTATCAGGGAACTACTAGTATCATTTTGGACATGGTAGTCGGAGGGCAGTAGAAGCAACATCGTTTGGGAAAGTTAAACCTACATTGGACAAAACTACATCCTGACTAAATTCTACACTACCAGTCGCATGGCTCAGGTAGAATCATCAACATGCTCACGGGTCCTATTCGAGTCCTTTTGTACTTGCTTGAAATCTCCAGGAAGGAGTTTAAGACTGAGATCAATACTTAAAACACTATTTCATAGAACTGAAAAAGACTGATGGAAGCCTAATATTATTAGGAAGAGAAAAATCTCATGCTGAATCCCTCCTTCCATAATTCCTTATACTGCCATATATATACAAACACACACACTGGAGAAAGAGAGAGAGATACACAGACACATATACATAAAGTTTACCATTGCTCCTATCAATATGTAGTTATTATGTCTCTGTGGTTATTATATGTCAACAAAAATTACAACACAAGCAAAATTTCAAGTAGCTGTACATCCCATTCTGATTTGTAACAAATTCAGTCATTATAATGAAAGAAATAAATTAATTAATTATCAAAGTTAGCTTAAGTTGTAACAGTACTTATAAAAAGCATGTATTTTTCAGACAATCCTGGTTATTCATTCATTTTCTCCATACACTATGACATACTATGAGGTATGATGCTCTTCCAAGACCTATATGATTTTCTGAAGATTGCTTCTGTGTTTTTTAAAGTTCAAGACATATTTTCCAAACAGCCAACTCTCAACACTTATCTGCATTAAAAAAACCAGCCTAAACCCAAGGCTGTGATTTTCATCCCAGCAATCTTCAACCTTGGAGATTTTCAAAACCCAGCCGGACTGGATCCTGAGCAAATTGCTCTAGTTGACTCTGTTTTGAGCAGCTGGGTTGGACTAGATAATCTCCAGGTCTTTTCCAGCCTCATTGGTCCTGTAGAATAGGCAGAGATAGAGACATTTTCTAGATTCTGTACCTCAAACACTGCTTTTCTACTCAATCTCTCTCCCTCTATTTTCTCAGTTCATCCCTTTGTAACACTGATGACATCAGCAACCCTTCTGACAACTGTCCAGTGCCTCTGCTTCTTGTCTGTTCCTCCTTGCATACTGCATAGCAAAGGAACTAGTTACTAGAAAATGGAACACACACCTAGTGGAAAGTTTTCCATAAGTGTGCCCTTGTATTTTCAACTTTTATATATATCTGTCTTCCACTACACATCTGTTGAAGATCTCCTATTATTCAGTCTTCTATCATTTAAATGGCATATTATCTGCATGTATAAAGTTTAAAACTGATAAAAACTTTCTGTACGAACTGAATAAATATTTAATTATTTTAAATTACTGATTTAAAACTTGGCTACACTTAAATAAATTTGATTTTAATGAGTTACGCATCTCCCTGAAAATATTTAAATGCCAATTCAAGATATAGAAAACTTCAGCTTCTCGTATTGATCTTATTTGGAATGTCTATTGTTTGTGGTTGCTTATTAGAGAGCTAATTGTAGACTCCAGTGTAAGTGCAATTAAGCATATTAGAATTTTAATTTAAACCTTAATGTTTGTATTTCCTTATTTTTACTTGAAATATTTTTAAATTAACTTACTTTTGCATTCTGTTTATACAGCAAATGTAAGCTATGATGCAACATATTTTATTATGTAACATTTGAGATGTTTGTAATGATTGTAATATTATGAGATATTAAGAACAAGTATCAAAAGCAGATGTGGGGTATTAATCTTCACAGATGCTTGCTACATAACTAGTTTATTATTGGATGCGAAACTACGCCTAAGTGCTAAACATTATATATTTCAAATATACTCCTTATAGAGCCATTTCAAATATTTATATTCCTCTGATAAATTCATTTTTTTCTTCCAGTTATATAATATTGGCTTCCAGCTGTAATAATTTGTTTCAGCAACAGTCAAATTTTTAAAAAATGCATCACATGGATTATCTTCTAATGTAATTATATGTATTAGTAGAATAAATGTTAATTTTTTTAGGTTTTAAATGGTTAGACAAAGATCTTTACCAAATGAGTAGTTATATTTAAGTTTGTAAATAAAATTATTTTTAATCTTTTAGACATTGAAAGATAATCAGTACTATACTGTAATACAATAATCATTTAGGTGATAATCCTGTAAGAGGAATATGGGCATACTTATTTGCTACTCCTTCTTCCTAAGGAAAACCTTTTCAAAGGGCTGGACGTTGATAGTACTTTCATTTTGCATCCAGCATTCCCCTAACATCGGGGACTCCTTTTCACAATATAGCTAACTGAACATACACATCACCAAATTAGCATTACTGTAAGAATCTTCACAGAATACAGTGTTGACTAGTCATACAAGACTCATATCCCTACTTCATTCAGAAGGAAATAGACATTGAGAACAAACTATTTCCACTTAGCATACAGTAAAAAAGATACAGCCAAAACTAAAGGTAGCAATGTGTAGTTCAATCTTTTCTCAGGACACAATCAACTGTCTGTGCACTGGGAGCCCTGGCACTGCAGACGTAGCCGAATCCTGGCTCCATTCAGCCCAATGGCAAAGTCTCCTTTGACTCGTACCTGACAGGATTTCAGGTAGAAATGTGTTCATACAGAACCATGGTCCTTCAACAGCAACATTGTTGAGTATTACACAAATGACAAACAAGCAAATGTTCTAGGATTGTTTGGGTTTTTTTTAAAATTACTATTAGCTGGCTTTTGCTATATAGATTATGCAAGAAAAAGATGATATGGGATACTAAATAACTTCAAGTTTATTCCTAGTAACAAATAACATGTATTCTTAAACCCTTGAATAATAACATTAAAATGCCAGCCTCCACTAAGTGGAACAGTTTAATAACCATTTAGAATCTACGTAGTTATATTCAGACTTGGTTTTATACCAATTCCTTCTTGAAGATTTATTTACCTAAATTACATTTTTTCTTCTATAACAAATTAAACATAACACTATTTCACCTTATTAATGAACAGTATAATTTTTTTCTCAGTCAATCACAAAAGACGACTAATTTATCTGTGTGTCAGCTGCGTAAGGCTAAATGTCAAAAATGTGTTAAAAGGCCCTAATATACCATGTTTTACTTGATTAACAGCTAACTTGCAGAAATCCCAACAATGTGTTCTTGTTTCAGTCTATTTGCATTGGCGAGCTTTGCTTATGCACTAATCTAGGACCTCACAAGTCTAATCTATTTGCACTTTATCACAGAAGCAGGAACTGAATTGCCACAGCATATAGCTCTATTATCAGACATACTCAATTGCTTATCTGCTGTATGCTGCTACAGTAGGACCAACTTTATAAATATCAGCTTCATGAAAGCAAGCTCTTGAGCTGCTTTGGGCCAGTCCAAGAGCTGAGATATTCTTTGAAAAGTTTCTTGTTAAAACATCAAGGAAGCTGATAGCAGTTTTGCATCTTCTGATTTTCAAACTTTTTTTTTTAATAGGAGTGAACTTATTTTTTGCTTATTGCAATGTAACCTTTATTGTTGTTAAGAATTTTTAGTGCTTAGGAGAGGTTCCAAACCTAGGGGTAAGGAATTAAAGGAATTTTTCAGCTTAGTTCCAAAATGCACTCAAAAGTGACTAAAGTTGTGCTGATTTGGTTCTGATTCTTGACAAGAAATTTTATCAGCAATATTGACAGAAAAATATGAAGATTAACAGGATTAAATTTCAGAAAATTTTGATGCTGTTTTATGTCATCTACAGTAGCTTCTCATTTCGTGTTACCAAGCTACCTAATCACTAAATGTCAAAGAAAAAGAAAATCAGAGACAGACACTTGGGAAAATCTATTTTCATGAAGAATAAGGAGCCATATTTTCTAATTCAGAGCCAAAATCTCAATCTTCGTATTTTCAAGAACAATGCAGGAGAAACAGGAATGCTCTAGCATTTGAGGTTTGGACTTTAAAAATAGCTTCATAATTAATTCGTTTCATATGACCATGTTTAATTTTTTTTTCTATCCACAGAAACTAAGCAATTAAATTCAGTTTTAGTGAATTGTGGCTAACTAAACTGGTATAAATAAATTTAATTTCTATTTAAAAGAGCTTCCCATGATGCTCTTGGAGTATTTTCAGCATTATTTTTAAATTAAAATTCTGAAAACTATCTAATTGGCCTAGTCTCAGAGTATAAAACAAAATTATATTTCTGACAAACTGGGCCTGATAAAATTTCTAGGGAAAAAAACCCCAAACAAATACGTATTTACATGGAAATCACATATTTGTGATTCTTGAATGAAAGCAGCATCCTTTCTTGACAGCACTACAAATTTAAATTGATAGAAGTACATATATTGGTGCACTTGTTAATAAGAAACTATCACGAAAGTTTCTGGTTTGTCCCATTTGGACAAAAATCTATTAAATGTTTCTACCAGTATTTGCAGTGGAAAAAGTTAGTAACTGTTGATAAAGTCTGTAGGTCTTAAGAATGCTACTGCAGACAGAAATAGGGATAAGAAAACTGGAATCTGAAAGCTGGACTCAAATAGGAAGGAGACATATGTAAACATAAACTGTTAAGGTATTTAGCTGCCAGAAGACACAAAAAAAGGTAGTTCATTTGGAACTTCTAGAAGATGCCTACTGGCATCTTTCAACATATAAATACATCCCATCTTAATACATTAAGAGATCACACTTAAGATTAAGAAACCGACCCCTGAAAGCATGGCGTTCAAAAAACGTTCAATGGGAAAGAAACTGTGCGTGATTTCTCTGTACAATAAACAATCAAAATTATACATACTTTTACCCTAAGATTAACTTCCCTGTTTCTCAAAAGCTCATAGTAATTATATCCTGCAGCGTTGCTTTTCTCCTTTTTTAAATCTATTAATCGTTCCCCAACTGCAAAAAGACCTCCCAGTAGCACAAAGATTAAAAAAAAATTAAAAATCCATCAGAATTAAATATTTTTAACATGGTTCTCCATAAGCAAATTTATCCAATGAACAGGGCAATATTTTAATTCTTTTAGAACGGATATTCTAGATTTTAAAGTTTATCATCAATATTGCTGCCCAGACTGTCAGC
Organism: Calidris pugnax; assembly: GCF_001431845.1. Classification (NCBI taxonomy): domain Eukaryota; kingdom Metazoa; phylum Chordata; class Aves; order Charadriiformes; family Scolopacidae; genus Calidris; species Calidris pugnax. The sequence continues at coordinate 1,456,879 of NW_015090851.1, forward strand.
TACTGTAGATCATCCAGTAACGGTGTAGGAGCTGTGTTATGCATCTATTTACAAATTGAACATATATTAATGATTTAATAATTTAATTAAGCTAACATATCTCAAAATACAAATGAAGAATTTATATAAAAATTCAAGCCATATGTTCCTATTCTAACAGAGACACTAATTTGCATAATGATTTGCATATTTCATAAAATAATTTATATTCTCAGTTACAAAGTTCATCTGTAGAAAAAGGGTATTCAATAATTCTGTGTATCTTCTCCTTAGGTTAACAAAGTAGTATCGCTGAAGTAATACACAATAAGCATACCACTTACATATATATATATTCTCTTTATATACTGCCACCTAACTTTTAGAAGTAACAGTCTCTAAAAGTGCTTGAAACAGTCCTCAGAAACCACAGCATAACTCAGCTTCATGCCACTTCTCAAAAACATTGGCTTACAAAAGATATCATTGCCTTCATCATCTGCAAAAAGATAGAAATCTCTGTGGCAGAGGGAAATGTCCCATAGTATCCATTGGGTATGTGTCCCAGAGCCCGCAAACACTGCAGGAAAGATGCCATTCTCAGCTGATTGTTTGTAAGCAAAGCAACTGCTCTGGACAGAATTCAACCTTAGGGACCCGTTGTGAGTTCTAATCAACTCCACTTAGAGAAACCAGTAATCACACTGATTCTTTTAAAATAAAAAAGTCTGTTCGTATATAATTATGCAATTCCAAATGAAGCAGACATGAACTGCAAAAATACAATTCAGAGAAGTATCTAAGTTTACCTAACTTTTCCAAAACATGAAAACTAGCTTCATTTATTGGACTTTGAACCTTTATTATAGCAATCAAACTAAGCATGACACAAAATTTCCATACCCTCAGGGTCCCTAGTGTTGTCACATTTCAAGTCACCATATACACAACAAAATTCTATGGCACAATTTTTAAACAAACTCCGCAACAATACCACACTACAATATTTCAAAATAACACATCCTGAGTTTAGAAAAATTTTACAATTTGTATCTCTGAGAATAATAGAATATTTTCAGATATATACAAAATTTCTTCAAAATTATAAAAACTTTCACATTTACTTACTAGTTTACATTTATTTCAACAGCTTTTAGAATGGTACTGATTCAAAATTACTTGAAAACAAAACTAATTGCCACTCATTAATTTGGGTTAGGTTTTAACCCATTACTTCTTAACATTTTTTTATTTCTGGTAGTGAGAAGGCGGCTATACATGTTCTATTCAATACCTCCACACTTGCTGCTTCTACTATGAACCCTGGCAAACTGTCATTAGTTTAATATTTTCAACAGAGAAATACATTACAATTGAAGACGGAGTGCAACTTAGCAAATTACCCCATCTACAAAGTATTGCACAAGTGCATTTTCTCTGAAGTACTGTAGATATAGCTAAGAAAGAAAATGAGATACAAGATTTCTTTGGATTTTGACAATCTACTTCACACTCAGTTACACAGGAGAACAGGCAGGTTTGCAGTGTGACACTCACTCTGCTTTCTACATTGACAACAGTACCATGATGGTTAAAGGACTGTTTCTAACTCTCAGATGTTTCTATGGGCATTTTGGGAAAGTGGTAACGTAGACTAGTCCAGAAAAGACAGTTTACAGGGAAGAAAAACAGGTTATAAAGTACTTTGTGTAATTTTTTTAATAATGTGCTGTGAGACTGGTGAGCACTGTGCCCAGATTAGCAGTGAAAGATTAACAAAATGCACATTCTTTCTTTATGGCATAAATGCTGTAAACTTATCCATATGATGCCACAATAATAGTAATGCCAACTTTTTTCACTGTTGTAAACCAAATAACATTACACATACAAAAAAATCAAAAATATAACATTAGCATTTTAGGTGTTAGTACCAACATCACAGTGGCATTTTGAAGTCATATACAGTCATAAATACCCTCCTAGGATTACACACTGCAGAACAGCACATAACAGTTTAATTAGTTGCACTCACCTGTGCACATTTAAATGATATATATTAAGATCTATAAGCTGCAAAAAGTGGATACTTGTACTATTTTTTTTGGCATATAAATTCACTTGGATTACCTTGTATTCAAAGTTACCAGGAAGAAAAACCCTGACCTCACTGAAACTGGTAGGAATGTTGCCACTAATTAAAACATTTATTTGTCTCCTTTGCTAGGTATTTTCAAATTAAAGGCATATAGTTTTTAAAGAAAAAAAAGTACTTCTCCATTTTTTATGAAACACAATTTCTCCTATAAATGAAGTGTAGAAAATCAATAGAGCTAAAAGCAAGCCAAGGTGACAGTTTATACAGTCACTTGCTGTTGGCTCTTCAGTTAGGCCCTGCTTAACAAAGAACATGATAATCAAGAGCACAAAGCTATAAAAATACCCCAAACTCCACTCCACTCCTTTAAGTCAGGTGTCCATGCTTTTCAGTTCTTTCAGGGAACAGCCACTCGCCAACTGTCTAAGGGAAACTCTTCCCATGTCCTGGGCCATTTATTCCATCCCCATTTAAAAGGACATCCTTCTTTACCTCAGAGTCCTGTTTCAGTTCATCAACCAGGAATCACTTCTTGCTATGACTCTATCAGAACAGAGCCACCTGCTTTCCTGACAAGGCCCATAGGCTTTGTTACAGGTGCCAGATCAACTTAAAAAGACATTTTCTGAACACTCTTTACCCACAAGAGCAGCACATAATGTTGTTCCATGAGAAAAACATTACCTTTTCTGATAGAGCTTCCTCTAAGGTTGCTAGTGCTGTGTCTGTGTTACTAGAATCCGTCTGCAATGACTTCACTCTGTCTTTTAGATTCGTTAGTTGCTTGTCTTTGTCCCTAAGTTGCTCCTGTAGATTTTCAATCTGAAAATAAAACCAGATTATAATATTCATCAACCTTGTCTTAACATTCAAAGAGGGACTTGGGTGCTGGGATCAACTGAATGTATACATATCACACATACGATATATATGCCTCAGTATATTGCCAGGTTTTTGCATGGTATAATATCAGCAGTTTTTAACTTCTATCCTTTCTAATAAGTTACAGAAAAAAGTCTCAGTGCAGCCAGATGTTTTATTATTTAAATATTTTCTGATATTAATCACTTTCGTTTAAGGTACTGCATTATCTCAGTAATTCAAAGTATGTGTGGAATTACCCCTTTAGATTATTCTAGCTGCAATAAGGACAAAGAAAGGGAGAAGCAAAGCAAGTTCAGTGAGCCTTAAACTGGGGAACCAGAAAGATGATAACCTACCCATCTAGAAACATCTTCTTCCACAATGCCCTGCTGTAAAGGAAACTAATCTGGGCAGAGATCAGGAAGATTATACTTTAAAAAGCCAAACCCAGAAACAGAAAATCCCAAACAACCCAAAGGCCACCATTTCCACTCACTTTTTTCATCTCCACGAAGATTTAAGATATGTCACTATTTTAGATATTAAAACTCCTTTAAACAGGTCTATTTATTCCTCCAGCAAGTATTTAAACATACTGCTAAGGTACCTATAAACACACTGGTTTGTTAAACACATCATGATTTATAGAGGTTAAATCAGAAAGGGTTTGCACAAACAATTGTCCACAGGACCATGTGGTTTTTGGAAGCAAATCTGAATAAAAGCACTCAGCTTCTGATTGTCACAGCAATCACCTTCTATGGCTGTAAAGCCCTATGACCTTCTGCACAGAATGCAGAGAGGACATGTGGTATGTCAAATGTGTAGAATTTGTCAGAAAATGTCAGAAGAATCAACCTCCTTTCATCCTACACTCTCAGTGCCACTCACTATTATGCCACTGGCATAAAACCAAAATTTGTTCCATGATACTTAGCACAAGTAAATAGCCACAAGAAAATTAATTAGTCTATTATTTTGGTATACCATTTTATATGATAAGACAACATATGCCTAAACCCATTAGGTATCATTTGTTTAAAACTCATTTTGAAAATGATGGTAAAATTTGCCAAATTATTACTGTCAACAGAGATTCAAATTCTTACTTTCATAAGTGAACTTACACCTTGGATCACGTTCCGTTGCTACTGAAAGGAATGAAGTTTTGCTGTTCATTTCATAAAGTAATGTAATCTTTCTCAAAGCCAACCTCATTTCCATTTAAATCAAGTCAGATTTAAACCGGATCCTTCAAATTTACTGCTATATTGTACTTAAAGATTCTTTAACTTGAACTTAAAGATTCTTTAACCTGAAGCTGAATTCAATAGATGTGCAGCTCTGCAGAAGTCAACTGTTATGTCAATAAAAACTTGGTCTCCATATGCAAAAATGTACCACCATAGTCAATCACATGTTAGTTTGGGGCATATTTTGGTACAAATTCTCTTCCTACTACATTATACATGTATAGGAAAAAAAGCCTGAAGTTAAGTTTTGACATCATACATATCTATAATTAACAAATCATAAAATCCACAGCTGTGTGCACTGTATAAAGCTTGTTTAAATAAATTTAAATTTTAAAAGAACTTAAAAATTAAAATAAAACTTGAAAGTAAATCTGGAGGAGCACACTACAATTTGAAATGCATTATAACAGTATGGCAAATAAAAGTATTGTACCTTTTTTTTTTATATATATATATACATAGTGTAGTATGTCAGATTACTGCTATGGGCCAAAGATTCCACGCTGTGTAAACTATAAAATAGGAAGGTATATATAGAAAGGTTTTTTGGGAAGACCTGACATATAATAGCTCACTCTTGTAAACGACTTCTCGTAATATTTTTCTTCATGTGTATATTTTATACAGATACAGAAATAAGATACATGTGTTAATGAGTTAAGAACTTTTTATTTTATGGCATATGTATTAGTCACATCTAAAATTACATTAACTGGCATTCAGAGGACTGCACACTATGTTTCTTTCTTTACTTTCATCCAAGTATTAATGATTTCAACAACTACCTCATGACACCCTGTGGAACACTTAAGCAACTGCACATTTCAGCTTCAAAATAAATTCTCAAGCAAAAAGGAAATAAAACAGGAGAGTGAATATTGATTACATGTTCTTTGAAACGAAGTTAAGATCTGGTCCTTTATTATCATCAGCTTGACCTACCAATTCTAGGCACCCTAAATTAAAGTACTTATTTCCTATGCACAGTGCTTATCTGAATTCCACAGCATTTACACGATTTCCTTCCTCTTAAAACTAATTTAAAATATGATCCAACCCTTAACCAAGAAAACATGTTCTAAAATTATTCAGCATTTACAAAATTCTTTCCTCAGAGGTAAAGAGAACAGGCAGCAAATTAAAAACATCCCCATTGAATCACAACTGCTTTAAAATAAGTCATTCAGTGCGTAGTCCATAGATAAAATAAGAGGAAAGGATCTGATTATTCTTTTATTTGTGCTATATAAATCTGAAGGAAATACTTTGATGGGAACAGGACCACACTGGGGTATGTGAAAGTAGAATCAGTACCACAGAGTATTTGTTTGTTTGTTGGGATGGGGAGGAGATTAGTAAAGGTCTGCTAATGCAGACAAGATTTTATGACCAGTTAATTACAAAGCGTTCTCTCAAAAAGATTATGGGAGGCAGAGAGATTGAGCAGTCTCACAGGCTAAAATCTTGGAACACAAGATATGATTTAGTTCTTCCTGGGTTTTTTAAATTCAGAAAAAACAACAAAGCCTCTGGTAACCTCTGTCATTCTCCAATATATATTTGGGTACAGGCATATATGTAACGTAAGGATACCATTTTTTTGCTGAATAATAACTTACTTCTGAGTCTGAATTCCATTTATGACAGGGACTGTTAAGACATTTAAATCCTCAAGCACTTATATTTTTATCTGATAGGAAATCAGTTACTGTGTAGTTTTGTCAACATGCAATTCTTACCTCTGTGAACTGCTATGTCCCTGTGCCACAAGCTGTACAAAAAGAAACCGCTCCATCCTTTCTGTATTTCAGAAAGTGAGTATATTCCCAGACACTAAGACAGACTTTATTGCTTTTTAAAAAACAATACCCTTACAGATAAATGTCTATCCTATGGGGCATCCTGTCAATAAACTGCAAGTGCTAATCTTGTCACTTTTCAGCGAAGGTCTCAGGAATGCTTCTTAAATACTCAAGGGATTAAATTAAATCTCACCCGCAGACAGGCTTTAAAATTCTACAGTAACCCAAGTTCTCAAAAGAAAATTACTTTCATTATCAAAATTAAGGTACTGTACTATGGAATTTGCAAGAAAATTATATAATCAAAGAGAATATTCCATGCTATAACAATTTGCCTTTAAAAATATGCATTAAAGAGAGTTTAAGACAGTGTAGGAGAAAATTTATCAGAGACTTCCTGGGCCTAGCTAGGGAAACCGTCAAGCCATATACTTAAACTTAGCTCCATGTATACTCCTCTCTGCTTTGTATTTGAGTTTTAAATAACTCAGAAAACAAGTATTTTGTGACATTGGCTTTTTAAATTCTAAAATTCATTTTGCTTTATTCTAATTCGAAAGGTCCTTGAGGTCTGTTCCAATCTGGTATTCTGTGATGATTCTAAATTTCTCTAGGCAGAACTCTGAGATTTGTTTCATATTGAAACAGAGTCATGTCTGTTCCAGTGAAGCAGTGAAATAGATGAATAATATAAGCTTAGTTTGATTTAAATTTAAAATTGAAACAAAGGGGAGGAAACAGATCTTTTATAAATATAATTTCTATTATTTACTTTAAAAAAAACTTACTATTTTAAGATGATTAATTCTACTGAACAATTTCTGAAGTAGTGTTACATTCTACCTTAAAGAGTTATTGGATTTATGAGAAAAAGATATTTAATAAATAACAGTATTCATCCAAAATGAGCATTAACTATGACTACTTTAAACTGTAGTATTCATTGTCTGACTTTAGCTGCTGCCTCATAGGTATACATAATAAAAGACCAAAAAACATAACTTTTAAATCAAAACAGAAAAAATAGAGGTAGTTCAAATGCAAATACTCCAAATGTCTACTTGCACACAATTTATTTTTATTAGTAAGACTCATGATAAATGTTCTGTATCATATGATCCTTTTCAGAAACATCTCATTATATCCCAGAACAGGAAACCAGTAAAATAGATGTCTCTACAGATGTCCTAATATCTTCATCCATTTACATGTACACCTGTGTGCGTGCATGTCTGTGTGCACACATAATTTCTAATTAAATATCCAGAAAAGACTGAAGTAATTTTTCCCTACCATCACTGAAAAAATATTACTACCTGAAAGCTCAATATACAGACATATAGTTTTTGGAAAGCACTATAGATTTTTAGCCAGTAATTTTTACCGAATGATGTACAGTTACTAAATATCAAATCAGTCAAAGTATTTTAGAATTATCAGGCTTTATAGCAGCTATTTGAAGTTTCAGCCTAGGGGGCGAGAGGGGGAAGATGTGGCTCCATAGCTTTCCACTAACATTTGTGATTGACCTAAATAGATTTTTTCAGTTTAAGCAGCATTCCAATTAACAAAATTAGTTCATTGAAGAGCAACTTTTACTTCAACAGTCTGACACTGCAGAGTTGACTTTTGTTTAGAAAGACTAGGCACAAAAGTGCTTCATCCTTCAGTACCGTTAATTTTCATTTCTTCCTTTTAAGTAGGTAGCATTAATTAGGAATATTTTTTTCAGAAGTAAAAATACATTTAGGTTCTAAAAATTACAATAAATGTTCTATTGAGAAATTATACTGCAACATAAAACTCTTTATTGTGAAATTGGATTATGTTGCTTGAAACTAAATTCATTTATTAAAGTATAATAGCATTTGCACTAATCTTTGGCTTTAACAAAGTAACTGAAAAAAAAGCTTGCTAATTTTATCATGATACGATAAATCACCCTTGGATTTCATATGTAGTTTCAATAGCTACCAAAACACTTGGTTATTTCTCAATAGAACGAAGCTTCTTACGAAGCTTCTTAACTATAGTTGCCTACTGCACAATATGTTCTCAATTCAAAATATTTTCAGAGTGCCTTCCTGTTACTACCACCCAAATATATATTTTCCAAATTGGAGTAATACAGCAGCATTGTACTTCACATTACAACACTCCTCATGGTTCAATAGTCTTTTAGCTTTACACTCTTTAATTATTTTGCCCCACAAGACATCAGAAATTTTAGATGCCCCAAAACACATCACCAGCTCAATCCTACACTGTCAATATGACTGTGCACTACTAAATCAGAGACAGTAAAGGGTATTTGCAAAGCTGTCCACAAATTTTACATAACCCTTTAAGAGTCATGTATACATTTCTGACACATTTCCAACCATTTTCAACACCAACCATGGTGTGTGTCCAAGGAGAAAGCAGCCTCCAAATCAATGCATCGGTAAGGTTTTCACAAAAGACAATTGATCTGAGTAGTTTTTACCTCAAACTTCCTTCAGGACTACAGTTCAAAGAAGCAAAGAGCAGCTCACAGTGGCTGTCACAAAGGAGCTGATGAAGCAAATGCTGCTTCAGACATCAGCCCTCACATCAACCTGATGACAGGAGCAATAGAGAAGTGGCATGAGCTAGTAATTACCCTATTGCTACTTTTCCAACTCACATAATCCAAGCAGGAAAGCAAATAATCCTTAAGAATTTTGCTCTACTTGATAAACTTAAAAAACAGAAAAAGACACAAGACCATAACAAGAGAAAAAAATGGTAAACAGAATATTTTTCCTGAGGTAAACTTACATTGTTTTCTTCCAAAGTTACAGCATTTCTATCCAACACCTTTTTTTTCTTCTCTAAACTCAAGTATTTGCCATTAGGATTACATAGTTGATCAGATTAACATTGTGGTTTGAAAATTTACTTTTATGGTCGTTCATTGTTCTTACACCATTAAAGACTTGGTTTTGGTTTTTTTTACCCGCTACATTTACATTATGAAGAACCACCTGGTCGTGGTCTTTTTATCAAATGTAACAGAATCATCCTCCCTTTTTCTTCCTTTGAAGGTGGTAATCTTTACATGAGTAACAAAGTAACAAGTGCTTTGGGCCTTTGGCCAAAATCTTAGGCCTTTAGGAAGGTGTTAGTTTATACAGTGATTCAGCAAAATAAGGCTTCAAATTCTAATTGGTGTCTTCACAGAAATAGTGCAATAAAAATACTACACCACTTCACAAATGAAATCAAAGCATTGATGAAGATTTCTTCCTCAGTGAAATCAATTCAACTCTATTTTTCATCACATTTTATTGGGTAATGTGAACACATTATTGTATAACATATATTATTGTATAAATACATTAATGTATATAATGCCATTTTAAAGCAGTTATCTATAAAATAGCTCCAATAAAACAACACAAACCAATAGGTGAACCAAGACATACCTTTCTCTATCCTTACAAAATGCTACTATTGTCCAGTGTTAACACTGACAGCCAAGAACTTACTGCGGAACTATACCCCATGGATTTACGTTGTCCCCTGTAATATGCACTGACATGTTAAGAAAGCCAAGTGTACCATTTCATAGAGAACAAATGTCAAGTCTTGGGATGGCATACTAGTTAGCCAAGGCTCTGTGTAAAGACAGCTGTGAATGACCGCATGAGAATTGGATCTCTGCCTTGCTCAATGGCTAGAAAATAAGCGCTGCGAATTCAGCTGAAATTCTGAGTTAGATAAAAGGGTCCTTGCTTCATGTTTGTCATCACTTGTATTCCAGGACTATCCAAGATGTTATGAACACTATTCACTGACATATTTATCTCCAATTTCTTGTTAACTTGCAAAAAATGTTGCTAACATATTAATAAAGCATTAAAATGCATTGTATTTCCTTTTCCCAGTAGTTGATAACTAAATGAACTGTTTTCAAAATTCCTGCATAGTTCACATGTACAGTAACCTGAAAAGACATAAGGTCTTCACAGATTTGCAGTATCTGAAAGCCCACTTTCCACAGAAGCTCTGCAAACAGAATTTCAGTTCTTGAATCCCCCTTAGCTGTCACATACATAACTATAGGGCTCTGTCACATAAGCAGGACTAATATTCGTTTTTATAGTGTAATTTACTACAAGTGTTTTGTCAGGTTTGCTTATAACAAATCTCTGATCCAATGAGCAAGTGATTTAGGAATACAGGGATATTTCAAAGTCTAGAAGACATTCTTGCTACTAAACAGTTTAGTCCCATATGTTCACTCTGTCTACCCATCCGTTTGATAGTCCACTCAACACATGCACCACAGTATGGTTGTAAAGCTGCAAAGAACAAAATGGATGTGATTAATGAAGACATGAAACTGTCATTGATATCAAGCTTCTGAACAGATGTTACCCAGTAATTAAGCTTTCCTAAAGTAGGCTGAGGAAAGCAACTAAGTCAGTGGTAGAATCAAGAGATCTATTCACCTAAAGTGCAAATATTTCCCATGGCATTATATGTTCTGTATGATTCAGTTTGTTAAACATATGGAGTATCAACAGAGTATTAGTGAAATCTTCAGGAAAACAGTACAGGAGCATAAAGGATCATTACAGTATCTTAAAAAAAAATTCAATAGAATTACAAGTTTACCTAAAGAAAAAAAGAAATCTGTGTGTCCCCGAATCCAGGAAAGAAAAAAAAAAGGTATATAGAAGGAAAAGAACCTATGAACTGTTGATCACTACGATAAAACGTATGTCATTTACTGGCAATACGGAGTCATATCTGTGGTCAGTACCTCCAATAAAGTGCAGTTATATGTGATGAGAGAAAAAATATTTTATAATCAGAAACATATCTCATGTACATGTAGAAACTGGGAGCATCCTATTGCATCAACAAATAAAAGCAAATGCAACTAAAACTGGGGATCAAAAGTGATAAAAATATTTTCTTCTTCTTCTTCCAAAACAAGCATTTTTTTTGGTTTATTGTTCAATCATTGAAGTAATTATTTCACCCATTTTTACTTACTGTGGGATTCTAGATTCCTTCCATAATATAGGATTCAAATGTACAGGTCCAGGAAGGATTCAAAGTAATCAACAAGGATTAAGAAAGAAAATGTTTGCTGAGTTTTCATACAGAAAGTAGAAGTAAACTTCCCTAGGGCTGCTTAGGGAAAGGATCTGCCCTCAAGTCAGCTGATACTTTTACAGGGCTATAAAAGCAGGTCAGTGGGCAAACTGAGCCAAGAGAGGAGAAGGCTGTCACACAGAAAGGAGCTCCTGGACTGAAAGTTTGGCTTCTGTTGCCAGACTCCAGCTGAGAAAGAGCTGGAACTTAATGCTAAAATTAACCTTCACCAGGAAACTAGCCAAAAGAAGCCTGGGCTGATAATATCCACTTGTGTATCTGGAAATACTCAGTCTCTGTCTCCTTCTCTTCAGGGACCAATAAATTCTCAGAACAAAACAGCTTGATTCTTGGACACTTCTAAGCAGGGATCACAGTCTTGTCAGACATCCATTGAAAAGTTTTTGCTCTCATTATACGTATTAATTCTGATATAATTCAAAGTGCAATAAGTATTTTCCAGATAGCAAAGATACTACTACTAAATGGACTTAACACATAATTCCAGTTATGATACACAAAGAGGTGGACATTCATTCTTAATAAGCTTCTGCTTCTTATAACAATCGTCTGTATATATTCAGGGCCAGATTTTTGAGCTGGGTTGGTTGGGTATGAATTCCTACATCTCACAACATTTTACATGTTACAGGGTAATGACTGATTGCTGAACTTTTTTTGAAGTCTAGCCCAATTGCACATTGAGAACATTTGAAAATATGACCTGCATTAGTTCTCCAAGCTAACTATGAAAAATCACACCTTTCTGCTCAATCCTACATTTCAGGTATTTGAAGACATCTGATGATTTATTACTTGTGGCCAGTTTTCTATTATTTAGTATAGGTGCACATAAAATAAGATCTGTTAGCATAAGCAAGACTTTTTCAAGAAGATTTTGCATGGAAAACTGTAACACCATGTAGTATGCAAGCCAGAGCAGTATATATAGTCTAATATACTCTAATGTAAACTCACATGTAGGAAAAAAGCTGCTTTGGCATATCTATATTTTTAATAATTTAAGATAAACAATTATATACCTTTTAGTTTGTACCTTGTCCTTCCTATTCTGTCTGGATCAATTCGGAAGACTTTGGAGAGAGATTAAAAAATTACTGCAGGTCTCATAAAAATGTTAATAGATGATGGGAAGAGAGAGGCAGCAGATAAGGTGTATAGAAAAGCATTGGGCAACAGGGAGTACTGAAAAGGAAAGCTACAAAGGAAATACAGTAGAATAAAGAAATCAACCTGCTGGATAACATGAATGGGAAGTAGCACAAGAGAAAAAAGAAAGGGGGAAAAAAACCCAACCAAACAAAAAAAGCCCCAATACAGACATGTATGTTGTGTGCATTATTTTAAAATATTAATATATAAAGGGAAATATATATAGAAATAGAGGAATAACACAAGCTTTAAAATAGATGACCAATCTGTTCTGACAGTAGATTTAGGTTTTGGTATCCAAAGTATCCCAAAAAAGAAGCTAAAAGCATATGACCTCATTTTAAATAAAATTATTTACAGTATGTTATTACACTCAATGTAGTTATTACAGAGCAATATAGCCCTGACAATTTAACAAGAAGACTTCATCAGTGAAAACAAGGTAATGAAACAAGTGAAACAGAAACAATCTCCATCAGTAAAAGACTAAAAAGAGTTTAGAAAAATAGAAGGAATGATTTACCATAACTTATCCTGAGTTATGATTTTACATACTTAGGAAAATCATTAAGATAGGAAAACAGACAGACATCCAGAAAAATTATTTCTTTTTAATTACAGAAAGCAGCCATCATCTAGAGTTCCGAGTTAACAGGCAGAAACCTTACAAACTTTACTTCATTTCAAAGTGAAAAGGTTGAGCAGACTGTGGTGTAGAGAGGCTGGAAGCCTGGCTTAATCCCAAGAGAAAATGCAGGGATTTCATTCCCTGTAGAATCTCCTTCAAATCCTGCTTGTGAACAGTGGAACACAGTATGATACTCTAAGATCCTTTCCAGGACTGTGGCCTATGTTACACTCAGCATTGAAAAACCTATGGTAATTGAATTTCCTTTCCCATTTGAAGGCTATCCAATCACTTAACAGATCTCCTTGTCAATCTGATTTCATGCTTCTCATTTTCTAAGTTCTACACTATCCAAAATATCACTCTTTTGTGATATTTCTAACTTCAGAATATTAGAAGAAAAAACTAATCTCTATTAGTTTTAGCCAGATACCTGACCCTGTCAGGTCTCTAACTATTCTTTCTGTCTACCTCTTTCACATTTACATCATTGTTCTGACAATCAAGTCATTGTCTTAAATCAAGTATGTTTTTTCAGGTGGGATGACACAAAGGCCATCTAGAGAGAGGTCATCATCTTTTTTCTGCTACACGGTATTTCTGCGGACAGGAATACTGGCAGTTTTTACTACCATATCCCATTGCAAATACCCTTCTAAATTTATATCAATCACTCCCTTCAGCCTCCTGTCCTTAACACTCAAAATTTCTTATTCAGGCTAGTTAGTCACCATTTCTTTTTCCCCATCTGCATTTAAACTTCTATTTTTTTTTTTCCTAATTGAAATACTGAAGAATGTTTTCTAAATTCAAATATGGAAGAAAGCCACATCTGACATTAAAATCTGTCTTCTCACTCCAAGTAAGTCCCCTCATCTTAACGGTAGTTGCCCATTTATCCTTTTTCATGCTTCTTCAGTCAACTTCAAGCAATGCAGGGATTTTTTTTTTATTACCTGAAGTATTCTTTCACTTTAATCTTGCTCACTTTTGTTTCTTCTTTCCATATTTGCTCCAGAACTATGGTTTATAATAAAATATTTCTAACATCGAAAGTCACTGCTCCATTCAGATATCATACACATCTACCTGGATAACCCAGTTAAAGAATTAACACTGAATTTAAACTCTCATAATCTGTAATGTCCCAGTTTTTCTTGCCCCTTTTTCATACACTTTTAATTTAGGTACATATGCATTGTAATACTTTCAGAATATCTGTTTCATTTTTACTAACACCAGTCTATATTTCTATTGATGTCTTCGGGTTACCATTTAAATCACCAACTTGAGTGAAAGAAAAGAATACCTTTATTTCCTTTCCTGGAAAGTAAGGTTTGAATTTGAAACTCAATACATCCTTCATTTAAGTAACTCCTATAGTTTTGATTCCAATGGAAAGCTATAAAAGATACAAGAGTCTAGACAAAAGCAAAATAAATGCACATTTAAACATCACGCTGTTCTACAGGACAGCGTAACTCAGACCATATACAATTATGACTATAGCAAATGTCTAACCTTTATGGCAGCATGCTACAACTAACTTTGTTAGAAGACTCTGGCTATAAATTAATACAGTAATTGTATATCTCCTTACTTTAATAGTTTCATAACCTGCCTTTTACCTAAAACTGTATGACAATATTAAACATATTTGGTATAAAGACTTCAAAAGTACAGACAAATAATTCACTTGAGAGTTAATGTAAGCTTTATTTGATTGATTGAGAAAATAGAGAACTCTCAGTATTCTTTAATTCAGAGACTTTCAGATAAGTGTACTGCTCTTAATTTTAAATGATGAAATGATTGTACAGAACTTACAAATCACAGACATTTCACACCTGAAAGGAAAAAAGTGCAAGTATAGCACTTTAAAAAGCGCTGCATCATCTTTAATCCTTAATTACATACTTCTTCCTACAGCATTACAAAACTATTTCAGATATTTCCAATATTCTCTTATTTCCCATTTTTCCTGTAAAATGTTCTAAATATTAATACAATACATCATCAAAAGCAACAGGGGAAAAATATTAAACTTTACACTTCCTTACTCTCAGAGTAACGAATAAGGGGGCAGACGGGTTGAAGGGGGAGGAGGGGAGCCTTAAAAATGGAAAATAATTTTAAATGGAAAAAAAATAATCTGTACTAGCAAAAAATTTTATGTTGGGAGTAAAAATAACAGGCATGCCTCCTAGCTACTATAAATAAAGGGTGGCTATATGAATTCAATGCAGCTATATTGATTTGTACTAGAAGAGCATCCTGCCCTTAGAAATTGCATTCGAGACCTTATAATAGAGAATCCAATTTCACATGGTCCTATTTTATATGAGTTTCCTTAAGTGCTAGTGGTAAAAAAAAAAGCAGGAAAAAAGCCACAGCAGCGGAGCTTAAACAGTTAGGAAGGAATTAAGCAGAAATAACAATACTCTTTCTACTGGAATGTTTCCTTTTAGCTCCCTGGTTACAGCAGGCATCTATGTTCATATGTAAGGGACAGCGTAACAACTTTACATGAAAGAAAAGCTTTGCAGAAGGATAACGTATCTCCCTGCCCCCTTCTTTTAAAGATGTCTTTTCTTACTCATTCCAAATTAACATATGGTCAATGTACATAGGTTTATATCAATTTAGAGTTGAAGTGTTCAAAATGTTGTTCATCAAAGAACCAAGATTCTTGTTACTATGAGATGTAATTTAATATTTACACTATAGCTGCACGAAAGACAATGCGCATATTGAGTTTCACCATTAGTTACTGCAGACCAGTCACAGCCTTTCTGCATATAAACTATCAAAGCACCACTGAACTTAAACTGAAATGTTAAATGCAGCAACTTGGATGTCTTTAATCAACATCTGCTGAACAGTTTAGATTTTCTATAGCAGCAAAGGTAACACAGCAATGCTTTCATATAAACGTCTGAATAGGAAGGAGAAATAATCTGAAGTAGTTCTGTGCTTTAGTTTGCTTTGGTATGAAAAAATATCCTTTCTTTTTTAATCTTTCACTGTATTTCCTTTATCATGTATCTCCTCCTAAAACCCAGCACGTTTGTATGTATAACTTAGCCTCATTCTAATAATATCAACTATTAAAAAACAAAAGAAAATTATAATACAGTATATATAGATCTATGACACAGAAATACTTCTTTCCCCAACCCAGTTTTTCATCAGGTCGTTGATGCCTGGGATTTATTAATCAATGTAGCCATCCTTACTCATTTGGCTTTCTTGAGTTTTTTCATGTAAAAGCCTTGATGAAAGGATCCATGAAAAACACTCATTGTCCCTTTGGCAATTATAGAAAAATTCACTGTATATCCTGAAGATGCATTTGCAGGTCATCTGTTATTGCAATGTCAGTGGCACTGACCTCATACTACACTAAAACAGATAACTTTTAATATTTTTTTCTGATGTATATTTCTTTGCTTTTTAAGTCAGATATTTAAAAGTTTATTTTAAAGAATTAGACAGGATGGTGAGAAGTTTCATCAATTTTCAGACGCAGTCATCTCTCCCATTGCGGTAAGCCCTTGTAGGGGCTTACCCTTCATTCACATTCTGTTACTACACTAACATTCACTTCTGTTACTACAAAAAAACATGCACCCCTTTCCATGGTGAGAACCGACAGACACTCAATAAAACCTTCAGAAGAGAGGTGACTTGGGAGTTTTCAGTTAAGAACACTTTGAAGTTCTTTACAGATCATGGCTATATCAAAACATATTACTCAGATTGAGTATCTCTGTAGTTCTGCAAGCATTAGAATTATTACAGAACTGAATTTTTGTCAGGCTTTCTCAAGAACGTGTTCAATTCAACTGTGAAATTCTCTTTGAAAACTTGAGGGTGTCGTAACAATGACACTCAATAGTCTGACAACACTTCCATTTTCAGTGTCTCCCATTCAGAAGACAATAGATACTCCTAATGGTTTGGACGTTTTAAATGATTGAACGCTAACTAACAGCTAAAAAGCTGTCAGACACAGGGAAGAGCTTATTCCAGAACTAAGTATATACAGAGGTTATTTTCTACTGCTCTACTCAGAGAATTTTTATTTTAGCATTAGTACAAAAAGTTAATCAGGCAGTCTATGAGTGTTAATCAGGTATTCTGTAAATTGTATTTTAAAACTTAAGAAAAACCAAACAACTGTGTCCAGCTTTGGAGTCCTCAACACAGGAAGGACATGGATCTGTTGGAACGGTTCCAGCAGAGGACCACAAAGATGATCAGAGGGATGGAGGACCTCCCCTATGAGGACAGGCTGAGAGAGCTGGGGTTGTTCAGCCTGGAGAAGAGAAGGCTCCGGGGAGGCCTTCCAAAATCTGAAGTGAGCCTACAGGAGAGCTGGGAAAGGACTCTTTGTCAGGAAGTGTAGTGAAAGGACAAGGGGCAACGGTTTTAAATTGGAAGAGGGGAGATTTAGATTAGATGCCAGAAAGAAATTCTTTACAGTGAGGGTGGTGAGACACTGGAACAGGTTGCCCAGGGAAGTTGTGGATGCCCCATCCCTGGAAGTGTTCAAGGCCAGGCTGGATATGGCTTTGAGCAACCTGCTCTAGTGGGAGGTGTCTCTGCCCAGGGCAGGGGGGTTGGAACTAGATGATCTTTAAGGTCCCTTCCAACCCGAACCATTCTATGATTCTATGATAAATCTTCCTGTTCTGTTCCTGTGCCTTTTTGTGGGTTTGGGGTTTTTTAGCAGGTTTTGCAGCAGAATACTTAAGGCACAGTGATAACCAGTGACTGCAGCACTGCCCATCTTCCCCCCATCCCAGCAAAAAAAAAGAGACTTAGACCTTACTATGTCCTGCAGCATGAAGATGACGCATTTATCAGATTAAACACTACTGTCAGCATTACAATATGTCCAAAGAAGGACAAATGCTCCTGCCTTCCCAAGGGGAGGAAATTCACAAGGATGATGCTATGATTTATAGGGACTCATGGAAGGTATTGCAATTCATACATTTTAAGGCAAAAGCTGAATTATAATACATTTCATAAAATGACAGTATACAAAAATTAGTAATAATTAGACTGCTAACAATGAAATCTGCTGAACATGTAAAGCATTATGCAAGAAAACATGTTTTGTAAATCTTACATAACTTACAAGATTAGCTCCCATTAATAGTTCACAGGGATGATCTCTTTTGCAACTAAATTAGCAAAACCCTGCTTTCTATTACCTTCTTATGTAATCTAGTTTCTACACTTTTAAGTTCTTCACATTTGTTCAGCTGCTTACTATCGCATCCACCTCCTGAAATGCAAAAAACCTGAAACTCTCAAAAGCCACGGATTATTATTTTTTTTTAATAAGCATTCAACTGAAGCTATTTATGGCTCCCATGACAGCCACAACAAAAATCCAGACTTAATCACAGAATAAGATTTTGGGATAGGTTACAGCAGGTGTTTCACTCAAATTTTAATTGTGTTTTTACATATTTGCAATCCTGTTTATCAACAAGCAGCTGCTTTAAGATTAATGGTTTACAAATCCGTGTGGACCATTAGCAGCTTCTCACCCTTACTCCAGATCAGCAGTAAGCACTACAGAGAGCAATGTATAGAAGTTCCCATGGCATACAGTCACTTTGGCATGGGGTTAAACACGGAACAATAAAGGACTCTGTGCCGGTCTGAGGATGAGTGAAGATTTCTGCTGTCAAATCAAGGCGTCTCTTGGGCAATAAATATGGTGGGACCAAATTTTCTCCAGAAAAATAAGGGTTTAGACCAGCATAATTACTTTTAGTAAATTTACTGCAGATTCATTTCTAAGTGAATGGCAAATAGGCCCGATATTTCTTTCATATATAAAAGATTACACAACATTACGCCATTTTTCTTTTTACTTTCCAAGAACTGCTTTTGCTCCATTCTCTTTGTTTCACTTTGATCTTAGCACTGTGCCTGGATAGGCGTTAAAAATTAAAGTCAGGTGTGCTAGAAGGAAGTGAATTAGATTCAGATTACATTCTAAAGTTGGATTTATACTACTCATATTCAAACATACCACTGCTCATTCTACCACCAAGAAATACATACTACTTGGCAACAAGGAAATTATCAAAGCAATCTGACCAAATTGGCACCACTAGCTCTGACTACATCTGGTAACAATAATATGAAGGGAGAAGTACTGAAGATAACAATTCTCATTTATTGTTACCATTAAAATTATCTGCATGCTTACCCTTAAGTCTTTGAACTTCATGCTTTCATAAAGCCAGTAAGAGCTCCACTCAAAGGTAAGGGGTGATGCTTTTCCAAAAGTGATAAAATATCCAATTTACTGAGGTATTAGAGTCTCTAGCCACAGACTGCTCAGACAGACAAACAGCAATGGAATACCACCAGGAAAGCATGACTGCCAACATCAAGGAGCTTTAGCAATGCATAAATTAAGGTGTTTGATTTTATGCCAACAAAAGAGTAGAAATCTAATACACTAAAAAATTGGTAAAAACCAACTGCTAATGCATAAGTCTACTTTTTATATTTATTAGGAAATGTCTCTTTTTATTTCCAGATATAACAAACTTGGATATACATTAGGTCAAGTTGCAGATCAACTGTAACTGCCTATCCTATCAAGGAGATGAACAAGGGCGGTGGGATCTACTTTCTTATTTTAGGAAAAGGTCAGGGTGGTTTACCACCTATAATAATTGAATAAGCTATTCAATCACTACATTGTTAAATATTTAATGCATAAGACCATGACAAAAACATTAATCTCTCAGTTAAAATAGGCTCAAAGCACACATAAAATGTAGCATTTCTGAATCACTCAAGATTTAAAATTGTCTTTTCATAGATTTTACTGTATATAATTAATAAGCTGATGACTTACATTCCTAGGAAGCAGTTCCTAAAACTATGATCCGTAATTTTCTAGCAATTTTTAGTTAAAATATGCTAGAAAAAAATAAGGATCATTAATAAAAATCTGGTAACAACATGTTTGAAGCACTGTACTATAACAGAATCATATGGACCATTTATTTAGATTCAAAATTTATCATTATACTTTGCATATAGGCAATGCTAGTAAACTTTGAACAGTGTCTGAGATTTACTTTTATTATACCAAATTCCAGTATGAGTGGTGCATTGGTTCAAATGAAAACAAATAAATAATATCAAAATATTTTGTTTGCTCAGTTTTGTAAATAACATCCTCACTTTACCCAAGCAGGAAGTAATTACAGTTTTGAAATACTTCTAGCATTAACAAAAATCTCCCATCAACAGTTGCTCCCTCTATGTACACAACAGTAAGAAATATATATAACATTCCCAAACATACTAGCCTGACAAGATGCACAGAGGATTATGTTGAAGATGACAACTTATGTATCACAAAGGAAAAAGATGAGTTAAACCTATACCAATATTGGTGTAATCACAGTTATGCCACATAACAAAATATGATAGACAGTTAAAGTATTACTTGCCAACTTATTCCCAGCTTGCTACCTTATATATTCTGAAGCTAGAGCTACGCTTTTAAGATACATGTATTTATACTACTGCAGAATATGTCTAAAATGGAAATCTAATCCAGTAGATATAAACTTTGGAGACTGGCAGGGAACACTTCAGTTACAACACAGAGAGAAATGGCTGCTGGTTTAGAGGCAGCTGCAGCATGTTCCTGTGAATCCCCCCTTTTCAATGTCTGTGTCAGTCACAAAGGGTGAGAATTCATGCAATTTCCTTCGCCCCTACCCCAAATCAGGCACCTGGAGCGCGCAGCTTGAAAAATCTTTCAAGAAAAAGATTAGCATGTAAATAACAAATATGTAAATATAAGCCTTCTGGGTTTGTGCAAAACTTTGTTGCATGGTCTACCTTCTGAAGGATCCGATTTTGTATCATTTAAATGAGTAGTCAAAGATTCAGTGGTAAACAGCTGGCAGATATAAAACCAGCTGAATCTGTCATGTTGAGATAGGAAATAATAGATTGTCACTCAAACATGCAGCTCCAGGAGCAGTGAATCACATGAATGCAAACTCTCCTTTAAATTAGCAGCTGAAAATTAAAAAAAAATCATGTCTTGATTGTGAATATATCTCACTAGAGAAAAAGCACAGCAACCTTAGCATTTAAAATGTTGTAATTTGGGGTGTTTTTTTAGAGATATGTTATTTGTTAGTGATTTTTCAATTTTCATTTGGCTATAACATTAATAGTCATCCAAATAAATACCTAAAGACATTTTAGGTGAAAAATGCCAGATAAAGTTTCTCCAAAAATAATCCAATTATTAGCTCAGTTTAAAAAATTATAAAAAAAAAATTAGGAAAAAAATCTCCATTTTGTAGAAATGACTGTTAAGTAATTTTTTTCCTTTCTAAATGAATTTGCCTTGTCAATGTTCTAAGAGAAAAGTCAATAGCACTTAAGAAGTTAATTCATCTCAGTCCTTTAACTGGGGATATTTTTAGCTTTAAGGATCTTTGGTTTTTCCGTTTTAACTTTCATTTAGCAGGCAGTTGTGAAAACCTGATTATTTCATGGTTTGAGGAGGAAGTTGGGAGTTGATGGCTTTTTTTGGAGCACAGGGTGAAAACCCGAAGCAAAACCAAAACTCTCTGACTTCAGTGAAAGTAGGATTCACCCTTAGAATTCAATACAGCATCTGAACACAGGGGAAAACAGCAGAATACATCACTAATTTAAAATTATTGTCAAATCCATTTTTAACACTCTCCCTTACCATTTTTAATTCCAATCAGAAGGCTTCTATTATAATCTTCTTGGAAGACTATTTCACAGATAAAGTTCCTGTCTTATGCAATTCTGATTCTCCCTCATTCTTTTTCAGATATATAAGTAGCCATCCATTTCCCTAAATAATTCATTTGTGTTCTTCTGCACCTCCCAAATAAGTCAACTTTTACTTTCTTTTTGCCCAGTCACACTATACATAATTTAGCTCATTCACTCTTCAAAAGAAATTTCCTCCAACTCTATTGAAAAGAAAATAGTGCTCTTCACCCAGATTAATGCGAGTTGGCTGCCTTCTTGGCATGAATAAAATTTAGTATCTTACATAAAGATTTAAAGAGAACTTTGTTAATTAGTATTGACATTTGAGAGCTGAATGGCAGCTTCCTTCCTCACCAATAGCACTGGTGTCACAACAGCAGTATGAAACCTTTATGTAAGTATTTAATTAAGCTCAGTCCTACTTTGCAAATGCTATACTGTTTTTCAGAGCATGTCTGTATGCTGCGTATATCCTGAGTCTTGAACTATTCAATTCTCTTCATTTGAGCTGTGCGTGAAGAACCCTCTCAAAACTAGACAGTTTAACTTCTCCTGGAATAACCTACGTTATTTACACTTAAGGACTTATCTTTAAAATTCTAAATACATGTGAGGTACACATACACATTTCCTATTTCCCAAAAAGTGATCTTTTTTATCTCTCATTCATATATTGTACCACATTGTATTTTAGATTTTACAACTGATGGCCTCCTTTCTGAATATATAACTACATTTATGAAGTTAATAATGTATTAGTTACTAATGTATGTCGTAATCGTATCATACTACTGTGCTAAAACTACAGAAATACATGACAGCATCTCTTCAAAGCACTTATTTCTTATTTCAGCCCATTTTTTCAAACAACTAGTACTTTTTTCACTTTCACTAACAATGTCTCACCTTATAGTTCCCAAAGGAATGAAATTATATATCCAAAATGCTCACTTTTCCCTATGTGGCATACAAAGGCAGCCAAATTATTATTTTTAACTTTTAGATTTTGAAATACAATAAGAATTTTCAAACATGCAAGCAAACAGGTTCCTTTGTTACCTCTTCAGGGATGTATATTCCTGGTACATGAACCAGACTAGTTTGACCAACTACAGTTGACCCCTGTTTTTTGAAATGCTGCATACACGTTGCTTCTTTTAATATATTGTGACAAGTGAAGGCCTTCCCAAAGAATAGATGTTTCCCCCTCACAATGGGGGAATAATTACTGTAAACTAAGACATGCTTGCAGTTTCAGCTACTTATACTGAAACCTAGTGATGCTTCTGAATTCTTCCAAACACCTGGTACCAAACATCTCCATACATTTCATGAATTTGTCAATTGCCATTGATAAAGAGGAAACCTACTTAGACATGATTATTATAAGCAGCTCTCCAAACAACTTTAACAACAAGACCAGGTGCAGCCAATATTTCTTCACTTACCTGATGGTTCATGATTTACAATATACCCGATATTAAAAAATTATTACATTTACAGAACTGGTGTTAGATAAAACAGTTTTTAAATTTTGTAATCTCATGAAACTTCATTTTAAGAATTCAGCAATTTTCTCTTATAAAGGTAAGTGCTTACTTTCAAATAGGTCAGTAAGCAGAAGCATGTAATCCAACTATTCTCCTTTTGAAACAGACTTAAACAAAAGCAGCAGGAACAAGCAGATCATCGGCGGGGAGGGAAGGGGAGGGGAAACAAACAAAATGCTGGGCTTCTGGCTTCAGCAGGTAGCAAACTTGTTGGAAAAGATAGTAGATTCAATCACAGTCTGGAAAATTTTACAATGATCACAGATTTCAAGGTGCAAGGACTTAGCTAAAGTCATAGATATGGTTTTAGGCTGGATGATCATTCAGGCTGGCTTCACTAAGTGAACCTATATAAAGTCACATATTTTCACTGACCATATATAATCTGTAAAAACTTAGAAGTGCAATGTGTTACAAATAATGGGATATTAAAGATGCTAAAGGAAAGTGAAAATGATCACTGCCTCTGATCTTAATGACATTGTTCACAGTGTCTCAGTGTACAGGACAAGAGCATCCAAACAGCTGCACTGGTTAGGCTTGAGTCTTTTCTGCATTTATTTAGATAGCCTTGATGTGTACCAGATGCAAAGTTTAACGGTCCCAAGGCTGCATTTTATTCTGCAGAATCATTGAGGATCCATTTTTTTGACGATGTATTGGGATCAATAACATCACAATCCTGGATGAACAATTGGCTATATTTAGTTCAAATGTCACTTTCAGACTGCCCTATCTGAATAGCATAACATGATTTGGAAAAGCTGCAAGCATAAGCAGCCAAAGTTCAATTTTCTAATACTCAGTACAGTGAAAGCTGTATCCTTAAAGTGGGCATATATTACTAAAAGAAACATTTCTTAATGTAATACACAAGTCAATAGTCATCATAGCAGCTTTGAAACATCAAAACTTTCATGTTACATCAAAATGACTTCCTAACTTTTTTTAACACTGGCAATCTGCAGTGAGAACATTGGTCTGTTTTACAGAACAACTAATTGGTTCAGAATTTGTTGCCTCACTCCAGAAATATAGCAGAATTCTGATTTGTCAATTGCAAAACCCCAGTTCTCAGAACAGTTTATTTACAGTGTTCTGATAGAATTTGATGAAGTTAATAATAAAGTCCTTCATCATGCCATCATGATCCCTTTACAGGACTATGAAATTACACTACAAACTGATTAAACCATAGAAAAAAAATCAAAGGCATCTTCTATTAACAGTATGCTTGCGCTTTCTACTTGTTAAGATCAAATGAAAGAAATTGGTCTCTTACGTCTTCCTGGACCATTCCAGATTCAGAAATTTCCATTTCAGTGGCATTCTCAGCAAGAATTCCTGCATCAAGCAATAACACTGATGCAAATTTCTTACCACTAGTGTAGGACTCATTTTTTTTATGCTATTATACTCCCAATCTGACCATATGTAAATTTCCTTTTTTAGAAGAGAGCTAACAGTAATGTATACCATTAATTGTACAACACATTTTAATTTAACACAAACTGGACAACATCACCTAGTGTGCACAGTCCAGCCACTCCAAATACAGATTCCAATTATTACATGAGAACTAAGACTTTATGATATTTCCTACAAATGCTAATTAGCTGGTAGGTTAGAGCCCTCAGTCATGTAGCACTTCATCAATCACAAAGCTTAAACTATTAAAGATGGAAACTGCAACATTTTACATGAAAAGTTATGTTGCAAGTCAAAGTAGAATATTATATTAGCCCCCTTTACATGGTGTTCTTTTATAGTAGTCCCCACAAAAGAATTTCCACAAGCTGTTGTCCTAATATGATCCAGGTCTACAACCTCTGTTCTTGTCTCAACAGCTACTGTTTTCAACACCGAGACTCATATTTCAGAGTATATAATTGCTTTGAAAATATCTACAGATTCCTAGAGGACAAAACACATCAGGTATAGCCACTGTATGAAAGAGAAAATTTGGGAGCAAAGAGGGACATGAAAGAATCATTGAGTTCAGCACTTCTACGCTTCAGCCTACAACTCAGCCATATTCATAGAACCTGCATGTTCTTGAAAGAAATACATAAAGATTTCTGAGGTCTGCCCCTCTGCATGCTAAACTGACAGATATGAGGTGTAAGACTAGCTTTGCCAGGTTAAACAAGGCTATTAAAACAGCATACCCAACTTTACTGGCACTAAAATGGAACAGTGGTGCCAAAGATTCTAAAAGAAAGAAATATTAAGTAATATTGCACCTCTGACGTTGACATAAGTTTATTATTACTCCATGCCAATCTACCTTGATCCAAATCCTCTTAACGCACACTGTTCCAGTGCTGGGCCTCTCTGAAGCCTGCAAATTATACTGAACAGTGTAGTGGTTTTTATATTTGGTCAAATATCTTACCAAAATCACTGCATGGAAGGACAATGCATCATTATCTAATTATCTATCCCATTACTTTTTTCTGCAACTTGTTGTCTTATGTGTGTTCCTATGCCATCCTGTGGAACTCACCACAGCTCTTCTGTTGCTAATGTTTTTGTTTCTTCCACACCTTTGGTAGAGAGCCATCAACAGAACCTGTCTTGTCCTTCAAGTACAACAGCTATCCAGAAAGAAGAAAGGGAGCTTCCTGGTTTTGGTTTCCAACTTTGAAAGGGAGCTTTCCTGGTTTTGGTTCAGTCTCCTTCATATTTTTCAACATGGTCCATAATAGTAATGTACACAAGAGAAATCTAGAATTAGAAATTATATCTTTCCAAGTTACATATTCCTTCCTACTCAGTTTCAGGTTATACTGACAGAAATATTTTTAAGTACTATATATAAATTCTTCCTTCTTCAATTACAGTAATACAACCATAAAACCAAATATTCTTTTAGGATGAGTGAAGCACTTCAGGCTGAACGAAGAGAGTTCCACACGTCTATCTTGCATCAACAAATGAAGCACTAAAATAACTAGTTATTCACAACTCTTTATATCAAAAATAAATAAAAATACACAGATATAAAATTTGGCCGTGCATAGAAAAAAAAGGAAATGGAGACAATCATTATAATCTTATAGTAGAAGAATCCAATATCTAGAGAGAACTTAGGAAGAAGAACTAGAAGCAAATCCTTCACTTTCAGGTGGGTTTTCATGAGAGTAAGACAGCAACCAGGGCAACTGTCCTGCAAGAGGGTATGTAAAGGCAGAACAATCCACTAGAGGGCCCAGTAATTGTTTCCCCTCTCAAGTGTCATATGAAACAGTCCATGTTGCTTTCCATGTACTGAATTCTCCACATATATGTGCACGATGAGGATAAATTAATTTCCAAATGCTCAACACACAAATGTCTGGCTGCCACCACTCAAATTGAAAACAACAGTGGAAGAAGTGGCCAAAAAGGTCAGAAGGAGAACATGATTAAAAACTGGAGGAGTGCAAGAGGCATGTACAATCCAGCAAGAAGTAAAGGATAAAAGCATAACTGGACTCAAGTAAAGGATAAAATTACTGCAATTGATACATATATTAAATAATTTTCCATCAAAATTAATTTTTACTTATGGTTGCTATTGGAAAGGTCTGTTGTAAAAAACTTGGAAAAAAAAAAGGGGGTACATCAGACAATCTTTTTCTTAAAGCACAGCATCCACTACTAGACTACCTGAAAATCCTTGGAAAATGACTGTTCAAAAATATTACAATAAGAGTACTACAGCACCAGGAATTGCTACAATGCATAGTCCAACATATTTCTGAAATAACACATGAATGAACGAACAATCTGCCTATGGTCAAAAAGGACCTGTGCTCCTTTTGACAGAACATAAAGACTCTATGAGGTATGAATGCCCTGGGACACATAACTTCATGAAGTGAGGATAAAATTATTGAGAACAAAAAGGCACTACTGCCAGGAAAGCTTCTTGAAAAAAAGCAGACAGACACTGAACATCTTCCTTTCTACATGCAAATATTGCATCTGCTGCCAAGAATACTGGGATGCTCAAGGAGGCTCTAATAAGAATCTAATAAGCACTGCAAAAATGAAGTTCAACACTTGGGTTAACTAGACAAATAGATTTATTTTCCACACCCCCCCAGTGAATTTAAAAGCCTGGATTTCCACTGGTGACATACAGAATTTTCTACATTAGAACTGTACACCAGACATAAAAAGTACACAGTGAAAACACCCTTCATAGTACCATACTCTAGATTTATTTAAATATCAGGGGGGAGCAGAGCAGGAAAATATTTCAAACGAATTTTTCTCTAGTCAGGTTACCTGTGGGTGAATTTATCTCCAAACATATTAGAAGCTAGGCACAAGTAAAATAATAATCCAAAGCTGAAAATGTGACCTCAGGGTAACTTTAAAAATGTATATGTTAAGATCATGTGGTTATTAAAAATGCTTCAGAGAAGCAAATCTACACCTAACTTTTAAGTCACATAAATGATCTATTCTTCTCTTTTTTTTTTAAGTAATCATCATAATTCATTCTTCTCTAAGTAAACCCAGTATTTTGCCCGTAGCAGAAAAACTGAACATCAGAAGTCCCCTGATAAAGCATATTTACTAGCATAAAAACCTCAAAAAAAAAATCAGGTGCTACTTCCAGTTTTAAAGAATCAGTTCAATACTAACTTTGATTTCGCACCTAGTAGTTTGCCAGATTTATTCATCACATTGTATACTAGAGCTCACAAGGCTATAATGTGTGATAACTTCAGATAACTTCAGTAAATCACTCTGTGAAGTGATTATTTTCATTAAGAATAGCCATGATGTATTAAAACCAGAAAAATACACATATTTCTGAGCATATAGCCGTGACAGATAGTGCTGACAGCTCTGTGGGAAGCTATATTCATCACACAATTTTGATCACTGAATTCACATTCCTCACTCCTCCTGATTCATTTCCTCAAGATCTAAATACAAGACCTGCTGTAAATTATGATTTGTTTGGGTTATTTTTAGGATACAAAACATAAGAAAAGATGCATTCTTTTATTTAAAATTCTCAAGTGACGTCAAAAGCTAATTAGCATTCAGTGCAGGATAAAAGGCTTGAAGTTTGATATCTTTACATCATCAGCATTGCTAACATGGCAAATACTCAGAAATAAGATTCCAGTGGATAAGCACACATATTCCAGTTGTGATAGGCCTTATTTTCTGGGCCTGAAACAGCAGGCTTCTCAGTTTCTGGAAAATAAAGACTGGGCTTTTTAAAGACTGCATTTAGCCAATTACAGACAGAAGCACAGCGAGACCATGTCAACCCTATATGAATCCTGAAGGAAAACCACAATAACACAAGCTACCTACATAATAATAGAGAGTAAGGGGTAGACATTCTCTGAGTGTCTGGATAAGTAGAGGAGAAGTAATAGTAAAATGTATTTGGCACCAGGAACTTTTTCTCCATTTATCTGTGTGCTCACAAGTGCATTTATATAGAAGATAAAGAGCAGTACACACAGAACATACCTGCTAGCATAAATATTTTTCTGAGCGTGAGAAAAGGGATATGGTAAAAAAACACTCTACTACTGTATGCAGAACCCTTGCAAAGCTGCCTTTCCAGGAAATTCCATCCCTGCTCCCCGAAGTGGAAACTATAATGATTAAATCCAACTTCCCAAAGAGAGTCAATTCAGTTAACTAAATTTGTGGAAAACTAGAAATTAGACTAATAAGGCGATTTGGAGAGAGCCTCCCTTCTTAATGTCTTTAGCTCACAGGAAAAGCAGATAATTGACTTAATTTAGGCTCCTTCCCTACTCCCCTCTTCCTTCCACAAAAAAAAAAAAAAAAAAATTTTACAAAAAAAAAATCAATATACTAAATTTATAGAATTAATTATAGACCAGAACTGGACAGAAGGAGCTGGACAGAAAGAAAATAGTAATTTTATTGTAAATTATTTACGTCTGAAGTTTCTAGGCAACTAGTTGAAGAAAATAATGAATGAATCGAGCGCTGAGCCCTTGCTACTAACTTTTGTTCTGAATGTTTTGGATATTTGGATGTTTTGTATTTATGTGGTGAGAGTGAAATATATTATATCTATATGATGACGGAATTAGGTGTATTTTCGTCTTATATTCGTAGCACCCAAACTACCTTCATCTGATACGTGCGCTGCCAGAAAAAAAAATAATAATCCCATCCCTTCGGAACCCTCCCATTTTTAATTTTTTTTTAAAAATTCTATTTTTAATTTTGAAGCGGGGAGGGTGTGAAGTCCATTCCGTGGAGCGGGATCTCTTCTTCCCGGGGCAGTTTGGGGCATTCCCGGGTCTCCTCCCTGGAAAAAAAAAAAAAAAAAGTTTCTAAAGAAAAAAAGCAGTATCCTAATCTTTTAGCAGTCCCACTCATTTTATTTACATTAATTGGAAAGAGTAGTAATCAGTGTTAGTAAGGATAACGGAATCCCTCATGTTGAAGAATAAGAAGTTTAGTCAGTATTTTTAGGACTTTCATTTAACTTTCATTTAATTTTGTGGAAACTGCAGTACCTAATATTTTTGTGATACAGTATAAGAAATAATAGAAATGATTTCACAGAAAACATAACACATATTTTATATTAGAGAACTACTTGTCTATTACAGACTTCTTGCATTTTTTAATGCATTAAAAGTTATACACTATACGAAATAAGTAAGAAAAATATAAGAAAGAAATAAACATTTTCTTGAAATGTACCTTTTTTTGAAGGACATTAATCTTCCTTTCTTTTACTTCCAACATGTCTTTCATATCTCGAATCTCTCCAGCCAGGGTTCCTTTCTCTTCTGTGAGGTCTTGAAGTTGTTTTGTTTTTTTATTCAGAAAAGTTTCTTTTTCTTCCAATCGTAACCGCAAGGCATCAACCTACAGTAAGTAAATCAAACTTATTTAGATTTTAGTATAGAACATTAGCACTTTTTTTTTCTAATCTTTTTTCATCACTTAAGAAATGTTTTATTTCTTATCTATGTAGATTTTCCAACTTTATCTCGGACTAAGACATTCTTTTACTTGTTAAAAGGCAATAAAAAATGAAAGCACTTTTAGCATCAAACCGTGAATAGAAAAAGTAGAATAGTCAAAACATGAAATAACATTAAAACAGTTCTACCTTGACAGATGCATGAGGGATTAAAAAAATAATAATCATCTTGACTAATTAAATGTATAACTCATTGAAAATAGTGTTATACATCCTGTATTTAATTTGCCCGTTAAAGCCATGAACTGGGCAATCAGATACTACAATCACTACGCAGGTTTGGCAACAGTTCAGTAATCTAGAAACAGAATTATTAAACAAAGACATGACAAATAGGGAAATGATCAGGTTCTTCACTTTTCTCCAGTGTATATCACATAAGTCCCTTAACAAATGGGCCGTACTGTACGTTTCTGTAGTAAGCACAAAGCCTTGTCAACCAAAATAAGGGATATTCCAAGTATTTTCCTAAGCACAAATGTATTAATAAAGAACTTCACTAAATTGCTCTGCATTACATAACTGCTCTTTTCCTTTAGAAACCCTAAAAAAAAATTAAAAAAGGAAAGGAAAAAAAAAAATCAAAAGCATTCTAACAGCCCTGAAGGCGTGCGTAGCTTTGATTTTCTCATTTCTTGCTGTATAAATGCTCAAGCATGCAATTTTATTATGCTCTTAATGCAATTCAAACAGTTCTCAAATCATGGCCAGGCAAATACTTGCTGGTGGTCTGGAAAAAATCCATAGATCACTTGATACTGGTTACTATTTGTATACAGTTGTTTCTATTACCAGCTCTACTGCTAATTGCAATTAAAAGCTTGGACACTTATAAAAGCATTTGGAAATAAGGAGGAAAAATAGCTGTCTGTCCTCCATTACAAGGCGGGGAGGGGTGAGTAAGCAGCAGCCACCTTCAAGGACAGCAGCATTAATATTATCACAAAGAGAAAAACATTTTGTGAAGTAAGGAACAAAGTGAAAGAAAAAGGAAAATCTAAATGACAGGGTACCTGTTCAATGAAATTGAGAAAGAGGGAACCGGCTCTTTGGTAGTTTAACCAAGAAACAGGAAAGTACGCACAATGTGAACAGAGAGACATGGGCAGAACAGTAGGCACATACACATGGATCCAGGTGGAAACACACAAAAAAATGTCAAAACAGGAAGAAACAAAGAGCAAGATAGGGAAGTAACTAATTTCAAGCAGATATAACAATCCTCCTTCACAGCTCCAAACTCCTAGTGCAGTTACAAATGAATTACTGAGCAGCTCACAGGCAGCACAGCATAGAATACTGGGTTGGGATATTTTTGGGTTAAAAAAAACCAGATTTCATCATATATTAAGTTTTAAAAGACCAAAGGAGACTCTGTTTTTGTCTTCTACTTTTTTTTTTTTTGGATGTGAGCCTCATATTATTGGAGCTATTTTGTAAATAAAATAATACAAGAAAATATAGTATACCCATGAAATTTTGTCAGCACTTTTAAACATTGTAAGAGTTCAACAAAACCAACCCATTGTTAGTGTTCAGCATTATGGATTCAGTTCTGCATTTCTTGTGCAGTCTCAAGCTCATAAATCAAGAAGTTTATTCTAGTGAAATATTTCAGTTTTCCAGAGGCAGGTTAACGCATTGAAACTTAAAAGTCCTGGAGAGGAGATATTAAAATACTCCTAAAGGCCTACATCTACATTTGCCCTTCCACTCCACCCAGAAAAAGAAAGATGCTCTGTAGCACAGAAAGCACACAGAAGTGGCAGTGTGGGCATAAAGAACATTTTCAAGGTTTGCAAGCCATTAGAATGAGGTTATCATTTCATGCAAAGTAGAGAACTAAGATAAAGACAGTGCAATCATTCATTATTACAGTGGGAGGTTTCCTTGAACAGAGTCCTTTTTTCTGATACTGTTTTCTTGTGCAGCTCTGTGACCATGAGGTGTTCACATTAAGTGGACACACACAGGCTTGTTTTGGCTTCAAGGGACACCACTGAGAAGACAAAGTCTGGGCTGAAAATATATGATGTGGCAATCTAGAATAATTCTCCACCTACAGGCAAGCTGCAGGAAGTTAGGCAAGTGAGAATTTTTAGATTCAGTAATCCAAATTTCAAACATGCAAATGTCAGAAAATAAAGAACAAGGGTTTAAAGTTTACATTATCTAGAAATTCATAAATTTTATTATAATAAAAAGCTAGATGGAAGTAAAAGGATATAAATATTAGTTTAGCATATTTACGCTCTGCAGTTGGAATAGTCAGAAAGGTTCATATGTATTAAGCACTTTTTTTCCCTAGTTAATCAGAGTATTAGTAAAGTACAAAAAAAAAATCAGCAAATCTAATTTATTTTTTTATATATTCTGAGTTTTGTAATGCTAAATTTATTCAAAGCAAAAGTCTTTGCAATGCCATTTTAAAACTTGGTTTGGGACCAATTTAGATGATCTATTGGATCTCAAAATGCATGTTCTTCCTGCTCTTAAAATGGATCATTGCTTTTCTATACACTGGAAAAAAAGATTTATATTCTACTGGATTTATTTTATTTTTAAGACTTTTTTACAATATTACAGTAATAGGATCTTGCAGTTTGTAACCAGTGTGCAGTATGAGATTCAAAGATGACATTTTAGAAAACAAGAAATAGTAATAGCAGCAAACTTTCAAACCTCTTTTAATAAACATAAAAGACCTCATCTGAAACTCATTACTACACCCTCTCCATACTTAAGCACTTATTTGCTTCATGTCTGAAAGCAATCCCTTAAGTCAAATCACAAAAATCTCTGTTGGGCCTTTAAGCTGCAGCTGAGAAGCTCTTCACAACGCTGCAGCGGGAGCTCCAGAAGGGGTTCTCTTCAGTCAGGCACTGAAAGTCTCACTCACCAACTGCCACTAGGCAGAACCTTAATGCCTGAAGCCAAAGGGAGCTGTAGGTGATCAGAGGAGCTGATAAACAAAACACTGATGCCATTCCCTAGGGACTGGGATAGCACAGCAGCTTCCAACTGCTGATATAGTTCTGCTCTCCTTGGAACCAGGCAGTTTCTGAGTTAGTAGTCTTTTCTTCTCTACCCATTCAATCCCCATCCTAAGGGCAAAGCAGACAATTCTCAGTCTTCTTCACAAATTTCTTTCCACACACCCTTTCACCACAGCTCACTAAATTCAGCTCAAAAATGGGGATTTTTGGCATTTAAACTTGGGAGCACAAGGAGGGTTGAGAAGATGAGTAGACTGCATTGAAGTCCAAGTCTGTGAGTGACAACCTGTGTGGGAAAGGGGAGCAGAGCCCTGTCCACTCCAGTTTCTCAGACCCTAATCCTGCCCTCACACAGCTGTTAAAGAGCACCACATGACTGAATCTTTCTGCATTTCCTTTCACCACTAGACAGCTCATAACACAACTAATACATTATTTCTATTCCCTAAACAAAGACACAAATACAACCTGGAGGTTCAAGAGAAGGTGATTTTCTTTCAGATCAAAGAGAAACACACTCAGAATTCTGCAACAGAGCCGCAAACTCCATCCTTCCTTTCACTGGTAGCATTCAAGTCAGCCACATGAAGACCTTCAACTTAGCACAAAGGTTATGACCTTGACTGTGCCACAGAGTACCAGCACTTAGTATTTCAGAGTTGTCTGGACTGACTCTAGGTGCAGAAACAGATTGTTTTCTTGTTAATGCCATAAATACTCCTCAAGCCTTCATGTAAATAGTTGACACCTAGGATCAATTCCTTCAGCTCCATGGTAACATTTTAACACTTATCATGAACACTTCTGTGGTTGAGGTGAATTGCATTTTTCCATAAGAAATTGCACATGGACTTAAGATCTGAATATATTTAGATGTAAGCAGTATAACTTCTGCCTAGAGCCCCACTTATCACTGGAGATTGTTCTTAGTATGAGACTATTTCGGTTTTAATTTAAGAATTTACTTCTAGCCTTGGTAGCTTCAAATAAAAGCTTAAAAGCATGACTGAAGTGCAGCTTCAATTGCACTGAGAAAAATGTTGAAAATTTTTTGAAACAGCCAAAGAGCACTTTAATTCAAAAATCCACCTACTCAATGAAGCCCAGATATTTTGATAGAATAGCTATGTGACCCCCCAAACTAACATAAACAGCAGGGAGCCATTCTAAAATCATTGCTCTCTGTAAGTTTTCAGAGAGGCAGAATTCTGAGCCAGTGCCAGTCTGGGAGAGTGAATAGGCAACTTACACTGCATGTGGTCTCAGGTGTACCGATTTATATACTATGGACAGGAAAGCCATGTGGAGGTTTACAAGAACAGCACTTATATCAGACATTTTCTCCTTCCCTACATTCTTCTCTCTGCCTCCAGTAATCACACACCAAGACTTTTACATTTCTCATAACGTGAAATAAAACTACCTCAGCCTGAACTGCATGCGACCTGTTATTATATGGTATCTGTTTGGTGCTAAGCGTGTATGACATGATTTTTTAAGTCAAATATGAAACTCCAAGTGGCGTAAAACCAAAAAGGTGTTAAATCAGCTCGTGATCTTGTGGAAGACAAGAAGCAAAATATACTACTTCACCTACAGCCAGGTTGAATTTGCCAATATTTGAAATTATCTCTTCCCTGAAAATGGCAATGTGAAATCACATCTTCCAAAAATAATGAAACAATGAAGTATTCTAAATGGAACGTGCCAGTACACTGTGAGAAATGTCTGCCATTTTGTTACTCCTCCTGTTACGTCTATGGCATTTTAACTATAATTCAAAAGGAAATTAAATATGGGTCATTTTACAGAATCAGATATATATTTTTATATTAGAAAGGATTAGGATTTCTGGTGCACAAAACCCCTCTCTTTGGCTTTTCACTCAACAGTATGTAATTTTAAGAGTCCTTGACTTATTTTTCCCAAGCTTTGGCAGTACATTTACTAGTAAAACTTGGCAATCTGAAGAAGACCATCCTTTTCCAGAAAAACAAAGCAAAACCAGATCTGATAGCTAACACATAAAGCAGTTCAAAGACCTCCATCCAAGTAAATTGCTTTTTAATTTTGTCTAACTTCTTTTTCCTCAGCAACTACTGATTTCAACTATTTAATACAATAAACTCTGTCACTTTCTCTGGAAATACAGAACCCCCTGAAAAAACTTCAGAATTGGGTTATACTTTAGAAAGAAAAGGAAAGTTCATGTAAGTGGCAAAAATTGCCGAATTCGAAGTTGAACTTTATTAATCTTCATGTCATCACCTGCCACTCATGACCAGCTCCAGTAGTGACGTCTATTTCTTGAAGTTCCTGACTGTTAACTGTTTAACTTATATACCATATTATATATATCATTTATGAAAGTGGTTTTAGTGTTATGGAGCTCCACAGGGAAGTAAAACATGAAGAAGGACTACTGTGTTTCACTGTTAAGAATTATTCATTTTACCAGCATAAATAAATACATTTAAAGTAAAGCTTTGGCTGCTTTTATTATTATTTTTTTAACTAATTCTGAATTTACTAGTCAAACACCAAGTGTCCTGCAGTATCTGACGTAATAGAGAAGACAAACTGTAACCTCTCCTAATCCCACCTCTGTTCCAGCACAGGCTGCAGTGAATATTTGCCACTGCAGCCAGGAACCAGTCTTCTGCCCTCTAGTGCTATTATCCTCTCCCTTCCTGATGACCACTACAGACTCCACAGGGCTGGTGACACTTTTCTGTGCTACTGTTTGCTTTCTTAGTGCATTATGCAGCCATCTTTTGAAAACCACTTCGGTTAATCAAAAATCAAACTTCTATTGAATATTTTAGTGCCTGTATTTATACATCTGCATGTATCTGGAGCAATGTAATATACTAAATTTTAATATACAAAACCAGTTTAAACCATGAAAAAAAGAGGCGTCACTTCTATTTTCTATACAGAGGTACTGAGTTGTGCAAATATGAGAACCGAGTACAAGTA
The DNA here is from genome assembly GCF_001431845.1 of Calidris pugnax. NCBI lineage: Eukaryota > Metazoa > Chordata > Aves > Charadriiformes > Scolopacidae > Calidris > Calidris pugnax. The sequence continues at coordinate 1,493,145 of NW_015090851.1, forward strand.
CAGAAAGGGTATCATGTGTCTTTAAAATGTCCCAACTCTCCACTTCAGCGCTAGTAAAAAAATAATATTCTAAAATACAACATTAAAATGAGAACTATCCCCTTGTCATATTTGTCCATCATTTTTCAGTCTGATGTGATAAACATGATTTTTTTCAAAGCAATGGCTGTACCTGGAAATCCATAGTATAATACATTCATTTCCTTCAAAAACATGTGACCCATGTAAAAGTCAAGGCAGAAAAAGCAGAACATGGGCACATTTCAAAGTTGCAGACACTTTAATTTTGTACAATTAGTGTGTTTTACATTACTGTACCCAATTTAAACTTTAGTGAGCGGGCTAGCTAGCTTTTTCCCTTCTTAGAGGAAAACTCCACTTTCAAGCATTATTTCAATAACAGTCCCACCCCTGTTACTCTGAGTATTATGGTTGCTCAAGTTTACATATTAATTCAGCAAATTATGTTATTATAGAGCTGATAGTTAACAGGCTTTATATTCTTTAAAGGGTAACTTTTAAAGGATATTGTCTTCTTCCTACTACTACAGTATTTAAGAACTGACAAAAGCAGAGGGGTTTAAAGCAACTGAGTACATTGTAGTTGAGGGGAATAGGCAGAGCACAACATTGGAAGATGGTTTATAGACACAGGACGTTGTTGCCTGTTCCCATCAGGAAAACAAACTTACACCATCTCATACCATTTCCCTCACAGAATCACTGTCACAAGCTCTTTCAATCCTTCCACACGAGGATGGCAGAACTACCTGACACCAGAATGCATCAAATGTACTTGCTCCCCTTTACTTATTCCTTGAAAGACGGCACCTGCCTCCCCCTCAACAGCTTATCCAGCCATCATCTCTACCAATCAGTCTTGATTTGTCTTTCATTCTTTTTTTTTTCCACCAGCCCAGATTATGCTCCTCTTTAAAAGAGAAAATTGGTAATACTGACTGGTCAAGCTACACTAGAAAAGCTTTTAACTGAGATTGTAGCCAAGATACAAATGGATCCCCCAGGCAGTTTGAAACTCATCCTTGTAAAGTATTACATGCCACAAGGAATTCTGATGGTGTGTATCTTATCAATGCAGCCAACTGCCTCAGAGGTGTTTTATTCAAATTTATACATTTGCCTGCTCCTACCACTAGAATGAGGTAGTTTAAAGCAACTAGACCAAAGTTCAGAATTTAATATTCAGATCAGTTCCAGCAATTTTTGGAAAACATATGGGAATTGTAAGTCATGTGTTAATACTTAAAGATTTCGTTAATAAAACTTCCAACACTAACCTTACCTCATTGAACTTACCTCACTGATTTTTATGCTCAATATAAAACTATAGTTGTCATAATATTTTTGAATTACTGCAAAAGGAAGTCAGTCATTCCAGAGTCAATGTTATTTAGCAACATAATGATAGTTATAAATTCAAAATACTTAAAACCAATTTACAAAACTATCAATCTTGGAAGTTTTTAACTTTTGAAATTTCTGTCTCCAATAACGTTCAAATTTTATTGTACTGTAACTAGAAAGTGAATTAAAAGGCCACACTGTTCTTTTTTAAAACCATGCCAATTCATTTAACTGCTTCATGAAAAATGTGTAGAATTCCATAATAGTATAAGAATCATTAGGAAATATCTGTTATCTTGATACATGATAAAAATAGAATTTTTACACGAACTGTTTTGCTCAGTTTAATTTTTTTTTAAAAGTAGGAGTCAGCTGACATAGGCGTGATTTTCAAAAAGAACATTAAGGTTTGTAATCTATTTAGAACATCCAAACAAAGGAGGTGCCTGTAGCCAAACCTCTCTCCAACAGAACTAGAGAGCCTGTGTGACACTTGCCGAGGGAGCTGTACCCATGACCTCTCTCTCAATTTCACATTTTAAGTGAGACACATCTCTCAGATGAGAATCTTATGATTCACCCTGTTCTGAGACTGAAACACCTATTTATCTCACCCAGTTGTTTATCAGACATTCCTACATCAGTAGGTCCAGCTGGAATCAGCTTGGCTACAAGAGCTTATCTTCCAAGACCTATGGCCAGCTCATAAATAGAGCAACATAAAACAGCTTGGACAATATTTTTCTTTTATTCATAAGAACACAGTGAACAGAGAAGAAGGTTAAAACAATAAACTAAACATATATTGTTTACTCTAAATATAACACAGCATTTTCTTCAAGAAATATGCCATTTTCCTTTTCTATCTCTCCTGCCCATGTTCTTGCAGAGACCAAGTTATAGCCTTTTCTCTGCAAACCGCTGCCATTTTGTCGAGTGTGAATAAGCTTCTAACAACTTGTAACCTCTATGATTAAAAATTCACCTCTAAAATTTTCAAAATACAAAAGCTGAGAGTGAAGTCCTCTCTTCCAACGAGCCAGGCTTGACAACCTCCTACACAAAAACATAACTGGTTTGATATCACCCTTGAGTACCAGCAACTGTGAGAGCTCTGCTTAGCTCCACCACTTGGTCCTCAATCCAAACCTTTGGTTCTCTAGGCCCTTCTACAACTCAGAACTTTCTCACTAGCTCTGGTTTCTGAGGCATGAAGAAAAGGCAATCCACTTGCTTATTCCCCTTGCATACATGAGGCAAGATGGTATTTGCCTGTTGCAGTGTTTCACTACACTAGATGGACAAAGAGATGATGTGGAATATTTGGCATTCCAGTAGTCATGTTCTGAAGAGAAAAGTTGTCACACAAGTTAGGAGGCTGTTTTTGAGATTTGTCCACAAAGGAAGTTCTTCTCAAGGGAAAAACATCAATAAAGGTTAAGTTTGCTAACATCCAGTATATTCTCAATATTTATACATTTCAACTAGAGCTGGTAGTAGCTCAACAGACCTTCCTATAATAAGGTTTTTAAAAGATGAAAGGATAAAAAAGGTACTTCTATAAGAAGAGAAAAAGGCACTTTGCAGGAAGATTCTGTGCTTAAACATGCACAGGAGGTTTCTGTCCTCTGTGCAATTACAGACATCAGCGACCCTCTTCAGAAAGCCATGGCCAGTATACTATGCTTTGGGGGTTTTCTTCCTAGCTTCATAGTCAGTATTTTTTACCCATGCAAATTTGGGATATGTATCTAATTGTGGTACAGAGCTGTATCAAAACACCTGTTTTTAAAACTAAATTCCCTTTTACAGCATGCAGATAAGTTTGGGTGACATACAGAAATAATTCAGTTGGTAGCATTACACAAACTAATGATTATACATGACATAAAGTATCTGTGTAGAGAAGCCCTATCTAAAGTCTGTGAAACAAGACTGTGAAACCCTGGCTGGCTCAATTCTATTATAAGTATTAAATCCGAAAATATATATGTGCTAGCATACAAGTTGACATTCACAAATGAAATTAAAAGTGACATCCTATTTTAAATTCTTTGTTCTACCAGGCCAAGGAAACAAATTTCATGGAACTCATAAGTCAGGTCTGCTAAAACAAGAAACAAGAGAAAACTAAGAAACTAGATAATTAAATTACATCTCACTAGGTAAAATTTACGTAAGAATAGATTAAACTTGGGTGAGATCTTCATTTCCATACTCAGAGTTGAACCATACTTTCTAGAATGTTTGATGCAAGTAATGGTGTGTGAGTAATAATAATAGCAATTTATTTTGTTTTTTAACATGGAGTGAAATTGCCATAAAAGGATCCTAAAAGAACTACTCTGGCATGTAGTAAGGTACATTCTTGGTAAAAGTTTGTCTCTCTATCTACTAAACATTAACAAGATTTAAAAAATTATAGACATCTCCCAGCAAGAACATTCTAAGCTATTCAAGATACAATAAATAGCAATAAATAGCCAAGTTTGCATGCTGTTCTGGGAGGCAGTTTTAATGGGAAGTCTGTTTCAAAGGCAATATGCATTCTGTCTACAGCAAGGTCATTTGCTTCCTGCAAGTGGTAGGTTGATTTAGGTGACATGTGTGTCTCAGATCAAGAGTATTGATCCCAGCATTTGTAAGGACATTTTTTTTTCCATGAGGTTTATTTCTTAACTAAGGGAAAAATCACTGATTAATTCTGACTGATAGGACTCAAAAAGACATGCTTCAGTAGCAAGTTCATAGTGACGTCAGTGAAAAAACTACTTAGACCATGAGCGTATGTCAAAAAAAGACTAAAAGGGCAGTTTCAGATCCCCAGTTGGGAAGTCCTTTTTTATGTCATCTTTGCGGTAACATTCTTCAGGCATTTTAGCTAGAACCGGAGAAGGCATTTTTTTCTAAAAAAACTTCACCTCATATTTTAAGTGCTTCAAAAGTCTAAGATAATTAAAGAGACAACAATACTGCACAGAAATGCATGAGATTGGAACTAGTGACATAAAAGCAACAATTCTATTATTTGTCTAAACATAGTGCTTATAATAGAGGTTACATGGTAAATTGAAAATAAAAAGTTATGCAAGAATGAAATCAGACAGAAGTTTCAGTTGCAGGCTTCCTAACATGCTAACAGAGACTAGCTTGCCAAATACTTTTACGGAATCCAGTCTGCCAGATCATCTAGCAGCAAGTCAGAGACATGTCAAGATCTGATCTTGCATTTATTTATTATTCAGCTGGAAGCTATAAGTTTACTAGTTTACCACAATTATACTCCATCTGGGAGACACTCAGTTTCTCAAGGCAGAATATCATCTGCATAAGAAAGAGAAAGCAAAACTGATATGTGCTGCTTTCGTAACATCCTTGACACTAAACAAGCTATGTAAAGTTAGATATGAAATCAAACTATCACAGACGTGGTCTTACACTGTCAAATACATAAGGGATACTCTCAGAAAAAGAATCAGGAGTGAAAAAGCTCTCAAAATCTACTTTCAGAGAAAGAGCCCTGCAATCTACAAGAACCAACAGCAACAGCCAAAACACAGGGACTGAATAAACAAAGGAGTCCTCAACTGAACACCCATTCAATGAGAATACAAGCCAACTCTGATTCTTCACAGTGCAAGAAGTCTAGAACCCACAGATCTCTTAAATGTAATTTCCAGGATGTCATCATATTCTTTCCTTCTCCAAAATGTGCAAGGCATTACTAGATATCATGTACATACTATTACACTTCAAAAAGAGAAACTTTATGAACTACGTATCCATGCTTGATCCTGCACTGCAATAGAATCTGCATGGAAAAATCATTAAACCACAATCACCTACACTGGAATAGCTTGAAAGAAATCCTTCTTTCTTTTCCCTTTCCCATCTCTCTTCAAGGAATCTCCAATCTGTAAAGCTCATACTCAGAAAAAAAAAACGTAGCTAGTATAGACATAATACAACCAGAGTGTCACAGAGCAACAAATCCCAGACTTGTAAAACAGGTCCCTCTAAATCCTGTAGAGGCATCCCAGATTTTTAAATACACTTGATTCAATGTACTATTTGCTATAAGGAAAAATATGTTGATGAAACATAACTGTTATATATCATAATGAGGACACAAAGAATCAATGGGGTGGCAGAGGAACTATTTAGTCACAAGAAAATAATTTTGCATAAGGCAAACAACTTGTTCTTGATGTCTCATTTCTCTAGGAGTCCTGCAAAACATTTTCAAGTGAAATGCCTAGGAATAAAATTCATAACTTTGTTGGATATTAAAATGGCCGTAAAGCTACAAAATAACATTTACAAACTTCTCAGTTAGTTCTGTGTGATTAAAATGGTGGTCCCTAAAAGAACCCAAAGCCAGTTATGAATCTGGCAATCACCTCTGTAGAATATCCAACACACAAAATAAGACTATATGACTATACCTAGAGGACAAAAAAACCCCAAACCCCCATACATTTTCCAGAATAGCCTAGTTCTGTCACTACAATCATCAAAAGTATACACAACTGAGTTTCACTGCATAATCCTTGGTTTGGGAGAAGTTTCATCCAAAAAGTGGATTAAAGCATTCCCTAAAATAAGACTCAGCAAACGAAAACTACTAGAATTATAAAAGAACCAAAAAATAGCCACTGAAAAAATTTAAAGGTTCCTCATTTTACTTTACTCAAAAGTTCAGCTGAGCCAAAAGAAATGTACAAATGAACATTTCAAATAATTCTTTTATCAGGGCCTTTCAAAAGGAAACTTTTTCTTGGTTTGCTCTAAAAAGTGAATTTGTGAAAAGTTAGAACAAGGATTTTATAACGATTATTGGTAAAGATAGATACATTCCACTTTTAAAGGGGGAAGGAGAAAGAAACATTCTGCAGATTTTTTCCACACAACAAACCTAAATTGTTGGAACACCAGACTGTGACATGTAAATAATACTAAATGATCAAATAAGATACAAGATATATGATACAAGATTCTGAGCACTGACTGACAAGTCTGTCTTGTAAAAAATAAAATAATTTTTTTAAAAGTATTTTATAGTCTGATCAGATTACCACAAGTAAACAATCTGAAGTTGTTTAAAACCTCGTTCATCCCTGAGTTGGAAATTACTATTCCTAAGCAAATATATCATAACTAAAAGAAAGAGGAACATCACCAGTTCACAGCAGTGATAAACAAAATGAGTTGGCTGAAATGACCCCTGTAAACGAAACTACAATCCAATGATATGTTTGAGCCAAGCGTTTTTAGCGTAAGAAAGCTTTTCCATTTTCCTCATCACCTCTCTAACCTTCCTCTGCACCTCTCCTATCATGAATTAATCTCTCTCAAATCTGGGTGACCAGAACCATAAACTGCATTTCAGATGAGATTTCACAGAGTACATTAAAATATTCCCCATCTGTAACAGAAAACTCTCTCCCAATACATTCTAGGATCAGATTTTCCACAGCCACTTTTTTATTGGAGACTAAGAGACTAATCTTCATTATTACTACCTTTACCTCAACCTTTACATTATAAAAGTTATAGTTTTAATCCTCAGAGGAATAACACTGCATTTCATACTACCACTTGTCATTCATTTTCTCACTCCAGAATTCAAGATCATTCAAATCTCCTCAGCATGGCCAGTGGCTCCAATCTGTGAATTTCCGTGAAATCTTATGATTGTGCTACCAAAGTTTGGCAAGATATGCAATGAAAATATAAAACAAGCCTCATCGCAATATCACAATAATTTCCTCCAATCTAGTCCTCCTTCTTCCATACTATCTACAATGTTTTTCTATTAGCCAACACTTCACTAATTCTCCCTTTCTTGTATGGACCTCAAACTTCTGCTATTTAAATCACTTTCAACATGACATGGCATGAAATGCCTTACTAAGATTCAACTAGATTAGACATTATGTATTTTCTTGGTCTACAAAATTAACACCCTTAAAAAATGAAGATCCTGCCTTAGTTTAATTTAGATTTCTTAACCAAAATGGATGCACAGTGGCTCTCTAAAAATGGCTAAATACAAGGGGTTTCATATGCCAGAGAAATAATCCTTTATAACAAATTCAAAGGGAGATAGAGTAATGTATGTTTGAACTTTAGATAGGAATGAATTTTTACTATTTATTTCAAGCTTGCTATCCAATCTGGGCATGGAAGTAGTAAAATTCTATTCTAAATCCTATGTTAGCAATGAAGTTGCAATTCTTGAGTAACTATTTTGTTCCACACAAAATATCACCAGAATTCCTGTTTTTTAATAAAATACATTCAAAAGACTTTTGTTGGAAGTTTCTATACTTGGAAGTATGTCTTTGAAATATCTCTAGGATTCATCCTTTTAGGATTTTAACCTTTTCAACTGAAGTTATCCTTAAATATGAAGATATAAACGACTGTGAAAAGCATTTCACTAATATGCCATAGAAAATATGTAAGTAACATTCATTTTTTAAAATGTTTACTGTTTAATCATTCTTAGTATTCTTCTTAGTGTATATAGTATATACATTTAGTGTATATTCTTCTTAGTCTATACATATTCAGTGCATATATATAGATATAGACATATTCATGTATAAACAAATATTACTGCTAAAAAATCAGAGTATAAATAATTTAACACAGAAGTGGAGGCTACGTGAAAGCAGATTTACTAGTCATGGAAATGAAACCTGAGTACGAAAATTCATTCTCCAATTTCTGACAGTTGACATTAACATGGAGCCTTATAAATCTGCTCTTTAAGAAAATTCTAAAAATAAATAAATAAATAAATAAAGCAAGTATCCTTCCTCATCTGTTTTTCTTTTCCTGGAAAGCATTCTGAAAGTAATCTTTTTTCCAGACATAGATTATTCTGCACATGGGTGAAATTCTGCTCCTTTTTCCAATCTCCTCTAAAGATTGGGAAAATACAGATACATTTCAAGAAACAGGACAATGCCAGCACACAAAAGGAATCTTAATGTAAACTTTAGCATAGATTAACTACATAGGAACCTGCACTTTGCAAATTTTATTGTATTTATCAGCACATAAAAGTAGCATAACATCATCTCCAGGAGATGGGGAAAAAACAAAACCCAACCTTGAAACTCCCGGCCTCTCTGACCCAGCAAGTTAAAAAGGACATGTTAAAGAACTGCTAATATTTCTCTCTGTAGCTGTCAAGCTGTCTTAAACAATGCCTAGTGCCTTTCCCAATATAATCCCACGCAGTGACATGCATTTCACACAGTTCAACTGAACAGCAAAACACTTAAGCACTTTGGAGCTTAAAATGATGCTTCAGAGGATTTAATTTCCAAGTACTTCTTTAGTGAAGACATATTTTTTTAAAAAAGTGAAAAGCTAGTAGTTAGAGAATAAAATCAACAATTTATTTAATTTATTGAATATAGATCTACCTTAAGATTGTGTTACAAAAGTATATCTTTAGATACATAGGTGTAATAGACTCTTTAACTTCCATCTCACTTTTAGGAAAAAAAAAAAAAAAAA